>NC_139597.1:13297515-13352515 GCF_946808225.1 Silurus aristotelis
ACATCTGCCTCTTTCTAAACAACCACCTACATGTCTTCCCTCACCAAATCCATAAACCTGCTCCTTTCCCTTATTCCTTCTACCTGGCGGCTCCATCCTCAGCATTCTTCTATACCCCCTGTCCCTCCTCAACACATGACCAACCATCACAGTTGCACCTCTCTCACCTTGTCTGAGATTATTGCACTGAATTGTGTACTATTTTGGCACACAAAAGGTTTGGCACAAATCGTCGCCGCTGCATGGCGTTCTTGTTCTTGAAACGATACTGATCAACTCTTTCTGCTTGTCTGTTTCAGTGCTACACAGAACAGTATGGCAATGTCGAATGGACAAAGAAAAGTGTGAGTTTCTCTCTTCTGCACTGATTTTCCAGCAAAAGCCTCTCAGCACTGATGCAGCATACTCCCTCAGACTGACTAGTGAGCAGAGCACAGTGTAAATACACACATGACACTTAGCCGCAGGTGTTTGACAGCATCCGGCAGTCGGCTAATGGCTCGGTGTTGTGAGAAATGTTACACTCCTGGCTTCAAAATCATCCACAGAAGCAGGAACAAGAAGGTAAAAAAATCTGCAGAACAACAGTAAACGTGTGGGACAAGTTTCTGAACCCGAAGATGTTACTGAATAACTCTGGATGACTTGGATTTCTTTGCGATTGCACATTGTGATTAGGAATCTCCAAAGATCTCAGTCAGAAACTGAGGTAAAAACGTACATTTAAAAGCTGAGATGAATCCTGCTTTTGTTCTGGACGAGAAGCACTGACCACCAAGTCCATAATCCCTAAAAATTTCTAGTCAGTGATTGTGTGGTGAAAGTTTTTGCCTTTGAGATTGTACCAAGGAATTGTACAACTCCAAGTAGACAGTTTAAGTATACATAAGATTACTGTGAATCTTAGCACTTGGAAAACGCAGAGATGGCTTTGGTCTTGATAACAAAATAGACTTCTTGAGGAAACTAGAATGAATTTCCTGGTTATAAAGTCCACCGCAAATCATTTAGAATCTCGTTTGGAATCTGAATCCAAATCTGAAGTTTTTTTCCTCGTAATGTCTCTGGGATTTGTTCTTTGTCACAGACTCTGGTTTGTACATTGGGGATAAATATATTATCCATTCAGTGCTCCCTAAAATAAGTGAAGCCTAAACCAGCAAGTTTGTTTTCATTAGATGTTTCGTCCATCATTCATGTTTATTTAACAATAAAAAACCCAGTATTTAGAATCTGTAGTCACCCAGATGAGAATGGGTTTTTTTTTTACCCTGGATCATCTCAAGGTTTCTTCCTCATGACTTTTCAGGGAGGTTTTCCTCACCGCCAACACTTCTCAGAGTCTGTTGTTAAAAGAGTTATACAAACAGAGCTGAATTGAGATTTTAATTCTATAGATGTTCCAGTATGTAGGAGTGTAAACATATTGTTGTTGTCCTATAGGATCCAAGTCCTTATAGTATATATGCCACTCCTCTATTAAGCATCGTGAGGGAATTTGCTCAAGAAATCCTTTAGAGGGTCAGCGTTTTTTCAGGAAGTAATGTAGATAAATAAGAAAAGAAAAGAAAAAAATCACAAAGATCATCCTGAACCCCTAGGGGCTAAAACACTGAAGTGGGAGTCATCTTTTAATCGTGGGTCTTGCTTTGTACAATGAAAGAACAAGAAAGAAGCCATGATTTATGCTGGACTGAAGGTAGATCTGTAGTAGGATTGTAAAAAAAAGAAAATAAATGCTACGATCTGTGTTTGGTCTTTGTTGGATGCTTCAGAAAATGTACCTGGAGCTGGAGTGGGCGTGGCCTACATACTAGCTGAAAATGCATTGTTCGTGTTTAGGGACGAACAGAATGAGTGATGAGGAAAAACATTGTAGGTTGTCAAAGTCTGTGTAAAATTTTGTGTGTGTGTGTGTGTGTGTGTGTGTGTGTGCGTGCTAAAGTCCAAGAGGCTGAGAAGAGCTTTGTGGAGAGAAAAAAAAAAGACTTTGCTGGAGGAAGCAGCAGGCGAACAGGCAGTTAAGGAGCCCTTTTGTGTTTCTGAATAGACTTGAAATCGAAGCCAGATTTTGGGGGGCATTTGTATGTGTGTGTGTGTGTGTGTGTGTGTGTGTGTGTGTGTGTGTGTGTGTTTATCTAAAAAAGCCAGCTGATTAGCTGGCCCACACTGAGACTAGTGGTCAAGGAGGACAATTATACAAGTTGTACATCATTTAATTTTTTTATATATATATATATATATATATATATATATATATATATATATATATATATATATATATATATATATATATGTGTGTGTGTCTAAATCTGTGTGTGTGTGTGTGAGGGTGTGTGTATGCGCCCGAAAGTGCGAAAACAAGAAATTCAGCATGTAGGAGGACGTGTAAGAAAATGTGCGTGCTCGCATGTGAGAGAAGTGGAGTGTTAGAAGCAGAAAAACGCAAAAGTGGGAGTGAAAATGTGTTCATGTGTGTAAAAGTGTGTTTACGCGCGTGTGTATGTGTGTGTGTTTTGTGCAAGGTTCTTCGACATCCCAGTAGACAGAGGGTGGTCAGTGAAGAGATTTCACTAGCTCTTAGTGCTCAGTGTGTGTTTCAGAGCTCCTTATGGCTTGTAGCTCCGCCCACGCCAGATGTCAGCTGCACACAGCGCCTGCCAATCACGGCCCGTTGCCAGGCGACAGATGGAAGGATCCGACCGAGATGCACAATTCGACTGAGAGAAGGCGCTAAGATCTTGGTGAGCTCACGGGCTCCTGCTGCTTCGTACCACATGACGATGAGGACACACACACACACACACACACACTGTTTTTTTTGCAGTTATACACAGTTGGACCGGAATAAAAAAAAATCCTCTCTGGGCGCTGATTATGTTTAAGTGGTGTTATTATCCTTACAGGAAAAATCCCAACATACACAAGATACATGAGGCTAGATATATATACTTAATTTTACTCATATGTGACCTGCACTAATATTATAAATCATTTTTTGAAGCATTCTTCGCAAAATTATTGAATATTTTGGAAGCATTTTTAACACATTTAGATTACAGCGACAAACACGGACACACACTTACTGGCACAATCTGCCCGCTTGTCTCGTGTTCGAGGCGAGAAGCTCTCGTTAACGCGATGAACTTGAAAAGGACGTTAAAAAAATATCCGAACTATTTTTCAAAGAGCATAAGATTCACTGTCATCGAATATCCAAAGTTCAATTTGTTTAGACCGCAGGCTTTTATTGTACACGCTGCAGGAACGGATTCTCCGTTTCTGTTCTATGCTGCTTTTAATTAAATAGATCGTTATTTCTAAATAAAAACATTAACTTAAAAAAGATAACGGTCAGACTGGGTACAGTAGATTTACGGGTTCATTTCAAAGTGCGGCATACTGGTCTGTAGCCACGAAACCAATACATTCACATGATACTGCCTGCATCCTTGATCAAGCATGGACCACGTTTGAAGATTAAACAAATGTATGCCTAATGTGCACTCTAAAACTGAGCTAGATCTCAAGCTTGCTATGTTTGTATTTCACAAGTAAGAAAAAAATTTACATTCATATGCTGCATATCATGTCCTCTACTGTAATTTAATTCTAATGCTATTTAATCTTTTATCGATTCATGCACTGTATTATGTAATATTTACTGTTATACAGGTAGTCTCCGACTTACAACGCGTTCCAACAACCCCATGATAACAAAGATTTTGTAAATAGAGACATGGTCTAGCCTAGCCAAGAATCTTATGTTGCAAAATGTTGCAAGTTACAGTAGCGTAATGTTTTAAAATACACAATATATATATATATATATATATATATATATATATATATATATATATATATATATATATACATACATATATATATATATATATATATATATATATATATATATATATATATATATATATATATATATATATATATATATATATATTTATGTGGCAGCGGCCGCGTGGACGAGCGGCGGTTCGCAAGTGGAGGGCGGAGCCGGAAGAAATGAGCGGTACGAAGCACACTTTTCGATAGCTGATTAGACTAATAAGTGCGCTCTTTTACAGTGTCGGTACAAACCAGAGAGACAAGAGCAAAAAATTGGGTTTTGAAACACCAAAAACACTGGCGACAATAAGGAATCTCGCGTCCCAAAGTATCGTATCGTTCGCCTGCTGCGCAAAACTGGAAGCATTTGTACAATTTTGTCATATCACCTGGGCAGATACTACAGAGTGAGGAGGAATGCTGCACAAGCAAATCCCTCCCTTCTTTCTGACATCTGCACTAAAATCTTCATGGCCATGGAGACCTCTCTGACTAAAAACTGTCAAAAAGGACACAATCCAGAGCAAGGAGAAGCTTGGGAAGAAAAAAAAAAGAAAAAAAAATGATTATGTCCTTTTAAAGCGCGACGAAAAGCTTTAGAGCGTTAAAAAGCCTTAAAAAAAAAAAAAAAAAAAAAAAGGACAAGCTACAGAACGCTTTTCACCAGAGGATTCATTTGGGGCACCTTGGCAAAATGTAGGACACCTCTGTGAAAAAGGAACCCAGAAGATCCGAAGGGCTCCGATGCCGTATTGCAAGGCAACAAGGTTTTGCTGTCATTATTTCAAATCTCAGCTGCATCGATTCGTTTTTTGTATTCATTGGTCAGAGGCGAATGCTGGGTGTGAGATAGAAATACACCTTCAATAGTGTGCGCACCAACGCAACATCGCGTACACACGCGCTCGCTGATTTTTCCTAGTGACCTTTAAATCGACAATAAAGCAAAAGTCATGCTGGAGTTTAAATGATCCAGAACAGGAATGGTTTAGTAATGGGAGTTTAGGAGAAAAGGGTTAAATTACAGGGTTACACGCTGGGACAGATTAGGGTCAGGAATGGACAGAAATCAACGTACCTGCCATCTGCTGGATCCCACTGAACGCTCCTAGATTACTGGACGAGGTTGCCTGCTGTAGCAACTGCAGAAAGACACACACAAAGACAAAGAGCGAGGGAAATCAGTGAGTAAAGAAAAAGTCCCAGAGCTACGGACATCATGCTACAGTTGCTCAAAGCAGAAACGCATTCACGAAGCGCGAAGAAACGTAGCGTAGCACCGCACTTGGATTACAGGCATGCAATGCCAAGTAAGTGCCACCTGCTTAAACATAACCCAAACACAACTTGGATTGTCTCCTTCAGTTGTTTTAGATTTAAAAACCCCACAACTGCTAGAATACTGATTAATGATGTCTATAAAGACAAGTAGTGGTGCGCTCGAAAAAGGATACTACACAGTATATTCGGAGAGCCTTGAGGATAAACTATGAGAGCCAGGCTCAGGGAAACGGAATCTGTTACCCGTACAGGGGTTTGACAGAAATGTCTTAAACAACTGAGCGAAGAGTAAACAGATTATTTCTGCTATGTACATTTTAGCCATCGCATCAGTTCCAGTGAATCTCAGTGAATCATTCAGAGCACAGAGAACAAAAATCATACTTTTCGGTTTCAGATCGGCAAAATTAGGACTAAAAATTACACTAGCTAATCCTGGGTCAGTTGAAATGCTGAGTAAACAGTAATGGTTAAGGAACAGTTATCTTGTTTCGTGTTTTGAAATTGGACATTCCTAAATCCTGGGTTAGCAACGTCATCCGCGTATTTGCGGTGCCACGCTTGGAATAATATAGTACATGGCCGGTTTGTATAATGCTAGTCTCGCTATTTTTTGCCACCTAAAGGCTGATTTAAGCCTTCTAAACTGCAGGTTTAACTAAAAAATTTAACTAAACTAGAGGTCGAGCGATAGCGTTACCGATAACGATATTTACGTTGGATCGTACTTGCCGATAACTGATTAATCATCCAAAAGTTTTTTAAATGGATACTGGGAAAAAAACTAACACATTTTACACTTCATGTAAAATAGTACTAAACTTTACAACAACAAAAAAAGGACTAAATCATTAAAAAGTAAAATTAAATAAATATGAATATATGAATCGTATCATAATATATCAATGTAAAACTTAGCGCATGTGTAAAAACAAACCATCCAAACAATCATGTTGTGTTAGTGATTGGCCTCTAGAGGCCGCTCTCGTAATGATAGCGGACCTTTTTATCCACTCCAGCAACGTACGCGAGCCGTAAATCAGTATGGACTTTTGCCAATAGCTGATAGTTCCAGCATTCAATTATTAGTGCTGATTAATCGACAAAACCGATAAATCGGTCGACCTCTAGCAAAAACTATGACAAAGAGACTGACAGCAAAAAAAAATGTTGTGTGGCCATGTAGTTAAACAGGAGTTTTTTTCAGTCAGATCTTTAACTAGATTTTTTACTAGTATTTTTCACTCCATTTGGTGCAATTGGTTGTTAATTTCTCCCTCAAACTGCTACTGTTTTACAAAATGTGCGAGGGATCCCATGACTGCACAAAATGTGTGATAATTGTCGAACACGCTATAACCCAGAGTTAAAAGCAGCGCTAACCCTGCATCTAAACTGTTTCAAACACTTCTAAAAACTTTCACATTCTGCTACCCAGGTCAAAACCAGGGTTTAGAATTACAATATGCTGGGGTTATACAGTGTAAAAAGCCATAACTAGCAACATAATTCACTAATCACAGACCACAGGCGAGTTTTTGTGTAAAATATTATTGAGTTTATATATAAAACCAAGCAGGAATAAAGCTTGGTTGTCATGTGTGTAAGTTTGGGCATGTTTTTTCATGCTGTTTTAGCATAAACAGAAACTTCTGAGAGGATTTTTGGTCGTATTCATATGTTGTGTTCCAAAATCGTACTCAAAAACATGCCTGTGGGTCTGTGGTCTAGTCTAGTAGATTTTAAATTGAAACAATACTAATAGAAACTAAAAGAATAGAAAGAAAAAATGCGGCGTTAAAGGTTGAAAAAAATCAAGATGATTAAGATTGTTCACAGGCTAATCAGGAGGTGTTGGAAAGGGAATGTCCCTTATTTTTTATCTTTTTTTAATTTTTTTAACCACTTCTTATTGTACTACCAGGACAGATTTTTTTTTACCTGGATATTTATTTCACCTCCTTCAAAGCACACTATTAGCAAGGAGGGGTCTGTTATAACAAGAAAACCTTGACGATTATAATGTCTGAAGACTCCCAGAAATTGGAAAACATCTTCGCAATCGACAAAATAATTGAGGCACCCGAATCAGCCTTTGTTTAAAAGAAAGATTAAATTGGGTTCAACACTTCAGAAGATCATCATCACAATTCTCTTCATCGTGTCTTGTGTTTTATCCAATTAGCACCTCCATCCTGTCGCTATTGAGAACACTCGCTTCGCTTTGCTAATGAAAGCTGGTGGAAAGACAGAAACAGCGGAAAGGAAAATGAGAGAAGACTCGAGGCGTCTTGCTACAAGAGAGTGGGCGGAGCCTGAAGAGTGAGGGGCTGAGACAGTGACTGACTGTGGTGCTGATGGGCGTGGCCGAGTGGGTGTGGCCTCTTACTGCCAGGTACTGCGGGGTGAGGCCAGTCAGGCCGGTCAGACTGCCCCAGGCGGAGGCGCTGTTCAGCTGCTGCATCTGCTGAGCTAGCTGCTGCTGCAGCCGCCGCTGCTCCTTATCCTTCTGAGTGTCGGCGAACTTCACCACCATGGGGGAGGAGCATCCCTACAAAAAAATTAAATAAAAAAAATAAAAAAAAGAGAGAAAGAGAGAGGTTAGAGCAAAGATGGAGGAGATAAAAGGGAGCAAATGAGAGAAGAGAAGAGTAGAGAAGGAGAAAGGAAACAATAGACATGAAAATAAGGACAAGAGGAAAGCAAGGGAGGGGAGAGAGAAAGAAATTGGAGCAAGTGAGACAGTAAATAAATAGGAAAATGGAGGCAAAGATGAATTATGGATGAATTAAAGAGACGGAGGACAAAGAGGTCGGGAGGGAAGTGTCTAGCGTAAAGGGGAAAAAAAGAGAGAGGTGGAACGGCAGAATGAAAGCCGAAGATGCAGGCAACAAGAAAAGGAGGGAGAAAGGGAGCGAGAGATGGGAAGAAAAACGGCAAGAATGAAAGCAAAAAGAGGAGGAAAAGGGGCAATTTAGTATAATTGGGTATTTACCAAAAGCCATAACATTGTCATACACACATGCAGACACACATGCAGCACACACACACACACACACACACACACACACACACACACACACACACACACACACACACACACACATACACAGGAGTAGGAGACAAGAGGCTGTGTGTGTATGGGTTGGTGATATTTCCCCAGAAAACGATTTCCCGCTTTATAAAGCGATTTCATCATCATGTGCTTCAGAGCGAGTGAGAGCAAATGAGAGCGAGAGAGAGAGAGAGAGAGAGAAATAGAGAGAGAAAGAAAGAGAGAGAGACTCTGCCCACAGTGCATCCTGTGCTAATCTGTCTCTCACACACATATACTCACACACCTCAGAGAGCAGCCTATAATGCCTAAAGCCCTTAGGGTCTGTACTGAGAGTACACAATAGAGCACATAATGAGTGTGTCTGTGTATCTGTGTGCGCGCGCGAGTCTGTCTGTCTGTGTGTGTGTGTGTGTGTGTGTGCGCGGGGCTCTCTGTGTGTATGTGTGATGTGTGTGTGAGAGTGTACAACAAGAGTGTAAGTGTGTATCACTCCTATATTACATGTTCGTGCCTGTCGATTTCTCGATTTTCTGACACTCCAAGCAAGTGTTAAAGCAGGCAGCCACTGTTTAAGTGAATCTACATAATCATTATCGCTGCTCTTGTGTGACTAACACAACCCTTACAAACACTCTAACTCTGCCCCAACCAGGACAGTGAGACGATGGGGTGGGAAAACTAATCACAGAACTAAGCCAGGTGCACACTGCGATTTTGGCCACGATTTGGTCGTCTGAGACAAGTTCAAAAAAATCCTAAAAGATTCCTATAATCCTAGGCCTAAATCTGTAGGCTTTGATCGCTGATTTGACATGTTCACCGACAGCCGATTAATGTCCATTGAGATAATTTTTTTCTCCTGCGATGATTTCTGGCAGTGTCAGAGATTTTCAGACTCGATCCTGCAGTGTGACTTCTCCTCTGACGACCGTCAAACCAAGAACCGACTGGATCGCCGAACCTGATTAGTGCGCTAACTTAAAACCACCTCCGAGAAAAAGTCAAACGAGTCAGGTAAACAGTACAGCAAGAGGGAGAAACAAAAGGAGCGTTTTATTATCAAGGCATGTCATTAACAAAAATGAACGCTACACATCGTTTTTGTTTGCTGCTAGATAACATTAGCGGGAAAAAGCGTGTCTGTTAGTTTCACGGATTGATGACGTAAAACTTCGGACGATTTTTTCTTGTGTGCGTCAGTTTTTGACTGTCGTACACTCTAACATTATGACAGCTGAGATCCAACAGTGTGACATGGGCAGAATGTTCATACAAGCTGACAAGAAACAATCGCAAAGGTTTATTTAAATGGCACAGTGTGCACCAGGCATTACACGCTCACTTTTGAACCCAAAAGTATTCGTACATACTCACAAAATGGCAGCTACGTAAATGCTGAATCCTCGATTCTGATTGGCTGGCGGGTTTGCTTACATTAAGTATTGTATGCACAAATTCTTCCGGGTTCTGTATTTATGTGCTGCCTAATAACATACAGTCCCATTCACATACAGAGAGAGACAGCTATTGTCCATACTTCCTAATGACCCTATAATCATTTTCATTTAGCTAATATAGTAGCTATGACGATACGTTAAAAATAATAATAATAATAAAAAAAATGGCACAAGGAATTAACACCAACAGCTTTATGATGAAAATAAATATATACAAATAAATAAAAAATAATAATACATTTTTGTGACATCTGTAACTTATATTAACTTTAACTATAACTTAGCAAAAGACAATGGTATAAGCAGGATAATCCACAGCTCGACACCATTTTGAAGCACACTGCTTCACATCATTCACGTGATTCTTCTTCCACGTTGTGCCTTAAAGTCATAGTACATACTGAGACATGGATTATCCCTTATGTATACAAGTAGTTTAATCAAATAATTATTCCTCACAAACCCTAATGAGGCATAATTACAATTCAGGCCACGAGCTACGGTACGATACTGATGACATCCGACAATCTGTCAATATTATCGAATACTTGTGTCGTTTATATGCAAATAAAATATGCAGCGAAGTTAAATATACACCGGTGGTCTCATAAATTGAAAAATGTGCAATTGGAATACTAAGTTGAATTCACTTGCTCTGTTTTGATCCCCATTTAACACATCGAAATATATATTTGTGTGTGTTAGTGTACGTTCCTGAAATTGTGCCTGATGTATTAGTGAAGAGATCCCATCAGAGGCCATGTATCTCACACTCAACTCGATCAAACATTCCAACTAAATGGTATATTAGCAATTGGAAACATCTCAAATATAGTCAAATATGATGTAGTATGTAATATTATATGATTACAACAAACCAATTCTAAGTGTATTAAACCTATTTCAAGCCATTTGTACTTGTTTGTTCCTGCTGATTCTAAGCATTTATTATTTATATAGATAAAAGTATTTTGACCATAAGACCATTCAGTTTGCATTTGCTGGTATAATAACCGCCATTCTTCTGGAAAGATGTTCCAGTGATTGTAAGTGATAGTGGAGATTTGTGCTTGTAGAAGAGGTGAGGAAACCTGGGGTGCAGTCAGCGTTCCAATTCATCCCAAATGTTTTGGATACGGTTGAGGTCAGAGCTTTATAGCAAGCCATTCAAGATCTTTCACTCCAGACCATGTAAATCTTTATAGACCTGTGCACAGGGGCATTGTCCTGCTGGAACAGGTTTGTGTCTCCTAGATCAAGTGAAGGGAAATGTAACGATACCACATCCAAAGTTATACTATACAATTGTGAACCTCCAACTTTGTTGTAACAGTTTGGGAAAAAAGCACATATGGCTGGAAAAGTCAGGTGTCCCAATAAATTTTTTCATTTAGTGTATATTTATTATTAAGTTTGTTCAGTTCCATTGATTAGTTTTCGCAGGTCTTCTATGAAAAACTCAAATTCTATTTTAGAAATTAGAACCTTCTCCAATTACAATTATCAATAGTATATACTTTTAATGTTATACCAGTAATGCAAATTGAAAATATTTTATTACTACATAAATTAGACAATATTAGAACTCTCTCCGTTAGAAGTGACTGAAGGCAACATTAGAACCAAACACGCTGCTCTTTTTTGGAGAGTGTAGAAGCATTTAAAAGACAGCCAGCGCTCCTTGAGCAGACTTCACGTTTCTCGTTTAAATGGTAGGATTGATTTTTTTTTTCCCCTTTAAATGAAGGATGGATAAAAATAAAAAAAAAATATAAAAAAAGGAATGAGACTGTGCCTGAGGTGTCAGTCAAGTGATTCCATCTTGGACCATGCATCTCAAGAGACCTAAAAATCTCATTACTCCCTCACACGCACACGCACACACACACACACACACACACACACACACACACACACACACACACACAAACACACATTCTGCTTGCTCATTCCTATGTCTGTCTCGTTACCCTCCAATTCTGACTTACACATGAGACGGACCGAGCTGAGCTGTTTAAAGCACTACAATCCAAAATTAAAGCTCAAATTATTAGCATTTAATCATAATGCGGCGCTTAGCAAGTGGCACAAATGCTAATTGCCGGTTGCATGACATTTCACAATAATTAACACACATTTAATGCCTGAAATTGTTGCCTCTGTCCTAAAGTCAGGGATCTCAGGGAGTTTTTTCTTGCCACAGTCGCCACTGGCTTGCTCATCAGGGATAAACAATTATAAGGAACTAACTTATAGGCAATATTTTTGTAAAACTTTTATAACTTACAATTTTTATATAACTTTATTACTGCTTTATCTGTGTAAAGCTGCTTTGAGACAACGTCCATTGTAAAAAGCGCTACACAAATAAAAAATTGAATTGAATTGTAAGCTCCCAAAGCTCTTACATATTTGGTAAACTAATTTACCTGGATGTTCAGTTGGGTAATACCGTGGCAGTACATTCTCCTCAGCAACACCAACACACCCTACGTCAGCGTTTTGCTCCTGATTTGTGTTTGTGTAATAAAACACACTCACCGGCTTCACTGCAAAGGCTTTGTCGGCGTTCTGAGATATTTGTACATAATTTAGGTAGCAATATTACACTATTCATTTCTGAACACACAATACTACATGCGCTACAAATACTATACTTTAAAGTTCTCAGTAAGGAACGAAAACTATTAGGTAATTTAGGCTAATCTGAGAAACCATTACTAGCGCCAGAATAAACATTTATGGTTGAAACCGAAATTCAGGACACACAGAACCGAAAATAAAAACCACCAATCTTTCTTTCAGATGTAAAACTGGGGCTGTAATATTTGAAGCCCTTCAGAGTGCAAAGTTCTCTTTATATTAGTTCCCTCATATCTACAGTAGTGTATTAGGCACCGAATAAAGTGTTCAACTCGATTTAGCCTAATCGTCTATAACTGAAAATATCGCATTGACGTATCATGGCAATACTTCATATCTAGGCAATATTGTTTTTGCAAAAATTCAAAAACTATGACACCCACTGTTATCAAAATGCCAGTAAGGTCTTTCTGTTTCGCTTCTGTGGTTTTGGTGTATTCTGCATTTTGAGCATCGACAGTAATACAGCAATGAAGTCATAAAGAGGAGAGGATTTGACCCTAGAGGCATTAACATTGATTAGAAATTGCTTGACTGATCTCCCTCTTAGAAAGTTCCGGAAAAACAAACATGTCATCTTTCACTATTTTCACCCACAGCTATCTCTTATTTTAAGTTTAACAAAATTCCTTCTTCCTATACCCAAAAAATCTTTATATAGACAAAATTATTGGTGCACCTGACTTTTTTAGCCGTATGTGGTTCTTCCACAAACTGTTACCACATATTTGGAGGCACACAAATATATAGGATGTCACTGGACCATTAAACTTTTCATTCATTGAACTAGGAGACCCAAACTTGTTTCACAACAAGTGGCAATGCCCCTGTGCACAAAGCCAGCTCCATGAAGAAATGCTTTACATGGGTTGAAGTGAAAGATTTTGCATAGCCTGCTATAGAGCTCTGACCTCAACCCCATAGAGCCTCCTCACCTCACCTACATCAGTACCTGACTTTACTAACACCTTTGTTGAAGGAACACAAATCTCCATAAGCACACTCCAAAATCCACTCCAATTTTTTGTCCATACAGTGTAGAAATTTTTCATTATCATAATTTGTTTCTATTAATTTAATCTTTTTGCCTATTTTTAATAATCAATTTTCCCCAGAATACTGCAAACTGTGCATCAGAAAAATGGAATGGTCATAATTTAATATTATATTTACCATCCGTAAATGGACAAAATTCTAAATGAAGTAATTCTTAACCTACAATTACGAGCAACATTTAAAGCCAAATGCTGCAATTTCACAGGATCACTCGCCAGTATGTGCAATCTGTGTTGAAACGTGGATGATGGTTTTATAGGACACAAACATACAATACAAAACGCACACTCCAACTGCATGCATATATAAACATACATAATTACATACATAAAAAAGGACTGAGAATGAAATGAGAGAGAGAGAGAGAGAGAGAGAGAGAGAGAAAGTGAGAGAGAGAGAGAGAGAGAGAGAGAGAGAGAGAGAGAGAGAGAGAGAGAGAGAGAGAGAGAGAGAGAAAGAGAAGCAAAAAGAGCAGATCAAACAGGTAAGAGTATCTAAGGGAGAGATTGGGGCAAACTGCAACCCTTAAAATAGCCCTCAGAGAGAAAACTATACAAACACACTGTATATATATATATATATATATATATATATATATATATATATATATATATATATATATATATATATATATATATATATATATATATATATGTGTGTGTGTGTGTGTGTGTGTGTGTGTGTCACATCAGTTTTCATTAAGTCGTGACATTCAGAAAGGCCACAAATTCCTCTGTGCAAGAAAAGCGAGTGACGTGTGCGAACATATGTTAATTTTTATGAAAAAATAAACAACAAACCCGGAACAATTTAGTGCCTGGAATTACTTTCGCCTGACCGTTGGCAATGACCGGAAAAAGACACAGACACACACACACAAACAGACACAGACACACACATGCAGCAATTTGGCCACTTTTTTTTTTTTTTTTTTTTTTTACCACAAAACAAAATGAACGGTGTTCTCTAATGTTGTAAATATTCATGCTATAGATGCATGTTTAAAGTTTTTATTCAGTTTACAGCATAATCCCGGCATATAATAGGCATGGATAGATATTTTGATGAGCACGGATTACAAACTGTGATTATATCTTAGAGGCTAACGATAATGAGACCTATCGGCCAATCAGTAATAAGTGTTTTCTGAGGCGATTACATGAGCGTGTTTTATTGAAGTCTAAACCGTTTCTTTCTCAGCCAAAGTGTCAGTTCGCTGACATCTAGCGAGATTCAGACGTGGACTTTCAAAGACTACATTCTGTTAAATTCAATAATCAGAAGCAATTTTAAGGTTAATGGTGGCCGGAAATGTATCTACGTACATAGCAAGGAGCAGAGACACACACACACACACACACACACACACACACACACACACACACACACACACACACACACACACACACACACACACACACATACAGAGACACAAGCAGGCTCTGTATTAGACGTCTGTCAGCCTCTGTCAGTGACATTTTGACAGGCAGTAAGATGGACAGCTAAACACTAAGGACTTGGTGAGTACTATTACACCTGTGTTATTAAAACGTCTCGCATTCTGTAAGTGCATGACGCAGCTAATGGCAGCCTGCCTTCACCCAGGGGTCCTTTCAGACACCCACTGGTGGCCATAGAATTGCCTGTTCCAGCCGACCCTGAGTATCCGGTCTCTCTCTTTCTTACTTCTCACTGCTTCTCTCCGATTTGTTTTAAAGTTTTGTCCTACTTTTGTGTAAGTTTGAAGCAACAGACTTTTGGCTGAGGGTTGGAGCTGTGATGCTGGCCAAAAGAGACTGGGGGGTGTGAGAGACAAAAAGAGATAGCGAGATTGAAAAAAGACGAGAGAGAGAGAGAGAGAGAGAGAGAGAGAGAGAGAGAGAGAGAGAGAGAGAGCAAGAGAGAGAGATAGTTGGTGAGAGTGAAAAAAGTGGCAAAACAGATGGGAGGGGGAAAAATGGAAGAAAGTGTGAAAGGAGAAGACTGATCAGTTGGTGACAGACAGGAGAGAGTGACAGAAAGAAGGATGAGAGGAGAAGTAATAGTAGGCAGCTGAATAGAGAGAGAGAGAGAGAGAGAGAGAGAGAGAGAGAGAGAGAGAGAGAGAGAGAGAGAGGGACGAGAATACAGTACCTCCATGGTCTGAGACTGATGCATGGCTTTGATTGCATTCTGTGCCATAGCCCTGGTAGAAAACGTGACAAACGCACATCCTGCAGGAAGGGAACGAAGAAGGGAGGTCGGGTAGGTAGGAGGGAGGGAGGAAGGGAGGGAGGGAGGTGAGGAACGAGGGAACGAGGGAGAAAGAGAGACAAGAGAAAAAAAATAAACAAAAGAAACAAGACAAAAGGGTTGGACAGGTTGTTATACAGTAAAGCCAAAAAACAAAGATTGTACAGAGAAGAAAGGCCGACAGAACTTACTGCAAAAGTGGCTTAGAGTAGAACATTCAACAACATTTAACAATTAACACTCAGCTCTTACCTTCAACATTGAACACACTGAACATCAGAGCAACACAATAAAACACACAATCAGTATGAATATAACTGTGTTAATGGGTTTAGTGAAGTGTATTACAGTGCCCAAAGCTGTGTGTAGTACACCGCTCTCTCTCTCACACATACACACTATATTAAATATATGAAAGAAAAAGACTTGTGTTTCTAACTTTTCCAGCTTCTTTATTACGCTTGCAATGTACTTTTATTCCTTTAGGGATTCCTTCAGGAAAACTCCCCTGACAAGGAGTGACAGCCATGACTGATCATCTCTGTCACTTTCTACTATAACTTATCCCCAATCAATATTTGGCAAAGCCGAATTTCTAGAAGTTTCTTTTTGGAAGTTGTGGTATACGCAACACGTTAACATGAGTATTATCAGAATGTTGTGGCATCACGCTTGCCTTGGTCATTTGGTAGATCACAAAATTGTTCATATATTCAAACTTTGTGTTTTGCAAATTTTGGCTGCATGCTAGTCTAGATGTAAATATCAGTAGGCTAGTTTTGATCAAGACCGATACCATTTTTATACTAGTTCTGTTCACTGTAGATATCTGTATGCTAGTCTTGTTCAAGGTAGATATCTGTAAGCTAGTCTTGTTCAAGGTAGATATATGTATTCTAGTCTTATTCAATGTACATATCATCTATATTCTAGTCTTGTTCAGTAAATATCTGTATGCTAGTCTTGCTCAATGTGGATACCAGTTGGCTAGTCTTGTTCAGTGAAGATATCAGTAAGCTAGTCTTGTTCAAGGTAGATATCTGTATGCTAATATTGTTTAAAATTGATATTATCTCTATGCTTGTCTATATCAGTGTAGATATCTGTTTGCTAGGCTTTAACAGTGTGGATACAATCTCTATGCTAGTCTCGATCAATGCTGATATGCTAGTTTTGTTCAAAGTAGATACCACTATGCTAATGTTGTTCAGTATAGATATAATCTCTATGCTAGTCTTGATCAGTGTTAATATCTGTATGCTTGTCCTGTTTAAGAGGGATATCTGTATGCTAGTCTTGTTTATTGTAAATATCTATATTCTAGTCTTGTTCCATGTAGATATTTCTATGCTACTTAGCATCTACCGTATGTATTTCAACTCTATTGCTAACCTTGTTTATTTGTAGGTCAAGCTAGTTGATTCCATCCCTAACGCACAAGTATAACTGATCAAACTGATAGACCCCGTAAATATATATGGTTTTTGTAAATATTTGTATGGTTTTCGGTTTTAGTTGAGTAAATAGCTTTAATTCAAGAATTTATTTAAATCTAAATCCAGTTGGCTAGCATAGCCTGTGTGGTAGCTGATAGCTAGTCAGACTAAGCTGGATTGTTCAGCATGCAGTAGCTACTAGATCTTAGATACCAGGCACTTTAAACTTGGGGATACCAAAGTGGAAAGAAACTGTTGTACACTATAGAGTGTGTTTTAAAAGACGTATGTACACACACGTACACACACGGCTTAAAAATGCTGCGGCTGGACTTTCTCAACAAGCCATTTTGTGTCGCACATTTGCATTTTTATGTGGCTGCTAGAGCGCTCTTCGCCCTAAATGCTCGAACAGGATGAAAGTAATCTCTCTGCTACAATCATGACAAGCGTTTCCACGAGGCTGAGCGGCTGCTGGAGACCTGCCTGTGGTGGCAGCTGGGAAATGGAGTCATTTATGCAGGTGGTGGGCAAAAGAACAGGCCATATGGAGACATGCTGGGGAGATGGCATTGCCTCAAGAGCTCACTCTGCTCTACTGTATACACACACACACACACACACACACACACAGACGAGTAAGCTTCTTTCAAGCATCTAAGTCTGAAAGAAGAACGGTGAAAGAACTGTCTTTTTGTTTTATGTTCACTAGGAGGCACTAACTGCATTTACTTTTATGTTGTGCTTGCCTTCCACCTTCCTCTCTGTCTCAGTCTCTATCACTCTTTTGCTCTGTCTTTGTTTCTTCTCTATCTCATATCCTAAGTTCCTATAAGGGCGTGGCTTAAGTCTGTAGACCCAAATGTTGCTGTTTATTAGACGATACTGTATTATTAGTCCGATCATTAAACCAGGTTAAGACACTCTGTTCTGAAATCTGCAGCTGCTCTCTCCAGTGCGAGAACACCAGAAACAGAATGTCTTACATCTTTGTTGAATTCTCAACCGTGCGCTGTATTTCTACTCGGGGACAATGGGACACAAAGGCGAGGGACCGTTGCCAAAGTATTACCCTTGTTTTATTAATGCTTTCTTTTTAGAGCGCTGCATCCGACAGCAGATATAAATATGCGATAGGCCACATGGAGAAGGAGAAGGAAAGAGAGCGAGAGAGAAAGAGAGAAAAGAGGACAGTTTCGAGGAAGTGGGCTAGCTCCCTTGGTGATCTATATTTATTGGTATGTGAAAGCCTACAGTGATTGATAGATCTCTGCGATGGCGGAGATTAAAGAGATAAAGAGGGAAAGAAAGAGATGCGTTAGCCTAGAGGAGAAACAGAGAAAGGGGCAGTGTGCTTAGTGTCAGCCAGATGCTGTTTTAGTTTAAAACTGGAGCTAGATGACTAATGAAGCTAAAAAAAGTAACAAAAGACTTGTTTACTCAACACCTACTCAAACTCTAACCAGTACTTCACTGCTATCACACTGACATACCAAATATGGGTCAGGACGCCACAGTTATCATTGTCACTATGAACCTTTTTTTTTTTTTTTTTGTCCACCCAGCAATGCTGAGGATCAAGTTGTAGAAAAGAAAAAAAAAAAAAAAGAATATATATATATATATATATATATATATATATATATATATATATATATATATATATATATATATATATATTAGGGCTGTCAATCGATTAAATTTTTAAGCGCAATTAATTGCACGATTGTCATGAGTTAACTCGTGATTAATCGTTAATTAATCTGACATATTTATCTGTTCTAAATGTTCCTTAAATTAATACTTCTCAAGTTTTAAATACTTTCATCAACGTAGGCATGGACAAATATGTTTATTATTAGTGAAACATTACTCAACATAGAGCATGAGGACAAAATATTCTTATAAATGCTTTTAAAGTAACATTGACATAGGGAAAATTTGCAATGCAAAGCGAATTTTCCCATAGGAAATAATGTAAACTTAGATAATCTGCACACACCCAAGATTATCTATATAAAAATCATTTTCAATAGTATTTTATTTACAAATGATTGTCCCTAATGTATCTGAAACACATGACAATGATTAGTACACAATATAAAATAAAACTGAAACAAATTAACCTGCATTTTACTTTTGAAAAGAGTTGTGGCTGGCGTGACGGAGACGAGAGGGAGGAGGAGGGTTATTGCTTGGAAGGAGAATCTCCTTCCATGAGAACGCACGTGGTCACAATAGTATAGTAAACAGTTGTCTCTTGCTGCCTGTACGAGGGATACACGCCGAATGAGGACGAATACAAGGGAAGCTGACCTGGGCTCCCAATGTTTTACGCAACAAGAGAGAAAGAATCATCGTCTCAGTTAAAAGCGAGCCGTTCGCGTGTTGTTCGCGTGATGCTGGATGTTCGCGATGCAAGTTATCGCTCGTAATATCATTTTAATTTAATTCAAAAATTTTGCTCCTCTTGCAAAGCATTTGTAAAGTACATTACTCGCAATCCAAGTTGCCACTGTACATAAAGCTTCAGGACACCAAATGGAACTTTTGCTATGTTTCCACACAGACGGTGTTTATTGGGGGATGTGTGCATCATGGTGGATTTTGGTGCTTGATTTGAGACTTCAGCAAAACAAATGTTTAGTGATTAAAAATTAATTTTTGCTGGAGATTATTTATAAATTTTGTATATCTGAGTAAAGATAGGACGCCGTGAATAAATGTGTGTTCCGTTGAAGGTTTTAATTTCACCTCTTTTATATTATTTACATTTTTAATTGTATTATTACAAAACAAACTACATAGAAATTATGTAGATGATGTTTGAGGTAAATGTTGTATATGATGTTCAAGGACATTGACTAGCATGGTTGAGGTACATGTTGTATATGATGTTTGAGGTAAATGTATATAATGTTTAAGAATATTGTGTAGCATGTTTGAGGTACATGTATATGATGTTTGAGGTAAATGTATATAATGTTTAAGAATATTGATTAGCATGTTTGAGGTACATGTTGTATATGATGTTTGAGGTAAATGTTGTAGATGATTTTTAAGAATATTGACTATCATGTTTGAGGGAAATGTATATGATGTTTAAGGTAAATGTACATGATGATTTAGGGAAATGCTGCGCATGATGTTTAAGTATATTGACTATCATGTACCCTGGCCTGAGTCGGGCATTGGGGGTATGTGCTATTGGACGGAACGAGCGGTAAGAAACACCTCTAGCTGATGAGCCTAATCAGTGCGCTCTGTTACAGTCTGGTGATGCCAATAAAGAGGAGAGAGACGCCAACCTTGGGGAGAGAGCCACCAAGCACAGACGAGCGGAAGGGTCCCCGAACGGTGACTGAACGTGGGCGGGCGCCGGAGAAAGACGCACCGACTGGTGAGTAAACTCAGACAGATGCCATAGAAAAGGCGTTCCAGTTGGACTTGGGCAGGCGTTTAGAAATGAAAATTGTGCCGCGAGTGGCCGCCTGCAGACGTCAAGATGGAAAGGCGCCCCGAACCGCGAATGTGTGGGTGAGCCCCGGCGTAAGTACTGGAAAGGAAAGTGCCGGGGTGAAAAAAAATATAATATCTGCTAATATATTATAAAATAAACAATATAAATATAATATATTGCCTGTCTCTCTTTCTTCCAGCGTGGAACTGTGTGTGTTACAATGATATTTGAAGTAAATGTTGTGTATGATGTTTAAGAATATTGACTAGCATGTTTGAGGTAAGTGTTGTATATGATTAGGAATATTGACTAGCATGTTTAAGGTAAATGTGTATGATGTTTGAGGTAAATGTTGTACTAGTCAACATGCATTGACTAGCATGTGTGAGGTAAATGTTGTATATGATTAAGAATATTGACTAGCATTTCTTAGGTAAATGTTATAAATTATGTTTACAAATATTGACTAGCATGTTTGAGGTAAATGTTGTACATGATTTATTTAGGTAAATGTATATGATCTTTAAGGATATTGACTAGCATGTTTAAGGTAAATGTTGTATATTGACTAATCTCTCGGTGGTTCAAAAGCTACATTTTTAAAGCGGGGTGAAGCGGTTCTCTGCTGCATTTACCCCACTGACCTGAGATCAGCCTACTCCAAACATGCTAGCTGAATTAATGTCCATGTACTGTATGTGCATTTATTTTCATGCAAAAAATTACTGCAGGTGATCATTCTTTAGTGAACGTTCTTTCTGTATACATTCAGAAGGTAGAGGACGAGTGTCGTGGTGTCCTGTAGGGCCGAAGCAGTTCAGTGAAAGCACATCTCCCCTGCATCAGGGCACTTTCAAATATATCTCGCAGCAAGGGCTCAGAGACTGGAGTTAATCTCATGTGGAATTAAAATATTCATGAGAACCGGAGAGACAGCAAGAGGAAAAGAGGGAGACTGACAAAAAGTGTGTGTGTGTGTGTGTGTGTGTGTGTGTGTGTGTGTGTGTGTGTGTGTGTGTGTGTGTGTGAGAGAGAGAGAGAGAGAGAGAGAGAGAGAGAGAGAGAGAGAGAAGAGAGAGAGAGAGAGAGAGAGAGAGAGAGAGAGAGAGAGAGAGAGAAAGGGGAACAGGATAGAGAACGAGGGAGAGAAATGAGTCCTGTAGAGGACAAGATGACAGGAGAGGAGTGCATGAAGGGGTGGAGGAGTGGCTGTGAAATGAGTGTGTAAGAAGAGTGGTAGCTGAGTGAGCAATACGGGACGGCAAAGGTACAACCTGTATCCCCCTAGGCCTCTAAGAACGAGGGAGAAAATTGTAGCAGAAATGTAATGGTCAGATAGAAGGATTTAGCTGTGTTATAGAAACTTTGGCCTCCTGGTTCAGAAAAAAAATGAGTGTACATGCTTCAAGATAAGAAGATGATCGTGGGAGACAGCAGGAGATGGCTTTTATCCGTTTACCAGGAAACAAGATGGAGATTGTTCAGACTTTTGACTTTGTTTCAATGATTTATAATCACACTCTTGGTGTCATCCAAATGATGATGAGTTCCCCTTTGAGTCTGGTTCCTTTTAAGGTTCCTAAGCATGTAAGGGAGTTTTTCCTTGCCACAGTCATGCCCGGCTTGCTCATCAAGGATAAATATACATACATTTAAATATAAGTGAACATTTTTTCTATAATTCTTACATTTTGTAAAGCTGCCTTGAGACAATGTCCATTGGAATGTAGAAAAGAGTGATAAGTATGTGCGGAAAGTGAAGGACGAATACTTAATATATCTTTATAACCCATTGATTGTGTGTGTGTGTGTGTGTGTGTGTGTGTGTGTGTGTGTGTGTGTGTGTGTGCTACGAAAAGTGCTATAGAAAGAAACTGATTTTGAACTTTTGCCTTGCTGTCATTTATCCTTGCTTTCTAATCTCACTATTGACTGCAGGCTACCTCTATATATTTTACTATATTTAACCTATATATTTTACACACATTATGATGGCAATACCAACATAGGCCCAATCTAATTCTGCAGGACTTTGTACATGGCTTTCTACGATGATTAACTTCCCACACTTTTTTTTATTGCACCTGTATCAGAACTTTGTGAATTTGTAACATATGTCTTGTGTATATAAGATACTCTCAAATCCTAAAACGTATTATTCGTGTTCTGTTGGTTGAACCAGCTTTTTCATCAGACTCATTTCATTCTTGTATTGTCTCATCATTTGTTTTTTACTTTTTTTTTTTATATTCTTTTTACTGGCAGAAACGATACAATATAGATAAACAGACATGATAATGTCTGTGTCATATGGACACTAGATAGACACTAGAAAACACTGGCGCCATTCTAATCAGCCGATGTATTTATGCTGTGAATGTGCGTGATGGGGCCTGACACGGCACAGGAGACAAATTGGCACTATCGGGCATGTAATGGGTCACTTAACTTAGAAAAAAAAGTTCAGACAAAAAAAATAAAAATCTGCCTAATTACTGTAAAAGCAACGGTGCTGCAGCAGTATCAGATGCTATGCTAACACTCCAAACACTAAAACCAGTATCATGTACCAGCCCACCAGCCCACAGGAAATACTTATTTCTGACTAACTGGAAAGATTGTTTCTCGTAAAGGATGCATCCAATGTCATTTCTAATGTAAAACATTTAATAAATATTATAAATAATAATTCAGGCTATTGATATGTATAGCTAAAGGCCATCATACATCATACATCAGACATCATACAACGTACAAATGGGGATATTTAAAGTTAAGAAATAACCTTTATTAAAATAAAAAAATGCTGAACATTTTGATTCACAGAATATACTGGGACAATATATCTAAGGTGAGAGGAGCTATCGTTAGGAATGTCCGTTTTATTTTTTTTTCTAAGGCTGTAATCAAGTTCTGAAGCTCAAAAAAGTCCTTCGGCTACAGCCAGGTTCTTGATTGAAATCTCATGTTAAAATCAGAATGTTCTCTGGCTACATTCAAGCCCAGTTATCAGTTTGTTTGCCTGACAAAGATGTAAAACTTCCAAAGCCGCTAGCACATCTTCAGTAGAGGTTGCTGGCCCAAGCCTTTTGAAAATCGCCTGGAGTCTCCTGCTGTTCATCACTTCCAACTTGAATGATTCCATAACATCTGGTCACATGAAGACCAATTGCAAAGGTTATATATCTCAACTTGAAAACACCCACACTAGATACCTCAGAGATCAACGCCCGCTAACTAGCGTCTTATTTCTTTTTAAACTTCCTGTATTTATATAGCTGGCTCTTCTTTCTTACATAGCTGGCTCTTCTTTCTTACCCCAGACTGACCCCCTAGATCTGGACCAGTGTGGCTTCAAAGTGACTCACCCTAAACCTCCCAAGTGGATGCTCTGACAATCTATAATCCACCCTCATCCTCTTGGCACAGTGAATCACCAAACTCTACTGTTCATCTTCGACAGACTTGTAATTAATGGCGCTACAAAGCCGAAGTTTGCTTATTACCCCGATGGATACTTCTGTCATGTGACCACATCTGTTCCCTGCATTCTCCCCAATGGTGTCCCACAAGGCTCAGTGCTGGGCCACTACGGTCATATCCTTAACTAGTTTTTCAAGCCAAAGCAACGTCGATAACTCTCATTAAATTTTTCCTAACGTCAGACAGTACCTCAGCATGTGTGGTAGCAATGTTGTCCCAAAAATCAGCTTTAAAAAATCCTAGCAAGACCAAACAACTGTATGTTCCTGGAAATGCTTCGACATGTCCCTATCTTGCGACGTCCCCCCATTGTTCCAGACATCCAGGCTTCGGGTAGCTCTGGACAACTACCGCTTAAACTGCTAACTGGGTTCAGTCATGCTGTTTTTTTCTTTACAACTTAAACAGGATCTCATTTTAAGGAGAGGCCACTATTCCTCGCATCTTCAAGTGAACCAGAATGGAGCTGTACAACGTTCTACCACACCGCCAAAATCCTGCAGTCTATTTACTGGCCTCCTACAAAGCCAAACAACAGACCAGCCCGCCTACCTTATCAAATCCTGCTCACCACATTCTCTATTTCTATATTCCACTCGTCCCACCATCTGTCATGATACAATGAAGGCATGCAACATGGTTTTCCTGTTATTAAGCGGGGGATTTAAATTTCCTTGTACTTGTTTTTTTGCTCCGAGTTCTCTGTAACTAGGTTTTAGCTTGGTGGTATTCTCAGAGACTGACTTATGACAAGCATCAACTTCTTTTTGAAGGACTCCTTTTGTAAGTCATAGTTGGCAAATGCACATTAAATCCCTACCATTTTTTAATCAGAAATGGGCAAATAGTAAGAGACAGCTACAACTAAGCAAGTGTCAATTGCATTTTAATATCCGTTATGGAACCCTGTGTGTGTGTGTGTGTGTGTGTGTGTGTGTGTGTGTGTGTGTGTGTTTGGATGTGTGTTTGCATGTGTAGGTTACCTCGGCTAAGTCCGTCTGGCCCTCTCAGGATGCGACACTCCTCGATCTGACCGAAGGAGGAGAACATGACCCGGATATCGTTCTCGTTACACTTCTTTGACACCATGCCGATAAACAACTTCCTGTCCTCCACCGCTGAGAATGAAAAAGAGGAAGGGAAACAGGTGGGAGGACAAAAGAAAAGGAGTGATAAGCATGTGTGGAAGGTGAAGGACGAATACTTTATAGATCTTTATCTCCCTCTCATGCTATTCGCTTATTTTAGTTTTCTTTTCTGTGAAGAAAGTATGTGTTTAGATTCACCCATTTATTTTGTGTGTGTGTGTGTGTGTGTGTGTGTGTGTGTGTGTGTGTGTGTGTGTGTGTGTGTGTGTGTGTTTGTTTAAGACAGACAGGCCTTATTAGAAAAAAACTATTACAATGTTAACATATGAACTCCAGCAACCCCCCACCAACACACACATACACACACACACACACACACACACACACAAAACCTCACAAACACTCACCGTTTGACTTCTCACTGTCTGCAGGCTTCATCTGAATGGGATGGTGCATCTGTAAGACAGGACACACACTGGTTACACACACAGCATACAACCACAAAACACACAATTACAGAACACACACATTTTATGTTAATGATTTATTTTGCCCAAAGACCTGAGCAGTTTTGTATTTGTGGGTTTCCCCTCTACGTCTTCTTTTCTTTTTCCTGTTCTTTTACCTGTTTTCCATTTTCTTCCCTTTCTCCATTTTTCTATAATTTATACCTTTCTTCCTCCCTTTATTTTTCCAGCCAAACACAAAGTTCTTGTTCTTTCCACTTCTTCCCCCCACTTACTCCTGTTCTCTCGCCTTGTTACTCTTTTGACTTCCTGGACTTTCCTTTTTTCATCCTCCTTTCATCCATCTAGCGAAATGATCCTCTCCTTCCTTTCTACCATTCCTTTATCTTTCTGTCTTGTAATTTCCTTTCTTTTCTCCTATCTCTTTCATATATGATGCATTCTTTTTTCCTATCTAATTCCAATTTTCTTTATACATTTTCCTCTTTTCCATTCTTTTCTTTATAACTCTTTCCTCTCTCTTTACTACCAATCAATTTCTTCTCCTTTTTTCCTCTCCCTCTTCCTACCTCGGTATCTTCGATCCATCCTTTCATCCTCCCTCCTAATGTTTCTTACTCCCTCTTCGCTTTCAACACTCATTTCCTTTTTTACTTCTGCTTCCAATATCGTCTGATTCCTTCCTTTACCTTTCTTTCATCTTCACCCCGTTCCTCCTTACCATCGTTCCTTCTTATGTCTCAACTTATCTCATCCATTACAGACACACTAAAAGATAATGTTCATCCACTTGTGATCTCCTTCTCTCCTCTCATCTGATACAAAAAAACATGTTCCTGCTTTCTCCACCTCTCTCTCTCTCTCTCTCTCTCTCTCTCTCTCTCTCTCTCTCTCTCTCTCTCTCTCTCTCTCTCTCTCTCTCTCTCTCTCTCTCTCTCTCTCTCTCTCTCTCTCTCTCTCTCTCTCTCTCTCTCTCTCTGTAAAGCCTCACAGCCACAGTCTGCCTTTGATCTGCTGTCAGACTTTGACTTTATCCTGTCTCTCTCTCTCTCACACACACACACACACACACACACACACACACACACACACACACACACACACACACACACACACACACACACACTCTCTACATTGCATGGAAGTATGGAAGTGTCGCCGTCCTTTTCCATCTCTCTCTCTCTCTCTCTCTCTCTCTCTCTCTCTCTCTCTCTCTCTCTCTCTCTCTCTCTCTCTCTCTCTCTCTTTTTCTTTTCTCTCCCTCTCTCTAGCTTTCCCTCTGTTTTAGAGAATTTTACATTATAGACAGTTATACAGTTTTGTGTGTGTGTGTGTGTGTGTGTGTGTGTGTGTGTGTGTGTATACATGCTAAGTGGAGTGGATGTAGTTGCATACATAGGTACTTTAACGTTTTCCCCATTATCTAACACACACACACACACACACACACACACACACACACACACACACACACACACACACACACACACACACACCAATTGAAGTGTTACTTTCTAATCAGTATAGGGCAAATATGCATCATCTCACGGGGTAGTGGTAACTTAGTGGTTAATGCTATGGGTTACTGATTGGAAGGTCGGGGTTTCAAGCCGCAGTACCGCCAAGCTGCCACTCTTGGGCCCTTAAACAGGTGATCCTCATTTTTCCCTAACAGCACGACTCAGACAGCACGGCTTAACAAGTGGAATAATTGATCTAGTAAAGTTTTTATGTGAGGCATGCCCAATGTCAGCACTTTGTTCAGTTTTCCAAGTCTGACAGAAAGACAGAAGGCGTCCTCAGTAACACAACACTTTCTCTCTTATTACATTCAAGTACAACTGGCCAGTGGTGCTGTGTTTGGCAGAAGAAAAAGAGTAGGTCAATTTGTCTAACTGTTTAATACTAATTGACATACTGGGTGTCTAAAGTAATTTTGCTGCTAAAGATGGCTGTTGCATCATCAGAGCTGAAACTCGTAAAAACAGGATGAGACTACAGGTAATGTAATGTCCTTTGAGTTATACTCTGTGAAATACACCACATCAAAATTTGGTGGAATGCTCTGATCAGTTGGATTGTAGAGGTCAAATGATTCATCGGTTTTGCTGTTTAATTTGCACAAATAGTTGTGCATACTAACAGTAGCTCATACCGACAGTTTTTCCGGGTTGCGCTATTTTGTACGAGAGTGGCCTCTAGAGGCAAATCACTGCTGCCACGTGCTGCTCATTTAACGTGTCAGTTTTTATTAATTTATTAATAAACATTAATATATGTATACATATACTTATTTAAGTTTGCACATTTTTACGATTTAGTCCTGTTTTCTATTAAATTTTTTTGTATTAAAGTTTAGCAATATTTTATATGGAGTGTTATGTTTGTTTGTTTTCAATCCAGTATCCATTTAAAAAAACAATTTCTTGATCAATCAGTTATTGGCAAGTACAAACCTAGTTATCAGTATCGGTAAAATTCCACTATCGGTCGACTTCTACTAGACTGTATCCCTCAAAATACATATCATCGTAAATGGTCTGTGTTTTCTGTTAATAATAAGCAACCACTGGTAAAAATGGTTGTTTTATGTAAACGATACGGACAATGGCAACCTTCCCACCAATGACACATTCTCAAGAACCCGTGAACTGAAAGCGTTTCTTGTTAACAGTAGGTGTATAATATTCACTTCGCGCCTTGCTTCAGGTAATGAGAATGTTAAACGTGATCTAATCTTCACACGGCGTGTACATAAGTGCATGCAGTCTGGCTCCCACGCCTCCGGATGCCGATTCATCATCCGAGTTGCTTGTTGCGCTGCATCGGACGTGAAGCGGTTCGTTCTCAGCGTTCGGGTTTTTTTCCAGAAAAAAGCAGTCAGATGAATAAGGGCCAATGAATGGAAGGCGAAGACAAAAAAACCTTACGCACACAGAGTGCGCACACTTTTCGGCATTGAAGCAAAATCTCTCACGAAATCAGGCCTATTCTTTTTTTTTTCCTGCTTGTATGAAAAAGCAGGAATGAGTACTGAGGGAGAGGTAATGAATGAGAAATAAAAAAAGAGAGATGGCACTAGTAGATGGAGGACACTCTTAAGGACATGCCCTAGATTACCTCTTGTGCGTCCTTAGCTTGGAGTCAAGAACTAGGGTGGACACACCCTCGATCTCTCTCTCTCTCTCTCTCTCACACACACACACACACACACACACACACGGTCTCTGAGTGTCCAACGATTAGACAGAAAGATAGAAAAGCAAAAAGATTAGCATGATGCTAATGAAGACCTCTTCATTGACTTACACAAACTGGGATACACAATTTGCTGATTGCTCTGGTGTTTTTCGGGGTCATGTTAATAAATTTATGTCTATTTAATACCATATCATTATTTACAAAAAGTCCTTTTTCAGAATTGTCTAATGTTTGCCCAAATCGTAAAAAAAAAGCACACAAAACAAGCTTACATTCAAATCAAAGAATACGTCGGATACACCAAATTACTAGGGAAACAACTTCCAGTCATATCAGCAGCTACCCAGCTCGTCTTTCTGTTCGCTTCCTAAGCTGCCCTGTAAACTAATATGTATCTGAAGACTCGAGCAGAAAGCGTGTACGCCACACTGAGCTTAGCTGAGATCAGTGCTATCCGCTGCCTCCTTAGAACCATACAGGCTTAACTGAGCGTGACAGCACATTGCACACATAACAGTTGATTGGCCTCTACATGTTTTACAAATTCCATCTAGCACTTTACTTGGTAGTTTGTCCCTCTACCTTAAACATTCCTATATAATATGAACCTATTAGGGTTGCACAAGCCAGTGCACTCATAGTGCCGGTCCCAGCCCGGGTAAATGGGAAGGGGTTGCGTTAGGAATGGCATCCAGCGTAAAACATGTGCCAAATTAAATATGCAGATCACAAACCTGAAGCGTATCTGCAAGAATGAAAGGGAAAGTTTATAGGACCTGTTATGTTGTATGGTTTAGAGACAGGAGTCAGGAGGCGGAGCTGAAGGTGGAAGAGTTGAAGATTTTCATTGGGAGTGACGAAGATGGACTGGACAAGAAATGAGTTTAATAGAGGAATCATGCAGGTTTGTACCCCCATTGGTAGAAGAGGATGAAGCCACCAGGCCGAAAGATAATAGAAGGGAGGCCAAGGAGGAGGTTTATGGATGTGGTAAATGAAGACATGCATGTGGTTGGTTTGAAAGAGGGAGATGTAGAAGACAGAGTGATACGGAAATGGATAATACGTAAGATGTAACATAACAAAAATGTGGAAAAGGTGAAGCGCTGTGAATACTTTAAATGGGTCAATGGGGGAATCAATTCTAAAAAAAATATTTCAACAGTAAAACACATTACCTCATCAGAACATGCACACCAAATCGTGCACACCACATAACTGTGTCTTATGTCTTGTTAAACACCCTGTTTAGAGTCTAATCCCTATGTGTCTCTCTGTCAAGCTTTTGTTGATGTTGTCCCACAGCCTTGCCATTAGTCTGCATTAGTTTCTTGTTTTACATTCATTGTTCTTGTTTCTCAGTGTTGATTTATTTTTTATTTGTTTCACTTATTTAAATCAATCTGCACTTGCATCCCCAGCCTCCATTCATTACATGGCATTTACTTGTTTTCGATTTGTAAAAGACGTTCACCTAGATGCTTTCCTGAAAGTTTGACTGAGCCTGAAAACAGAACTTAATATCTGCCTATACCATTAAAGTCTGGACTTTTTATCATTGTGCTTGTACCATAGGGCTTTTAAATACTTGCTTCTGATTGGTCTAATGGCAGTGGACGTTCCGGCCTAAAAGGTACACAGCATGGACAAAAGTATCGGGACACCTGACTTGTTCAGCTACATGTGGTTCTTCCCCAATCTTTTACCACAAAGCTGAGGACACACAATTGTACAGGATGTATTTGGATGTGGTAGAATGAAATTTTCCCTTTAATTAAACTGGAAGACTCAAATCTGTTCCAGCATGACAATGCTCCCGAGCACAAAGTCATCTGCATAAAGATATGCTTTACATGGGTTGGAGTAAAAGATCTTGAGTAGCCTGCTATAAAGTTCTGACCTCAACCCTATTGGAATGAACTTGGACGATACAACCCAGGCCTCCTCACCTCACCTCAGTACCCGACTTTACTAAAAGTCTTGCGGATGAATGACTACAAATCTTCAAGCACACTCCAAAATCTAGTGCATCTTAAACATAATATAACAGCAAATTGGAACTAAATGTGGAATGAGATGTTTAAAAAAGCACATACCAATCTTTTAGTCAGGTGTCCACAAATGTTTTATCCGAATAGTAAATATGTTTTTATGAGACGAAACATTATTTTTAGGAGGCGTGTCCACTCCGTTATGAAGACAGAGCGCGGGGAAGTTTCCTCAGTAACACCAACCATTTTATTTCTTATTAAACTGAAGAGATCAGAGAAGAAAAAGCTGGTGAGAGAATGACTCTTTATAGCTGTTATAAAATACGCGATAACGGGAACAAGACTTGTTTTGTGGGTGTTCCATTACATTAAAACGTAACTCTAAAAACATAAAAATGATCGGTGAATAAAATAAAAACATAAATACACGCTGTTACTATGGGTGTAACTGCTTTGCGCCATGGTTTATAAAACTTTCTTTCGGCTTCTCCCGTTAGGGGTCGCCACAGCGGATCCTCCGCACGTTTGATTTGGCACATGTTTTACGCTGGATGCCCTTCCTAACGCAACCCTCCCCAATTTATCCGGGCTTGGGACCGGCACTGAGAGTGGCTGGGGATGGTTCCCTGACCGGGGATCGAACCCGGGTCGCAGCGGTGAGAGCGCTGCATCTTAACCACTAGACCACCAGGGGACCTTTTGCGCCATGGTTTATAATACATTTTAAATAACTACTAGGAACTTCTGTTCCACTAATTTGATTGGACGAGAGCCACAGAGCGTTCATAGTACTAAAAACTAATACAGTGGGACGTTTCACCGTGTGTCTCAAGCCACAAAATGTTTTAGTTTGGTACAGTTAGGGATATACCTTTGGGCTTTAATTTTTAAAGCTTGATAGAAGAAAAAAATAGACAACAAAGCACATGTAATAGGAGTGTACAAATCAATGTGAGTTAGCTACCAAGCTACTGGACATGCTATAGATCAAGTGTGGCTTTTTCTATTATTTCCGCTAGCAGAGCAAAATTTAAACAAACATTTAGCCATATTGTGGCCGAAATATCACTTCCACAATATTAATTTCTCAGATATCGAAATGCAATTGCGCACATTTTAACTGAATATCTGATATTCATCCGCTCTGTGCATTATTGCTTAAATAACAGCATGTTTTTTTTTATCCTTACGTAATAAATAATGCAGTACTAGTTAGTGTTTTTTCTCCACAATTTAGCTTTCATAGCTGCCAATGAACGCCCCCATATTCGCACTGCGTGAGTTGCCGTTGCGATGATTCATTTCCGTATGCAGCGGCTCAGCTCAGCTCAGCTCAGCTTAGAGTTATTTCATTCGAATTAACGTAATTCCTATAAAAGGTGAACACCAGCGATGATCTCTTGGATGAGGCCCATGGAATCGACTGGAAGGTTATGTCCAACTGTCTGACTCACAAGTATCCCTTTTCGCTTCTGGTTATTCGATATAAAAAAAAATTGACAAAGCACCTTTCCTAACAGTATAAAAACGCATCATCATTATCATCATTCAAAATCATGTTCCTCATTATTATTATCTATCAATAACAAATAAGCTCAAATCACAAATATATGCTCACCCCGGTTAAGGTTTTGATGTTGTGCAGGGCGTTCTGGGCCTCGAGAGCGGCTTTCCTCGTGTAGAATGTGACAAAACAGCATCCTAGAAAAAAAGAAAGAGAGAAAGGAGAGAAAGAGAGAGAGAGAAAGAGAGAAAAAGAGAGAGAGCATTAGCATGAACAAGAACACGACTGGATTTCGGCTGCTAGCCGAGTGATGAAATGTCGCGCTGTGGAACCCAGAAGAAAAAAAAGGAGGAAAAGAGGGATGAAGTGGTTGTGAGGGAGAAGGAGTGAGAGAACTCAGTGTGAGTCCTGTTTTTTGGCTTTTTGGGGAGTGTGTGTAGAAACAGGGAACGAGTGTTCGTGTTTAAACAACCATCTGCACGCTTCTGAATAAGATTCTGTTACCCACAACAGTGATGGACTCCTTGAAACACTCCTGAGAGACAGTCAGATATATGTGTGTGCGGTGTGTGTGTGTGTGTGTGTGTGTGTGTGTGTGTGTGTGTGTGTGTGTGTGTGTGTGTGTGTGTGTGTGTGTGTGTGTGTTGTGAAAGAGACTGTATGTGGGAAACGTATATATAATAATAATTGCTCAACCTTTAATCATGGATCAAAATGTTATATATAAAAATCAAATGACTATTACACAATATTAAGGATCAAGAAAATATCATTAAAAACACACACACACACACACACACACACACACACACACACACACACTTGATCACACAATAAGCTTAAATAGTTGTTTTACAAAAAGTCAGCACTTTTCAAGAGTGATCGGAAATCTCTTTGTGGTAATTAGTGCCTATTTTGGCTGAACAGCAGACACTCGATCGGCTTCGTCCCAAATCCAAAGTGAGTTTACCTCCTCGTCTCAAATATCAGCACTTTTGTCTACTACAGAGGGAATCTGGCACGCCCAGTTATCCACCTGCACACACCGCACATGATAAGTGAGTGACTGAGTGAATGAGTGTGTGTGTGAGAGAGAGAGAGAGAGAGAGAGAGAGAGAGAGAGAGAGAGAGAGAGAGAGAGAGAGAGAGAAAGAGAAAAAAAAGAGCGCAGTGGCAGCATTAAGCATGGCAACAGTGTAATTCTTACAATAGCTAGCAGACACACACACACACACACACACACACACACACACACACACACACACACACACACACACACACACAGACAAACACACTGAGAAGTGAGACCCACTTCTAGAACCTATACATGCATCCTCATCCATTTCAGCCTCATTTCAAAATGAATTAAATAGTTATCCTGAAAAATCTACAAACAATACCCCATAATGAAAACGTAAAAGATGTTTGTTTAATCCCACAGTTAACAGTGCATGTCAGAGCACAAACCAAGCCATGAAGTACAAGGAATTGTCTGTAGACCTCCAAGACAGGATTGTATCAGAGCACAGATTTGGGGAACAGAAAATTTTCTGCAGCATTGAAGGTCCCAATGAGCACAGTGGCCTCCATCGTCCATTAATAGAGGAAGTTTAGAACTACGAGGACTCTTTCTAGAGCAGAGCCGCCCTGCCAAACTGGGCGATCGTGGGAGGAGAGCCTTAGTCATAGAGGTTATTAAGAACCCGATGGTCCCTCTGAAAGAGCTCCAGTGTTGCTCTTTGGAGAGAGGAGAACCTTCCAAAATATCGACCATCTCTGCAGCACTCAACCATTTAGGCCTGTATGGTAGAGTGGCCAGACGGAAGCCACTCCTCAGTAAAAGGCACATGACAGCCAGCCTGGAGTTTGCCAAAAGGCACCTAAAGGAACCTCAGACCATGAGAAACAAAGATTGAAGATGAGAACTACTATGACCATGAGAAACAAAGAACTCTTATGCCAAGCATCATGTCTGGAGAAAACCAGGCAATGCTCATCACCTGGCCAAAACTCGAAGATGAGTCAGGATCAAGGGAAAGATGAATGCAGCAATGTTCAATGAAAACCAGCTCCAGAGCAGTCTGGACCTCAGACTGGGGCGATTGTTAATCTTCCAACAGGACAACGACCCTAAGCACACAGCCAAGATAACAAAGGAGTAGCTCCAGGGCGACTGTCCTTGAGTGGCCAAGCCAGAGTCCAGACTTGAGTCCGACCAGTCCCGATTGAACATCTCTGGAGAGATCTGAAAATGGCTGTGCAAAGAAGAATGGGAGAAACTGCCCAAAAAAAGGTGTCCAAAGCTTGTAGCATCATAATCAAAAAGACTTGAGGCTGTAATTGGTGCCAGAAAATGCTTCAACAAAGTATTGATCAGAGGCTGTGAATACGTTCTGGATGCACTGTAAGCACATATTTCCCTTATGTGGACCAGAGTTTTGTTCAAATGAGGAGATGAAGACAAATGCACTCATACACCGACACACACACACACACACAAACACACACACACACACACACACACACACACACACACACACACACACACACACACACATATTTCACCTGCGACTAGTGAGTAATTGGCCATGGGTGCCAAACTAACAAAGCTAATGGCTGCTCTAATCGGCTGTGACGCTTCAGCAGAAACAAATAAGTCATAATTCAATCTCACTGAGCAAACACTCCATCTCTCACTGCAGAAGAACGAAACTACTGTGTGTGTGTGTGTGTTTATATGAGAGAGAAAGAGACAAAGAGATAGAGAAAGTGAGAAACAAGGTGTTTATAGAGATTCTCTGAGTCTACAGAACTTTTGGTTCATCGCAGTGAAAGTCTTAAGGTTAATTGTCTGCGCTACTTTTTTTTGGAATTACCGGCGCTAATAAAAACGCAACATTCTAATTCCACGTTCATTTCTTCACTCGTGAAATGAAACGAGAGAACCTTTTAAAAGTTCAAATCGTAACCTTTACTTGACACCGCATTTGTGTTTGTAAGGAGAAGAGCATCTTTTGTTTGATTACACTTTAAACTTGATTAGAACGAGACACGCGCGATAAGATTCCACGCTCATTATTTCTCACAAATTCCGTGAGGAAACAAGAGAAGACATTTTGCTAAAAAATGCCTGCTTGTATTTCAAAAAGGCCAAAAGGAAACATCGCGTACTTTCTTGCTCCGCCGACTTACACGGTCTTAGATACAAAGATTGCACAGCGACACTGAAACTCAGATTTTGTTCTGCGCACGTGTGAAAACGCTGCCACTTCCTTTGCCACAGATGTTTTTACGTACATCTAGCTATATGTATTATTTTGCGTTTAATGTACAGCTTCAAGAATTTCTTTCAAAAGAAGAAATTCCTGACACTTCTGCATATCAAGGGATAAATAGAGGATAGAAGAAATTAATTAATTCATGAATAAATTCATTTAATGAATTAATAACTTTCTGTGTGTTTCTTAAATGCAGACATTTCTGTAAGAATGATAAAATAAGTACAACATTTAAGTAAAATATCTTAATTATATGAAAAAAACACTTATTTTGCTCAATTTTATCAATAAAATAAAAAAGTGTATTGCATTAGTTTGATTTATTCTATTTTATTTGAATATTTTTCATTTATTTAAACAAAGCAGTTCAAAAATGTTAACAATAATGAACGACGTTAATGAAAAAAAAAAAAAAAAAAAAAAAAAAAACGACAAGCAATTTTTATATTTTGCATTTTATCTGAAATTAAACCAAACCATGACTCAAAAAATTAGGTATGTACCGAACCGTGAATTTTCTGTATGTACACCACTAAAGTATTATATATCATATACTTTATATTTTTTTATTGTTTAAGCCATAGATCATCCTCTCACACTCTTTAAACACACACAGAAATCATTTGCAAGAATATAGCGAGATGAATTTTGTGTCAATTTATAGAAATATCACATTTATAGTAAGTGCTGTAGTACAGTACAGAACTTTAGCGTAGCCTATGCGTAGTTTCTCTGCTTGTTTATTGGTTGTAGTGTCCTATGACGTCAAAAAAAGGGGTATGATTTAAAGATACACGTCACTGCATTCTTGATATTCATAGGCCAAATCTGGTGATGTATGTCTTCAGCCCTTTTTTTGACGTCAGAGGATACTACAACCAAGGGCTGTATAAATTAGAGTTAACAACGCTTTAACCTAAATTCCTTTTTACAGCACTCATTTTTATTAATGAGCAATTAACATAACACGCATTTGTTTGACCATTTTATTGAAAATATAAATAAAAAATTTTTACTTCAGCAAAAAAAAGAAAAAAAAAATATTTATCACTACATATTTGTTTTACTGATGTGCCGAATCCCAAACTAAGCACCAAAATCCACTATAATTCTTCTTCTTCTGGTTTGCATTCTGAAGCAGGACACTTTTTTTTGACAAATTGCAGGAATTGAAGAAAAATGTAAGTACACTATATGGGCAAAACTTTGTAAACACCTGAACATAAGATCTGTATGTGCTTTTTGAACGTCACATCCAACATGTAGTCCCCATTTGCTGTTATAATAACCTCCAGTCTTCTGGGAAAAGGTGGAGATTTGAGCTCATTCAGCCACAAGGGTGGTAATGAAGTCAGGTACTGATGTAGGTGAGGTGAAGAGGCCTGGCTTGCAGTCAGGGTTCCAATTCATCCCAAATGTGTTTAATTGGCTTTATAGCAGGAGATCTTCCACTCCAACCCATGAAAAACACATCTTCCTGGACCTGGCTTTGTCATGCTGGAACATGTTTGGGTCTTCTAGACATGTATACAGTGTGCCTTCAACTCTGTGTTAATCGTTTGGAGAAGAACGGAACATGGCAAGAAATGTCAATTGTTTTCAATGGGTATTTTTGCCCATATAGCGTATATGCATATATACAATTTACAGTATACAATGTAATCATGGAAGACATGCATGTCCAAAGTCTGGCAGAGGTAGAGGACATTAAGGACATGGAGGTCACTACGGATGTTACGTAAGGTAAGTGGAATGCTATAATAGTTCGGAGGAGTTTCAGGGTAGAGCCCTAGATATATCAGCTCCAATCTAAGCCATGACATCTGTCTAAAAAGTTCACTTTCTGCATTTCGCTTTCACAATGACCTCACATAGGACTCCACCCCGGCAAAGTGTGTGTGTGTGAGTAAGTGAGTGAGTGTATGGCTTAGATAAATAAGACTGTCCTGTCCTGGTTTATTCCTTGATTAATAGAACATACCCTGCTGAGCTGAACGAAGCCTGTCTGAGGAAAACACTGAGAGACACAAGTACAATCTCTGAGATATTTCACACACATACATGAGGATCTTCCATTATTATGACTATTAATGCAGATAATGAATGCTTTATTATATATATATATATATATATATATATATATATATATATATATATATATATATATATATATATATATATAAAGCAGCTTTTCTTAATCAGTTTTATATTCCTGCTTTGTACCCCACTAAGACATATAAACATGCTTACACACACACACACACACACACACACACACACACACACACACACACACACACAGGGTGCAATGAGAATACATTTTAATATATAAGCATAATGGGCCTCTACCAGACTTCCGAAGATGCATCACACACCTGTACCGTTCAACAGCAAGGGACTGAATAGCTCACACTATACCTTTTATTCACCGATTTTGCATGTGTGTGTGTGTGTGTGTGTGTGTGTGTGTGTGTGTGTGTGTGTGTGTGTGTGTGTGTGCCTATCTATTATGCACTTCAAAGGCAGAGAGGAATACGTCTTTTGTAAAGAGACACACAGCTGCACTGCTCCGATCTCAGATCAATCAATTGACAAGAGAGCGACCCTCCGTATGAGTATGTGTGTGTGTGTGTGTGTGTGTGTGTGTGTGTGTGTGTGTGTGTGTGTGTGTGTGAGTGTGTGAGAGTGTGTGAGCATGTGTAGACGCATTTTAAATTGCAGTCCAGATAAACAATTTACGCTTTTCTCCGCTGTGTACATCTCTATTCTATGTCTTCATTAGAGGTGCCTTCACACACACACACACACACACACACACACACACACACACACACACACACACACACACACACACACACAAACACATATTTGTCTTACTAACCTTGTGAGGACCATCTATTGCATAATGAAGCGAAATGCTAGAACTGCCTCATGTGTCTAAGCCTCTACTCGGCAACTCAACGGAAACCTTTTGTCCTTGCAAAACCTTTCGAAATATTCTTTGCCATATTAGACATCTGTACAGGATGACATCACTTCCTGTGAAAACAAACTTTTTTTTGTCTTCTGTATTTAACTGGTTTCTACATTTGCAAATTCAAGCTACTTATATTTACTGATTAATGTCCATTAAAACACGTTATCAGTACTCACGCACACACACACTAGGGGTGGCACGGTTCACAAAACCCACAGTTCGATTTGTATCACGGTTTTAAGATCACGGTTTTCGGTTCTGTACGGTTCTTTTGATATTTTTTCTTTTAATCTTCAACATTTCAAAAATTTCCTTTAGCATTTGATATATAGCTTATTAGCTTAATTATCCACAATTTAGGATACAGTATTACAATTTTTGTATTGTAATCATGCACTAACTGAATTTGACTTGACTTTAAGCACATTATTGGGACCATCTCTGAGTAAAAGCTAGGTGAGATTTTGATACAGCAAGAGAGAAGACATTGATGATGACATGCTTTTCTTTTATTTGGCAAAAAAAAAAGTGTCAGCGAGAGGGAATATTAAACCGCGGCGCGAGTATCACGCTGCACGGTTGCATATCTTTTGCTATAAACATCCCCAATGCTTTAGTTATGGCTATTGCACTGTCCGACTGATCACTGAGAGGCTGCTTAAATGCTGCGGACAGTAGAAGTTGTTTCCTAACCGGCTCTCTCCTGTTTGTGCTGTTTGTATCGACACAATGACGTGATGTCTTCTCAAATGAACTGTCATATTAGAAGTGTTGCCATTAGCATATTGAATGCATTTTGCACAATGCTTGCACACAGTCGCAGTTCTATCTACTGGTTTTTTTTTCGTTGTCATAGTAAGTAACATGAAATCCAAAATGTTCCCACACACCGGATTTGAACGACGCGGGCGCACTGCAGCACTCCTTACTCAACTTTTACCGTCTATATGTATGTTCGCGCGAAACTGTCTGAGGCGAAACTGAGCACGGGGCTACATTGCGCATGCGTCGAACCGTGCGATGCACACACGAACCGAACCGAGACGAGCGAACCGAACGGTTCGGGTGTTTTTTCATGTACCGTGCCACCCCTAACACACACACACACACACACACACACACACACACACACACACACACACACACACACACACACACACACACACACACACACACACAAACCTCCATGACAGAAAATGTCTGTCTCAGAAGATCTCCACAGCAAATGACATTTATAAAACAACAGTGACTGGACATAAAAAAATTAAATAAAAAATTAAAAATTCACAAGACAGTGTTCGTTTTAATGTGCAAATTACACTGAACAGAAACAAACAGCAAACATGACCACAACATGAGCAGTCTGCAAGAACTAAGCTGTGTGTGTGTGTGTGTGTGTGTGTGTGTGTGTGTGTGTGTGTGTGTGTATATATATGTGTGTGAAAAAGCAAGAGAGATTTCATTGCTAACGATTATCTCCGCTCGAGCTATAAAACTCTGCAAGCTACATTTATTTACTGCTTAATGTCCAATAAAACACCTTCGCGTTCACTGCTGTGAGTAATCAGTAATCGCGCCGAGGCCGATTTTAAAACGGCGTTTAATTGGGAATGATCAATATGATTAAAACCCTGTGAGAATCGACTTGACGAGGTGGATGAAACCTGAAAGAGAATTGAGTCGAATATCTTTAATCCCTCAGCTACAATGGGCTCCTTCGGTACGACGCATGATTAACGTCTCGCCGGAGATCGCGCCTTATTACACGCCTACGTCATATATAAATAGAGACCAATTCAATATGTGGGAAAAATTCAGGTGGGAATTACACTCGATGGACAGAATTATTGGGATTCCTGACTTTTTTAGCCATATGTGGTTCTTACACCAAACTGTTGGCACGAAATTGAATGCAAACTATTGTACAGGATGTCTTTGGAATTTGTCTCAAAATCTTCCCATAAATTGAACTAGAAGATCCAAATCTGTTCCAGCAAGACAACTGTGCACAAAGCCAGCTCCATGAAGATATGCTTTAAATTTAGAGTGGAAGATCTCCTGCTATAAAGCTCTGGCCTCAATCCTACTGAATACCTGTGGAATGAATTAGAACCCTGACTGCCCCCCCAGGCCTCCTCACCTCTCCTTCATTAGTACCTGACTTTACTAACACATCTAGTGTAAAAATGTCTACACATCTAGTGTATAAAATATAGTAAAACATCTTCCCAGAAAAGTGGAGCTTATTTTACAGCAAATGGGCACGAAATGTGTAATGGAATGTACAAACTGTTGTCCATATAGTGTACATTTAAAATAAACCCAGATCTCTAAAGTCTGGTGTTTCTGTGCATTTCGTGATCCTGAGAAGTAACTCGTGGGCCAAACCCTTGTAGGGTCCATCAATGTCTATCTGTGGGGGTTAATATGCATAACACTATGCATAACTTACACAAAGATAATTGTTCACACAAACACATCCATGCTAACCTTCTTCCATAATTTAGAAAACAAAACAAAACATAACAAACAAAAAAAACATCTAAGGTGACAAAACTAGACAACTCTGCAAATCTAGCTAAATAAATGTGTTTAATTTAATTTCTAACTCTAAATTTAAGATATTCACACACACACACACACACACACACACACACACACACACACACACACACACACACACACACACACACACACACATTCTTAAAAAAGAATGTAAATGGACAGCACGGATACTGCGCATTACAGAATCATTATACACAGTTATTTCATTTTTGTATAATTTTAAATGTTTTTTTGAACTGAATATGGAAAATTCAGGTGCAATTCTCATAGTTTTTTGCTGTACAGAAATCAGAATTTTGTGTATGACACATCCCTACAGTTTAATTCTCATTTTAAATTAAAACACAGATTTGTATGTGTTTTCAGTAATGCAATCTATCACGAAGCAATAAATCCATCCATACGTAAAAATAAAAATTTTATTTAGAGATTATTAATTGAAATGTACCTGAAATTGACTTCTGTTGAGAGAAATATGGCGTTGAAACATAACAAAAAAAAATTCAATATATGTGAGAACACTGATGAAAATTAGAAATTCTATAGCTAACACAAATTATATGAAAAAACGTAATAATCTTTATGCTACAGTATAAGGAATCTTTCGAAAAGGATTTCGAAATGTCAAAATGTGATCATCAACATTCACGTTATAGTTATATGGCAATCATAATCACAATGTGTGCGTATACCTTTGCTCTGTGGTGGGTTTTGACTGCGGTCCCTCAGGATGTTGATCTGATAGACTGCCCCGTACGGTTCGAACAGCTCCTTCAGCTCCTTCTCAGACCAGGAGCGAGGGATCTGACCCACGAACATCTTAATTGCGTCCGGGTCGGGCTGATCCGAATGCTCCAGAGCTCCGTTCATCTTCCCAGCTGTGCCGTTACTGTACAGAAAGGAAAAGAAAAAGAAAAAAGAAAAATAGGGGTGATTATCTTTCAACACTTTAATTACCTGTCATGATGACAGTGTCTGTTGAATGATACTGAATGGGGTGGGATTCATAAAAGATAAAGAAAGAAGTTGTAATGAGATGTTGAAAGGGAAAACGAGTAAAAAAGAATAACAGCAGCGGTAATTGAAAAATTCCTGCTGATTCATTTCAGTGCAGATCCACTCGGCTGACTGACTAAAACTTTGATCAAAAGTGTCTTGAGCAACCATTCAGAGAGCTTCAAAGGTCAGCGTGAAGTGTGTGTGTGATGTCTCAGAAATGTCAGGAAGCTCTGCAAAAGCAAATTCGAACAGGTCCGAAAAAAAGGGCGGATTCTTTTTTTTTTGGACAAAAAATCTGAAATCGGATTAACCCACATGGGCTAATGTGATTGAACAATGTATAGTTCGGGCTGCCAACCATCCATTTCTTAACAAACAAATATTCACATTTAATATGCGCATAATCGTCATAATCTTAGCGAATCTGAATCAATTTAAGTTTATATAATACATTCCACTCAGTATTTCCGCTTACTTTCAGTATATTTTCTGGTCAAATAAAATCGCTGCACCAGAAAATTTTTTTTTTTTTTTTTTTTTTTTTTTTCTTCTTTAACTCCCATAACCTCCTTGTGTATTGTGATAACACTTGTTAATTTATTCATTTATTAAACTTCGATAACGCTATGACGAATTCGTGCCTTGCGTTTATTAGAATGTAACAGGTAAACAGAGTTGTTTATTATTGCACTGCCGTTGAACTAGAAAAAAAAAAGCCACCACGATTGTAACATAAATTTCATAATCCAGAACAAGTCAACATATATAAATCTAATTATATATTCTACAATATATGAACAACATTAGCATGTCTCTCAGCTGAAGCGTTCAGCATTCAGCAGGTTGCGTCTGAAGCAGATGTAGCACCTATTCAAAGATGTCTTGAACACAGTAAGAGAGACGGACGGGGAACGAAAATCTAAAACAACTGTTTGAGAACAGAGAAGATCTGTGACACGACATGTATTTAGTGCGCTGTCCTAACATGTTTATCCCGCCAGTTTCACACCAATTCACACATCCAGACCCAGGAGTCATGTCAGTCTTGTGGCATCTCAGGCGTGAATCAGACGCGGATATTCGTGTCAGACAGCAAGATATGCAGCAGATCGCTCGTCAGTAAACACTAATCAAAGTGTCTTTCACAGACGTCGATTTTGATTTCGGTAGCAGTAAAGGTTATTGTCTTTGGAATACAGTAAGTTACACTTCAAATCAAATCAAATTTTATTGCTGACATTTATACTTATAATACAATTCTGCTTAGGAAATTCTATACTGTTACATATACATAGTGTTTTTTTCCCTCAATATACAATATGTTGAGTCTACATGTGTTTTTGCCAGTAGCAATAAGTCCAATAAGTTGCCTTACTTGCTTAACATGAACACCTAATACATTTTACTCAACATACTATAATGTGGCTAATGAGAATGAGTTCCCTAATGGGGCTTTTTTTCCTCTAAAGGGTTTCTTCCTCCTAACGTCACAGTGAGTTTTTCCTTGCCACTGTGTAGTTACATTAAGAATAAACTTATAGGCACTAACGTATAAATTAAAATTTTAAAACCCCCTTATCACTATAAAGCTGCTTTGGGACAAGCATACAAATAAAACTGCATTGAATTGAATTAGGAAAATATACAAAAACCATTTAGAAAAAAGAAACAATATATAACATAACAAGAAAAGCCAGGACCCGATCGTGAAGCGTAACAACGAGGCCTAAAGAAAGTCACGTTTCAAGATTCAAGAATTTGATTTGTCACAAACAACGTTATATGCAGAATACAACTAGCAGTAAAATGAAAATCTGATCAGCCGCTCACGAATTGTGCAAAATTGAGGTTTATAAGTATAAAAAACTGATAGGAATAAGAGGAAGAAAAAAAAAATAGTGAGAGAAGATATTAAGTACATTATAAACAATAAGGTGGCATATAAAAATATGCACATCTACTGTAAGTGCGAGTGTGGTGTAACAGTGCACTGGGTTGTGGGAAACGTAGTCCTTGTCCATAATCCAGAAAATATACTATTGTTGAAGTATTTTGTAGTGTAATAATTGATCCACAGTAAAGCAGATGAATTTGCATATATATTTTGTTAATCTGTCACACCAAGACTGCATTTCCTGTTGAGTGAATAACGCTCTTCCAAGTGGCACCATAAAAAAACCTTGTTTCTGCGTTGAAGTGTGGACTGGGAAGATGGAGATATTCAAAAATAAAGATGTATTTTCTTTTTTTTTCTTTTTTTTACATTATCATGTGAGTCTTTGAACTCAAACAAGATGGGTGATAATATACCCAGTGTACATTTTCACCTAACCCAAATAACAATTCCCTGATGTTGTAAATAAATAAACAACTAAATAAATACTGGAACGTACACGTACATATCTAAAATGGATGACCTAAAAGAAGGTTCTTGAATTCTTATAAATGTGCAGTAAAAAAGGGAAATAACAGCCTTTTCAGACTTTTCAGCATGAACAAGCGATGTTTGACCAGCTCCAACAACCAAATAAAAAATTTTTAAAAAGCACGTTTAAAATTAGAATAAACGTGGACGCAGATGCCAGCATGGTGATCCTGGACTATGCTTCCCATCAGCCACTCACGTGCCATGTGACACGATCTCCGCACCTGAATCACGTCTTGTAATCAGCACCATCGTTGACTGCACTCTTTGTCTTACATCATGGTTGTTTAAAGTTTTCCTCGTTTGTTCTGTGTACTGCATTCGCGATCTTTAGGTATCGGCACTTCTTTAAGAACTACGTGCCCCATAATCTATGGAATAGGTGCAGTAATACAGGAATTTATAGGAAGTTTGTGCATTTGTTGGCACTTCGCTTCAAAATACCCTGTAGCTTAAAAAAAAATAAATAAATAAAAAATAAATAAATAAACTAAAAGAAGGATCCACAGAGAAAGAGATAAGACATGAGGATAGAACAAGAACAACACAGAGGCTGACAGAGCACTATAGAAAGAGTTGCAGACACAAACAGATGATAAAGATAGACAAATAAAACGCGAGAAAAGGATCGGTGTCTTTTTTATTGGTCGCCAAAACATCTTTCTACCTTAAATATTGTATTCAGTAACGGTAGTGTGCGATCACACCATTTAAGAGATAGATATAGAGTGACGCAGCACTTTTTCTTTCCGTACACATGCGTTACTGAGAGAATTCCAGGGTCAAGTTACAGTTCCACCATCGTCAGTGTGTATTCTCTATCCACTGAATGACAGGATTTTTTTTTTCAATGTACAGCAGCCATTTTGTTGCATTTTTTTTCCCACAGCATCAATCGGCCATTCGAATCCCAATTAAAAATTTAAATCAAAAACGACAAGAACAACAATAGTATTTGTTCTTAGTGGGGGGGGGTTGTGTCAAAATTTGACTTTCGGGAGGGGTTTTTTGCCTACTTTCTTTCAGTGATGTGTATTAGAGAGCAAAAATAAAGGATGGGAATTAACTTTTACAGCATTTGCCAGACATCCATATATTAATCTCATTTATACAACTGAGCAGCTATGGGATTATGGGCCGTGCTCAGAGGCCAAAAAGTGGCAACTTGGTATGGCTGGGATTCAAACTCATGACCTTCGGATACAAAGTCCAATTTCTTAAACACTTAAATACCACTTTCTAAAGAATGATGAGTTATGGATACCGTGTTGGCACAAGGCCTCCACACCCAGCGGAAAAGCAGTGCTTCTTTAGCATAGAGGGTACGCTTAAAGCCCACTGTAGCAAAAAACAAAAAAAGAAGAAAGAACCAGCAATAAACACAAATACAGTGAGTCTTTTAAATATTCGGCATACTGCTGTGTTTAAGGTATTAGATGTTAATTAGCACAAGTTGCTCTCCTATCCAAAGGCCATGTCTCGCTTACATGAGGGATGAAGAAAACGATTCAGGATCATTAACATGGTAAAAAAAATAATAAGAAAGAAAAAAGGGAGAAAAGAAAGTGTGAGAAAACAGACCTCTGCACCCGGTTCATCCACCTCTTACAGAAGGAGCCGATTCTCTCGGCCGAGACGCCGAAATCCTTAAACGATTTAAAAGCCATCGCCCAATAAGACAATTCCCTACGGCAACTGCTGTCCCGATAATTCCGTCTGTAGTGACCACGGCGATAAAAGTGTCCTCACAACGCCGTTCGGCAGCAGTAACTGCGGCGAAAATGAGCATCACACACGGCCACTGGAGCTATTACCGAGCCAGCATGTACAGAGGGGACAGCGAGTGTCAGGGTGCTGAGTTTGTGTGTGTGTGTATATGTGTGTGTGTGTTTGCTCGCTTGTCACGCTCACAATTGCTAATTGTTTTGCTCATAACGTCCAACACCAGGAAGACAAAGGCACAAGTCACAGGATGTAGCAGGAACCATACACAAAAAACACACACACACACACACACACACACACACACACACACACACACACACACACACCAGCTGATGGGTGTAGATAAAAGGTTGCTGCTGATACATGAAGTAACTTTTTTCTCTCTTTCACACACATTCATGCTTTCGTTCCTGATTAGGTGATGAGAAATTACAGTGTGTGTGTGTGTGTGTGTGTGTGTGTGTGTGTGTGTGTATATATGTATATATATATATATATATATATATATATATATATATATATATATATATATATATATATATATAGATATATATATAGATATATATATATATATATATAGTGAGGAAAATAAGTATTTGAACACTCTGCTTTTTTGCAAGTCCTCCCACTTAGAAATCATGCAGGGGTCTGAAATTGTCATCGTAGGTGCATGTCCACTGTGAGAGACATAATCTAAAAAAAAAAAAATCCAGAAATCACAATATATGATTTTTAAACTATTTATTTGTATGATACAGCTGCAAATAAGTATTTGAACACCTGTCTATCAGCTAGAATTCTGACCCTTAAAGACCTGTTAGTCTGCCTTTAAAATGTCCACCTCCAGTTCATTTATTATCCTAAATTAGATGCACCTGTTTGAGGTCGTTAGCTGCATAAAGACACCTGTCCACCCCATACAATCAGTAAGAATCCAACTACTAACATGGCCAAGACCAAAGAGCTGTCCAAAGACACTAGAGACAAAATTGTACACCTCCACAAGGCTGGAAAGGGCTACGGGGAAATTGCCAAGCAGCTTGGTGAAAAAAGGTCCACTGTTGGAGCAATCATTAGAAAATGGAAGAAGCTAAACATGACTGTCAATCTCCCTCGGACTGGGGCTTAATGCAAGATCTCACCTCGTGGGGTCTCAATGATCCTAAGGAAGGTGAGAAATCAGCCCAGAACTAGACGGGAGGAGCTGGTCAATGACCTGAAAAAAGCTGGGACCACCGTTTCCAAGGTTACTGTTAGTAATACACTAAGACGTCATGGTTTGAAATCATGCATGGCACGGAAGGTTCCCCTGCTTAAACCAGCACATGTCCAGGCACGTCTTAAGTTTGCCAATGACCATTTGGATGATCCAGAGGAGTCATGGGAGAAAGTCATGTGGTCAGATGAGACCAAAATAGAACTTTTGGGTCATAATTCCACTAAACGTGTTTGGAGGAAGAAGAATGATGAGTACCATCCCAAGAACACCATCCCTACTGTGAAGCATGGGGGTGGTAGCATCATGCTTTGGGGGTGTTTTTCTGCACATGGGACAGGGCGACTGCACTGTATTAAGGAGAGGATGACCGGGGCCATGTATTGCGAGATTTTGAGGAACAACCTCCTTCCCTCAGTTAGAGCCTTGAAGATGGGTCGAGGCTGGGTCTTCCAACATGACAATGACCCGAAGCACACAGCCAGGATAACCAAGGAGTGACTCTGTAAGAAGCATATCAAGGTTCTGGCGTGGCCTAGCCAGTCTCCAGACCTAAACCCAATAGAGAATCTTTGGAGGGAGCTCAAACTCCGTGTTTCTCAGCGACAGGCCGGAAACCTGACTGATCTAGAGAAGATCTGTGTGGAGGAGTGGGCCAAAATCCCTCCTGCAGTGTGTGCAAACCTGGTGAAAAACTACAGGAAACGTTTGACCTCTGTAATTGCAAACAAAGGCTACTGTACCAAATATTAACATTGACTTTCTCAGGTGTTCAAATACTTATTTGCAGCTGTATCATACAAATAAATAGTTAAAAAAATCATACATTGTGATTTCTGGATTTTTTTTTAGATTATGTCTCTCACAGTGGACATGCACCTACGATGATAATTTCAGACCCCTCCATGATTTCTAAGTGGGAGAACTTGCAAAATAGCAGAGTGTTCAAATACTTATTTTCCTCACTGTATATATATATACAGTGTGTGTGTGTGTGTGTGTGTGTGTATATAGATGGATAGATATGTGTGTGTGTGTGTGTATGTGTGTGTGTTTGTGTGTGTGTGTGTGTGAAAGAGAGAGTAAGTCCTGAGGCTCAGATTAAATTGTCAAGTGGATTCTCTCTTGCCTCTGTATTCTCTTCATCCTTCTCTTTTTGTCTCTCTCTCTCTCTTTCACACACACACACACACACACACACACACACACACACACACACACACACACACACACACACACACACACACACACACACACACATTCATTCGCTCCATCTCTCTTTCAATTTGAGCCGATTGTCTGCCTTAATGGCTTAACTAGACTTTCGATCACCCGGTGGCCCTCTGAAGTGTGTGTGCGTTTTACAGTTATAAAGAACACCCCGGCTTGAAACAGCACCGTGACCACCTCGAGGCTTAGCAAGAAAAACACACTTTATCTTTCTAGCCTTCTGTCATTTCATTTCATTTTTTTGGTATTTTTTTTTACAACCCCTTTTATTAAATGAGCCGAGAGGTGAGGTCTTTTTAATGCACACTAAATCTAACATTTATTCCATTTTAAATCATCGGAATGGAATTTGAAGATGTCTAGATTATCAGTCCAACACAGGCTACAAATGCCATTTTCAAACATGGTTCTACGATTTATTACAGAGCCGCTGACATCGCTAACAGCGAAATTCTAACAGACAGAGGGGGGGGGGGGGAACAGACACCCTAGCGGCTCAGTGATAACAGTGTAAATGATGTACCAACTGCAATCTGCAGAAACCATTGGGTTCAAGTTCACTATAGTAATGACGTTACCCTTGAGTGAAAAAAAAAACCCATGCAATTCAGAAAAATTTATAAAAAAATGGTAATGCAAAGTTAAGGAAAAAAAGGCAAAAGTAAAACTGAACACTACAATATGTGAATATTGACCTACACAGTGTACTACATCTAAATAAAAACAGATTGTTACATTCCATAGTACATTCCAGAACACTGTTCGGTGTTTCGAGAATTTAGCACTGAGTACAGTTAGCTAAACTCTGTTTTCTTAAACTACATGGCAATCAAATAGTAAGAGAGTTGCTTATTAGCTAGCTACACAGTTACTAGCCAGCTTCTTATTCACATTGTAACTACATGGTCATAAGCTAACTAATTAGTCATTAGCTAACAACATATTCCTAATTTAACTATGTAGTCATTAGCTATCAATTTACTTATTAGCTAACTATTTATTCATTAGCTAACCACTTTCTCATTAGATAACTACTTACTCATCATCTAACTATTTAGTCATTAGCTATCTACTTTCTCGTTATTTAGCCATTAGCTATCTACTTTCTCGTCATCTAACTACTTAGTCATTAGCTATCTACTTTCTCATCATCTAACTACTTAGTCATTAGCTATCTACTTTCTCGTTATTTAGCCATTAGCTATCTACTTTCTCGTCATCTAACTACTTAGTCATTAGCTAACTACATACTCATTAACTAACTACTGAGTCATCATCTAACTATGAAGTCATACTTACTCATTGTCTAACTACTTAGTTATCGTCTAACAACGTAGTCATTAGCTAGCAACTTATTCATCAGCGAAGTAGCCATAACTATTTAATCATCATCTTCTGAGGGGAGGTGGTAGCTCAGTGGTTAAAGCTATGGGCTACTGATTAGAAGGTCAGGGGTTCAAGCCTCAGTTTTGCCAAGAGTTCTGCCACTCTTAGGCCCTTGAGCAAGGCCCTTAACCCTCTGTTTTCCTGATCGGCCGTATCATGTCTGACCCTGCAGCTCTGATTCCAGATTCCTAATATTACTGTTATATGCAAAGAAAGAATTTCCCTCTGCTTTAAAGTACATGTGAGAATTAAAATGCACCTTCTTTTCTTTAGTCTAAACAACTAGTCATTTCCACATAGTCATACTTAGGTATAAGTTGGCTACTGATTTATTAGCTAACTATTTCAATAACAGCTAAACAAGCCAGCTGTAGGACGGAGGTGATTTAGCACTAGCTGTGCATTCTAGACGTATTCAATACTGATTTTTCTGTCATATTTAAAAAAACAAAAACAAAAAGAAAGAATTAATTAATTTACAGAGAACTTTGGAGTGTTTTGGATAATAAAGTGTGTGAAGACTGTCATATGCTCACTTGTTAACCAGCCAGTTGCATCATTAACGCACAAACCCGGGCAGTTCCACTCAGCCGAGCAGGAGAGCCATACGGGCAAAATAAATCGAAATACTGCTAATTATGATCTGACTGAGAATCTTTTTCTCTTTTTCATGGGCAACACACACACACACACACACACACACACACACACACACACACACACACACACACACACACACACACACACACAGCACGGTGAAAGGCAGCTGGAAAAGTAGACAACGTGTAATTTCCTCAGTTTGAAACATGCGCAGCTGAGAGAGCTGACAAGCATGTGCGCATGTAGTGTCCAAAAACAGTGAGATCCTTTTTTTTTTCGTTTTCGTTTTTTTTTTTTTTTTTTTTAATCACACGAGCAGCCGCACTTGTCTGCTTGTTTGACAGCTGCTTCCTCGTTCTTTCTGTGTGAAGACAGGTGATGTTTTAATACCAGTCATCAGGAAAATCACCCTGATCCTAATTAAGCTTATTGCAGAAGCAGAAACGAGTTATTCAGCTCAGTGTGGTGAGTGCCGCATCTCGTTTCTCCTGCGTTTCCTGCCTCTATCGTTTTCTTCATCTCTCTGGCTTTCGATCCTGTCGTTTTTTTCCAGCTTTTCTCGCACATGATAAGTGTTCCAGCTAGAACAGCGGCCATTTTAAGAATATAGTTTGAGCAATGAGATCGCTTAACAGCTGTTTGACAGGATTTCACGAAAGTTGTTCTTTTCACGTCTTTGTATGGTCCGTGGTGAAGGGATTCCCATAATGCATTGCAAACAGGCCGTTTCTAGCACTGAGAATTAAAAAATATTATTAGCTTAGTGTCGGGTGGCTAAAGACCCAAAGAAAGTATGGTACAACAACAAAATAAAAACTCGACAGCTTTCATGTTACATTATTAAGCTTACATTAAAAAAAAGGGTTTAATAATTTTTACTGGGTTTATGTCAGATAGAAACTGTACTGAAAGTAGGTCTTTTCATTGTTCCATTATACACCAGGTACACACTCTAACACACATACACACACACACACACACACACACACACACACACACACACACACACACACACACACACACACACATATATACATCTTCCCCCACACAATGAGTGAATGACTGACACTTGCCAAGAGGACTTTTAATAAGGATTTATCTTTCAAAGCATCCAGCAAACACCCTAATCTATATTAATGTGTTTTTCTTTTTAACACCTTAGGGAACACACAAGCAGGCCTTGAATTACCTTGTGTTTTTACTTGTCAATTTTTTTGTCCTTCCTTTCAACTGATAGGTTGGTGTGTGTGTGTGTGTGTGTGTGTGTGTGTGTGTGTGTGTGTGTGTGTGTGTGTGTGTGTGTGTGTGTGTGTGTGTGTGTGCGTGTGATTTGTTTGTGTCCAAGGTCAGAGAGTCAAGGTTTCTGCAGCAAGGCAGCCATCACAGTCTTCAAAACTACACCATTCACTTTTGAGCGAGGAGAGAGAGAGAGAGAGAGAGAGAGAGAGAGAGAGAGAGAGAGAGAGAGAGAGAGAGAGAAAGAGGGGGGGATAAAAGGAAATAAAACACAACAGAGGCAAAGGTGGTAAAGGAAAGAAAAAAAGGAGGGACAAAGATGAAGAGCTCAGGAGAAACAGATACAGAAGGGTATAGGAGAGAGAGATGGAGGAGTAAACGGAAATAATAAACAGCACATAGCTCACTGTGTGTGTGTGTGTGTGTGTGTGTGTGTGTGTGTGTGTGTGTGTGTGTGTGTGTGTGTGTGTGTGTGTGTGTGTTACAAAGAAATGTTGCGTTAATCACTCCACTTGTTCTGAGTGCTGCGATTAGGCCCGAGTTGCCATGGTAACGTTCCGAATGGTTAAAAAAAAACAGAAAAAAAAAACAGATGACATAAAACATAAAGCAGTAAATGTCAGACTCGCTAATGAAGCTGCCGAGATGCAGCGCTCGTTCGCTAACGAGCGACACACACACACACACACGTCTTCTCACACACACACACACACACACACACACACACACACACACACACACACACACAACACACTCTGTGCTAAGTCAGATGTTTTGCTTCACTTCAGAGCCCGAATTCTCCTCTAACGAGAGACAAAAATATGCATTTATTAAAAGTTTTAAAAAACACACAAGTTTGGTAAAGTGCACTTGATTCAAATAAATATATCTACGAAATGCACGCTATGCTATAGCATTTCAGATCGGTCCCAAAATAACCAGGTTTCAAAAAATCGGGTTAAAATGATGTGGGAAAAAAACAAACAAAAATAAAAACATAATTGTAGCTGTGCTTTGTGAGAAGCTTTGTCTGAAGCGACACTGACAGACGTCCCATGTGATCTAGAAATAGTTAATAATCATAATAACATACGATATTACATTCAAGTCTTTGACAAACTGCTGTGGTATAAATAAAATAAAGCACTACGAGTTTTGTTATATTATATATATATATATATATATATATATATATATATATATATATATATATATATATATATATATATATATATATATATATATATATATATAAATAATAATAATAATAATAATAAAAAAAAAAAAAACAGATTCAGGTTGCCAGGTTTGAGCCGCCACGTCGCATCACCCTGATGATTATTTCCCTGGCACAGGGTCATGTATACGATGCGGTCACACTAGACGTTCACACTAGACGCTAGCATACGGTACAGAATTTTTTCTGCAAAAATGGGTGGTACAGACAAACATTTTTGTTTATTTTAAATGATTTTGAAGCTGTGTTGTAGAAAACAGGACACTGTCACACGCCAATCATCACGACTTTCTTCGTAATGTATTGTCTTGAGAGGTTAAGCTGTGACGTATCGTTCTCCTTTCGGTCAGGATATGAATCCGCGGGTCAGAGTTCACGTATCTTGAACTTTAGAATGCAGCAACAAACAAAACTTTATCAAGCTGAGTTTGCATTTCTGGTGTCTACGGTAATGCATATGCTGAATGGGAAAGTTGAACGCGATGTACTTTTTGTGTTAAACAGTATATATGGAAATGTGACTACATCAAATCAAACATCATTCATTAGCACAAATGCGTTGTATAAAATTTCACAGTGTTTCGACTCACTGAAAGAAAACAAAAGTGACAAAATATTTAGTGCCAAATCATTTATATTTTTATACTTTATACTTTAGATTGGTGGCAAACTAAACAATTGGACAGCAAGTTATTTTATACTTTTATACATAGATAAGAACACAACCAAACTTCTCTAAAGCGTTCACATCTTTCTCCTAATTTAGGAAGGGTAAAGCCTAGCACGTGCTTTCTCCGAGACACGTGATCCAGCCAGCCCTATTTTGTCAGACCGCTGCTCAGTCTTTCTTAACACATCCAGAGAAATGTACAATCTGCCCTCTTTCAAATACATGAGCTCTCAGGCACCCAGAAGTGCCCAGAGTCCCTGTGATTGATAGACGATATACAGAGAGAATGGGCTAAGAGATGTCCTGCTCTCTTAGACTTCATGTCCACAGCTGCCTGTGGCTTCCGCTCAACCAAGATACACACCCAGCATATGGTCAAATCTCGAACACGAACTATAGAAGGTCATCATTAACACCAACTGTTGTGTGTTTGTAACAATGTTCTCTATTTCTCTCTATTCCTGTTATATGGCAAGTTCAAGTTGCCCAGAATGCTGTGGGAATAGTGGAAGTAGATGCACTACAGTACACCAAAAACAATTCAGTATGATACCTGTTAAAGGGTTTTAATGAACTTTGTTTTCTGACAGAGCAAAAACAAAGAAATTCAGCACAGTGAGTCCTAAATTCCCACTTATAAATTAGCATACAAAGATTGCAAACTTCCATAAATATACAACAAATAAAGTCATATAAATCAATTAAAATCATATAATTCAATGTATTTTTTTTGCTAAATAGCAACATTTTATTAATCTGTTTACCACAAGTCCATGTCGATGAGGTGTTATTACAGAGATCATACCGCAATAGAGCAAGTGCCTAATATCACATATATCTGAACTGCTATCTGCTGTGGAACAAGAGTGAGAATGTGTAAGGTAAGGGAAATAGAGTGAGAGAAAATGAAAGCAAAGCATGTGAAAAATTCTGTGTGTGTGTGTGTGTGTGTGTGTGTGTGTGTGTGTGTGTGTGTGTGTGTGTGTGTGTGTGTGTGTGTGTGTGTGTGTTAATCACGTGTCTGTTCCCCATCTACTAACAATTAAGCTGTTGGGGTTAACTCATTATGCTGTTTTTCGTTTCTTCATTTTTGCATCACCTTCTCCAATTCATCAAATTCATTTTGTGCCTCGGTCCATTTATCAAAATCACTGTAGTCACCGTATTAGTTTAAGAGCACAAAAAAATTGTCCATTCAGCTCAAACTTATTAAAATTCTTCAATAGCTGCCTTACTCTGTAAGCAAGTATTACAGT
>NC_139597.1:13357515-13360015 GCF_946808225.1 Silurus aristotelis
ACAGGCTTTCAACGCAAAAAGTTCTATATTGAGAGAAGTGAGGGCAAAAAAAACATATTTCAAGAAATGTCCTGATATTATGTATTATAACATGTATATCTTTATGCAAAAAAAAAAAAAATAAGAAAGAATAATGGGAAAGAATAATGGGCTCCATTTCCCAGCAACCAAGATGGCCGACACAGAAAGCGTCTCACAATCGAGTCATTCATCTCCCCCCTCCCCCCTCTGTTTCTCCCAGATACTGATCTCAGGTATAAATATATTATATATATATATATTAGAGATGGTAACATTTCACAGAATCAGCATAAAGCCTAATGATGTGGTGTATCAATTTTAAAAAGTGTGCATCGGATACAAGATTAATTTATATATAATTATTAGTAATGCGCTATACTTTAATTATTTAGATAGTGACCGATATTTTATATATATACTAAATAGATTTCTCCTCGCTAAACTGTTTCTCAAGCACGTTCTCTCAGCACCACTACATGAATATGACGTATCACAACGCTACACGCGTGTCCTGAGAGTCACACGGAATATAGATTAACATGGCAGAGGCAGAGCTGCATCTTCCTGTAGAGAGAACAGCGAAAAAATAAATTGTGTTGATTCAAATTAAAAATCCACTATAAAATTATTTAGATATAATAAAGTCGAATGTGGTAATTATTAGATTTTTTTAATACTGTTTTTTACATGTTATTGTGTAGTATTTTGTTATAATATTGTATTTATATGTATAATATAGTGAAGTAACTATCTAGCTAACTAACTAACTAACTAACTAACTATTCTACCCAGGTCTTATATTAATCACAAACACCAAATGTTGCAATGTGTGTATTTTCCCACAGAAGCAAACTTGGCGTGTCTCAAAGATGCCGAGACTTGAAGAACAGCAAATCAATGCAATTGATTAACAAGCACTTTGTTAAACGCAACTTCAGGCTAAATACGACGACAAGCGCAAACACGCGGCCATGGACTTCCTCCTTACCGTCACTTCCAGTCAACTGAGACCTTGAGAGAAATCCAGCTATAAACTTGCATCCCTAATCCAACTACACGCAGTCCATTTATGAAGCCTGGCACGTCATTAACCAATTAGCAACAACTATCAGTCACAATGCCACGCCCCATCTGCTGTCACACGTTAATCGATATCCCAGATTCTGTCTCTCTCTCGTGTGTGCGTGTGTGTGTGTGTGTGTGTGTGTGTGTGTGTATCACTTGACTTAGCTGCCTCTTCAATAACGGCATGCGCACACACACACACACACACACACACACACACACACACACACACACACAAACACAGAGAATGTCCACAGGCAAAGTAGCTCCATGACGACAGATGTGTTCCATCACCCTTTAAATTGAATAAACTTAAGTGTCTCTGGTCAATTTGTGTGTGTGTGTGTGTGTGTGTGTGTGTGTGTGTGTGTGTGTGTGTGTGTGTGTGTGTGGACTGCACATGCCGTTATTGAAGAGGCAGCTAAGTCAAGTGGAGAAAAGTTAAAGAGGGCATGATTTGTTATAATTAACAAAGTGTGTGTGTGTGTGTGTGTGTGTGTGTGTGTGTGTGTGTGTGTGTGATACCATTCTCAGCTATGCTCAGACCAGACTTTGTAGAACAGCTGTCTCAGGTGATTAGCTCACAAGTGGACCTGTGTTAGATGCAGGTGTGAATAGGGTCACAGACGTGCTGCTAGTCAGGGTGGTCTGGGATGCACGTGGCCACAAAACATTTGTACGTGTGAACATCACTTCAGCTTTCTGACACGTGTCAAATGACATTTCTGTAGATCGAGCAGACTTGAAATTAATCATACAGACACGAGTTTGTGGACACCTCACCGTAAGATTGGTATGTCCTACTTTTTGAACGTGCCATTTCACATTTAGTCCCCATAAGCATTCATAACCTCCACTCTTCTGGGAAGATGTTCTACTAGATTTTACAGTGTGCTTGTGGAGATTTTTGCTGATTCAGCCACAAAGCCTTGAGTACAGTCGGCGTTCCAATTCATCCCAAAAGTGTTCAATAGGGTTAGTGCTCTATAGATCTTCCACTCCAACCAATGCAAAGTGTGTCTTTATGAAGCTTCATGGAGATACAATTGTGTACCTCCAATTTTGTGGTAAGAGTCTGGAGACGAACCACATATGGCTCTTTCCTGTCAATCAGCCGGACACTAATTGATAGTGAACTCATGTATGTGGAAGAGGGCAGATGGCATTAACTGTGCCACATATAAAGTATTTTATCAACCCAAAAAACAGAACCAGATGAAAAAAATGCTTTTCCTAAACATAGGCTAACATTTAAAGGGCTTTGTAGTGGCATCGGGTTGCTTTTGAGGTGTCTGGCAACCTGGCTACTGACACTCACAAGTGATCACTGAAGACACATTCGAGACACATAGAAAACACCAGGTGAGAACAGCTAACCATCTCAGCTGTCTGCTTGTGATTGAATCAGACGAGT
>NC_139597.1:13365015-13367515 GCF_946808225.1 Silurus aristotelis
AATGGCACAAAAAAGCGTGTGTGTGTGTGTGTGTGTGTGTGTGTGTGTGTGTGTGTGTGTGTGTGTGTGTGTGTGTGTGTATGTGTGTGTGTGTGTGATGCTTGGGCAAGTTTCCACTGTGTGAGCCATCTATCAGTGTAAATGAATAGAGTCCTCTCTGCCTTGTAAAAGATGGGCAAACACCTGTAGAACCACACACACACACACACACACACACACACACACACACACACACACACACACACACACACACACATTTGGATTTCGAGAAAAAGTAATAGCATTTACCATCCAAATATTTATAGAAAAAGTTCACAGCATGGAGCATTAAACGCAACAAACACACATTATAAGGAATTAGTGTTTATTGCCCATTCTCACAATGTAAACAAGTCCTAGCTAACCTAAACCACATGGCAGGCATTTTTGCAAAGCATTCAACAAGTCGTCTAAAAAAAGATTGTTTCCCATAACGATGGAAATTTAACAATACTTTGCCAGAGAAAGCTTTTTTTTCTCCTTACAAACTCTTTAAGAATTTTGCAACAATCAGTAAACGGACAACTGTTTGTTTCAACCAATTTCAATGATGAACACAATGGGAAAATACAATGAAGTATCAATATACTGCAAAATTAGCAGTGATGGTCAAACAGTTTACAGTGCTTGTACAGTGTGGTTATCTGTATTTGCTTACTGTTATTTGAAACCAAGTCAAGTACACAATCACGTCCATAGATACACACTGAAACCTTCTTTGCACAGGCATGTAAACACTCATAAAAGATAGAAAGAAAAAGGAAAAGGAAATGCTAATTTAGTCACTGCAGGCTACAAAAGACGATGTTAGCATTCTAAAATTAAACAACATGTATGAACATGTGCATTAGCTATAGTATTATGCGTATTATGAGATCAATAGGATACTCCAGAGTACTGTAGCCTGATCTCTATTTACCATATATGTCGCATTGCTACAAGCCAGGAATTTAAACTTGCTAAAAAGCACCTAAGGGCACTCTCAAAGCAGTTACAGTGTCAGATAACGAACACTTTTATGCTCTTTTTTCTCTTCCTCTGTTTGGGAATGAAGCTCTAAATCTGCTTAATTGTTCCTTTCTGAGCTGGAAACAGGGCAGAATATGCGGTAAAGACTCGTATACCCGGGTTACACTTGAACAGACTTGAAAAGAGTATATACTGAAATAGTTCTATCCCAAGAACAGTGTTGTACAGCAGTCATAACTGTCACTGGTAAACAAAAGGATGAGATTTTCTGACAAGAACCCAGCACAGATGTTGTGTATGTGTGTATGTGCGCACGTGTGCGTAACACTGCTCATCCATGTATTACACATCAAGGGTGATAAATATCAGTTATTACATCAGGAAGTTGTAATTATGACTGCAAATTAGCTGAGCTACTAATCGCCATGTCTCGTAGCAACCATTTCAGACTGCTGAGTGGATAGGTAACGATGAAAGGGGGAGGAGCTTGTGAGGGTGCACATGCGATAAAAATTTTTGGATCGCTTCATCGTTAATGACAACACAGATCCAATACTAGCCAAAGATCAAGTGGACACACACACACACACACACACACACACACACACACACACATACACACACACACACACACACACACGTTTTGGTTAGGTAAACGCAGAGGATTTTGCCCTCGGGTTCAATTTGTCCCACTCTGGGAAAATTAGCCTGAGGATGTATTACAGAACCAACTACAGCATCGAGCAACACCAGATGTTTGCCGTGTACACAGTGGATCTCTCTCTCTCTCTTCCTCTCTCTATCTCTCTCTATCTTTGTGCTTTAGTTTTTGCTTGCTTTCTCTTTCGTCTTGCAGATGACAGACACACATCTGCATTTGTATAGTTGACTCTGAATGAAGAACTGAATGCTGCACCCTGATTGGCTAAAACAATCAGTGTTTTGACCGTTCCAGCGTTTCAAAGTGAGTACTTATTCATATACAAATGTGTGTGTGTGTGTGTGTGTGTGTGTGTGTGTGTGTGTGTGTGTGTGTGTGTGTGTGTGTGTGTGTGTGTGTTTGAAAAAAGTCAGAAGGGGAACAGGGAACAACTAAGCAAAACAATAAACAGTGATGATGAAGAACAGATGTCTGAAATGGAACCACTGGGAGAACTTCACTCCTCACTCATTTCTCTCTCTCTCTCTCTCTCTCTCTCTCTCTCTCTCTCTCTCCCCTCTTTGAATTCAATTCATTCATTGACTTAGACATCAGCAGTTATATTATTAAAGGAAAAATGTTAAAATAAAGAATTGTAAAAGTAACACAAAAAGATTAGACACCATCGTATAAACCATCTACAGTCATAGAACTGAGTCGCAACAGATTTCTAGCATATCATACCGTAACTTTCAACACGTGTTTTTTTTTTTTTTTTAAATGACGTGTCCACGTGAAGTGAACTGAACATTAAACTCAGTTTTAACTCAGTTTATAATCTATAACCTAATC
>NC_139597.1:13372515-13430015 GCF_946808225.1 Silurus aristotelis
TAGGAAGAGAATCCAGCATAAAAACGTGCCAAATCGAATTGCAGATTACGAATGATCCGCTGTGGCGACCCCTAATGAAAGAAGCCAAAAGAAAGTTTATTTTGAGGGGAAAAAAAACACACAATTGCGAAAAACGTTTCACTGTTTTGCATAAAAACTAAAATCATTAAAAATCGTTAAATTAGGATTTAGCAATAAGGAAAGTCTTTTGGTGCATCGGCACGAACTAAACGTAAATGGACAATTTACTTAATTTAATTTACTCCAACTGAAACCTAATTTATTAAGAAAAAAAAAAATCACAGCCATTGAGAAAATTGCCTCTTTTGTGCAGTCTGAAATGACGACCAGTGGTCAACTTGAACGATATCGATGGTTACATCTGCATACTATTAAAAAGTTATGTTATTTCTCAAGAGATTATGAGGAGGACTTATTTCTCAAAATATTACGACTTTATTCTCGTATCGCTACGATTTTAATCTAGTAATCAAATTTTTTTGTATTTATTTTTTAACGTGGCACTAAAAACGCCGTTGTACATCCCTGCACTGTGTTTGCGTCTACGGTATTGAAATCGCAGCTCTTTTCTGTATTCACACCATTTTATTAGTCTACATATTTATTAATGAGATGCATACAAACTGTAAAAAAAAAAAAAGAAAAAAAAGAAAGAAAGAAAAAAGATTTCCTCGGTCAGGTATGCTGTTCTGATGAGCGAGGACTTTTCCTTCCATCCCTGAGGCCGAGCTGGAAAATTCGCCAGCAAGTAAAAAAAAAAAAAAAACACCCCGACAAACACTCACACTTTAAAGCGTTTCAGCAGCACACACTCCTGTGTGTACGTGACCTGAGGGAGCGAAATAGTACGGGAGAGAGAGAAGAGAGAGACAGACGCAGAGCGAGGGAGAAAAAGAGGGAGAGAGATAAAATGGTTGCATCCATACATTAAAAATAAAACATGAAATTCCCAAAAGCTGGAGAAAGCGCATCAGTGATGCTGTGTGTATACCAGAAATGTGCAACGCTTTGGAAGAAAAAAAGCTTTGGATGGAGGAAAACAAAGGGTTTTCAATGTATGTGCATGTGTGTGTGTGTGTGTGTGTGTGTGTGTGTGTGTGTGTGTGTGTGTGTGTCTCATGGGTCATAGTATGTTCCAGATAGGCATCTCAATCCAAACACCCCCCTCCTCCAAACACACTGATTTAGTCCGCCTACTTCTCATCTTTCTCCTTCTCTATCATTCTGCTACTTCTGGAATGAACCAGCTGTTGTTGGGTGTAGATTTGCACACTCTCTCTCTTTCTCCCTATCTCTCTCTCAATCGAACAGATGCAACTGGCGATTCATGCTGTGAAGCGCAAAGTTCAAAAAAAAAAAATCATCTTCAGCTCGGCTGTCTTCCGGCATTCAAACCGAGAACCTCTGAAGAACTTTCTGCTCTCTCTGCCATTCGACTGCAGTTTATCCGAAATCTATTTATATCTGATGATTTAGTTGCGGTATCCCAAGAGCGCTCTGTGCACCGGGAGTCGAAGCCGTCGACGCCGCCTGACACTTCAATCTGAGGAGATTCTATCATCAGCTGCTGCCTGGGATGACTAACAAATCCCGTCAAGTTAACTCACGTAAGCATGACGGCTGATGTTAGCAATGAAGATAGCACTGAAGTACTCGACGAGTGGGTTAGGGTGATATGTGGGCCGGTCTGGTGCAGTTTAACAACAACAACAACAACAACAAAAAAAAAAAACCATCATTTAAAATCACACATTTTAAAACACACTTTTGAGTCTGGTTCCTCTGCAGGTTCCTCTCACACCGTCTCAGGGACTTTTTCTTTGCCAGAGTCGCCTGAGGCTTGCTCATCGCGGATAAACACACATAATTCGCTGATATTTGGATTTTTTAGTTCCCTAATTTTAACATTCGGTAAAGCTGCTTTGAGACATTGTTAAAAGCACTATAGAAAAAAACTTAAATTGAATTGAAAGTACCACAAAGCTTTTACTCTAGAAGCATTTCCTGACACTGGTATACTAGTTCCCTTTGTATTTCTGAGGTAGAAATATATCCACTTTAACGATGCACAAAAAAACCCTTCTTTTCAAACTGTAATTTCTTTCGTCATTTTTTTATTTTTTATTTTTTTAAGTAATCTAATTTCCTGGCATTACAGAATGTCCTGGCACCGGCATTTCACCAGCTGATGGAATCCACCTGAGGCTCAAGATGGCATTGTCAATTAACTCCGAGCTTTCAAATGTTTGGATTGGATTCCGGTTTGGATAAAACCATCTGCCAAAAGAGATTTGTTTTCTCGCCAAAAAAAAAAAAGAAAGAAAAAAATTGGCCAAATTTGGTTAATCCACAACTTCGGGTCTTATACAGAGTCGTTACGAGTCAACTGCCTTCCATAAGTGATAAAAGATTTTCAATTAGGTCCAATCCCACGTCAGTCTGATGCGGAATTACTGTTTAGCTAATGATAATCCAGCATTTAAATTACTTTCCAACCAAATTGATTGTCTATTTATATAATTCTTTTTTTAATGCAATTTACCTTCACCTTGTGTTCTACTTTATACTGAATTGAGTGAATTGTAGAATCAGTCTCTCGAACAAGGCTTTTTTTATCAACCATAAACACACGATAATAAACCATACACATATCATTGACCCGCACTGCAGGTTAAATCAAGCCTGAGACTAACATTGTGTTCTGGTGGAGAGAGTCGTATGTTCTCGAATAAATTGACTGGAGTCAAAAGGCTTCAAACAAATGCACACGTGCGCCGACACGTCTACAGAGAATTACAGATAAAAACAATAGAAACAAGTTAGAAGTGGCTGTTAAAGTGTACAGCGTGACAATGCAAGTGCTTCTGGAGAGCCAGATGTTTTACATTGGTTCTGTGTGTCGCTGTTTTTGTGTGTGTGTGTGTGTGTGTGTGTGTGTGTGTGTGTGTGTGTGTGTGTTGTTTTCCCTAGCGGAGAGGTGAGCAGCTTATCACACAGTGAAGTGAGAGATTAGCGAGCATTCACTTGCTCGCCGGAAACACATGCCAGATGGATGCTGGCCCATAACCTTCTTCCTGGTGTGTGTGTGTGTGTGTGTGTGTGTGTGTGTGTGTGTGTGTGTGTGTGTGTGTGTGTGTTTAAATAAATGAGAAATAAATGAATACTAGTAAAAACCCAACAAAAGAAAATACCTGATTGACAGACAGACAGACAGACAGACAGACAGACAGACAGACAGACAGACAGACAGACAGATTTTGTTCAATAGTTTTAAAGTTGAAGGTGCCCAGTTCTAAGCCCTGAGGTCTTCCTCCAAGTAAGCACTTTAGTTCACACTTTCCTCGAGCTGTGAAACAGTGGGGCACGTGAGCGTTCGAGACTTTAAAAGTGTAAATGTGCGGGACAGTTTTCAAGGACCTCCTTACTTCCTGTTGGATTTATTCTCTCACTCATCACTGATACTGGCAAGGAGTTGCTTTACTTAAGACTTCCTTTTCCATCTTCTGAAAGACACATTAGCACGTCATTAACACCTTCACCAAAAATAGTCATGCTAACAATTTCATCCTGTGGCAAATTCAGCTGACTTTCCTCATGCTTTAAAATCAGACTTTGTGTAAAAGATTGCAGTTTTCTGCTGGTCTGAATCAGTAAAAACACACTCTCAGCACTTTTAGAATCTGAAAATGACATGAGGCACTAAGAACTTTTTTGATGGGTCTAAAGTGGGCCATTTAAATATATAACCTCCAGTTACTTGCTACAAATCCGTCTTCGGATTTTTGAGTGGCGCAGCCCAGCGGTGGAATGATACTAAACTGCACTGATGGAAAAAAAGGATTCCAGCGTTCCTGTAATATTACGACATATAGCTACATTCTTAGTTTTTTTGTTCATTTTTAGCTATTGCATGTGTGTCCTGAGGCACAGTGGGTCTGTGGAACATCACGACATGCAGAACAATAATTAGACTAAATCAATGCGGTTCTGAGGGACACAGGCTTCCAGGATTGTTGCCTAAACAGCATGGTAAAGTTAAATATGCAAACAAGGACTAAACCTACCGTGATGAACTACTGTATTTGGCACAAGATTTATGAGTGAGTATGATGTACACTATTGCACTGATCACTCATGTGACAGACAGACAGACAGACAGACAGACAGACAGACAGACAGACAGACAGACAGACAGACAGATAGATAGATAGATAGATAGATAGATAGATAGATAGATAGATAGATAGATAGATAGATAGAGTGGAAGGTTGGGAAACAGACAGACAGACAGACAGACAGACAGACAGACAGACAGACAGGCAGATAGATAGATAGATAGATAGATAGATAGATAGATAGATAGATAGATAGATAGATAGATAGATAGATAGATAGATAGATAGATAGATAGATAGATAGATAGCGTGGAGGGTTGGAAGACAGACAGACAGACAGACAGACAGACAGACAGACAGACAGACAGACAGACAGAGTGAAAGGTTGGGAAACAGACAGACAGACGGACAGCAGACGGAAGCAGTACAGTGACAGTGAACAGCGCGCGCACAACAAACTCCCATCCTTTGTTCTCGAGTCTGGAACGTAACCGAATTACGCGCGTGCAATGATCTGATTTCAACACGTAGCCAATCAAATTCTGAACACACGCGCGTGCGCACAAACACAGGGGTGGGGGGGGTGGAGGGAGAGAGAGAGAGAGAGAGAGAGAGAGAGAGAGAGAGAGAGAGAGAGAGAGAATGCTGTGCATTCCTGCGCGTGTTTGTCTCCTACCCGAAGCCGTGCACTGTGCGCGAGCCATCAGGGTCACATGCTTGTCATGAACTATCCCACAACCCAACAGCGCAAGATCGCAAGTGCAAAAAAAAAAAACACCCACACGCGCACGTGTTTAACACATTTTCACGTAAGTACAGTGTGCTTTATGCACGCATGTAAATACTGTAAGCAGAAGCCAGCTTTAGCGCGCGTGAGATATGGGCGGTGCACACTGGACCCCAATGCTTTCAGGGTTTATTGTTGCACGCGTGCTCATAGCGCATTACCGAAACACAGCACGCGTTACTTACAAAAATTATAGAAAAAAGAACACCAGACCTTGTGGGTACATTCATTTTTAACTCTCATTTCCCTCACACCGCGCGCGCGCGCACACACACACACACACACACACACACATACATACAGTACACACGCGTCGCGCCCAATGCAGTTCCGCGCTCGAGCCCTAAAAAACCCGGACCGTCCGAGCACGAGGTGTGCAATGAACAGAGCGGCGGACAGGATTCCCGCTTTGCTGTAATCCGGATCTCATCACGATCCTGCAATGCACGTGCTTGGAAATGCGAATCCGCATGCACTCACATCCGCTCGGCTGCGCTCAGCAGTCCGCCTTCCACCATCACACTGGGGAGGAAATCCAGACTGTAGCACGAAGACATCGATGTTCTCTCCCCTGTTCCGCAAGCGTGTAGTCTACAGACGCGTGCCGCCGAGCTTGCGCCTTGTCCCGGTACCTTTCCTTCCCGTTCCGGTTCAACCCCGGTGTGTCCAGTCCTGTCCAGTCCTGTCCCAGAAGCCTGCCAGTGTGTGAGGCTGAGCAGCGAGACGGAAAGGGACAGGTGCAGCCGCACACTCACTGCACTCAGTGCACACACATACTCTTAACACGCACACACATTCTCACGTGTTTACACACTCCTCCTTCTCCTCCTCCTCCTTTTCTTCACTCCTTCATCCCCTCTCAGATAGATAGATAGATAGATAGATAGATAGATAGATAGATAGATAGATAGATAGATAGATAGATAGATAGATAGATAGATTCATTCTCTAGTCTTCTTTACCCCCTTCTTATTTAGATAGATAGATAGATAGATAGATAGATAGATAGATAGATAGATAGATAGATAGATAGATAGATAGATAGATAGATAGATAGATAGATAGATAGATAGATTCATTCTCTAGACTTCTTAACCCCCTCTTGATAGATAGATAGATAGATAGATAGATAGATAGATAGATAGATAGATAGATAGATAGATAGATAGATAGATAGATAGATAGATAGATAGATTCATTCTCTAGACTTCTTAACCCCCTCTTGATAGATAGATAGATAGATAGATAGATAGATAGATAGATAGATAGATAGATAGATAGATAGATAGATAGATAGATAGATAGATAGATAGATAGATAGATAGATAGATACTAATAATGTAATAACCGTTTAGAAAGAACACAGTGTGGACACTACATTGTGTCTTTACTAAAGTCTAGTCATGTTCATTAGCATCTAACTGTGGTGAGCTTCTACTAAGTATCCATTTCACAATGTAGATGTGAATGTGACCATATCCACACTGTTCTCGTTTATTTCTGCACTTCATCATCAGGCGCCATCACGTGACCATGGACTGGATGAGCTACTTTTCTTTTGTTTCTCTCCCTCTTCTGTACCTCCTGGGGGCAACCCTTCTTTCCTTCAGCTTCTCTAGCAGGAAGTGGGTCATGGGAAACACACACACACACACACACACACACACACACACACACACACACACACACACACACACACACACACACACACATAAAGGAAGACTGTGCAACATCCTTCTACAACCCACAGCTATCTAACCGTCTACTGTTTAACTGAATGTTTACGAAGCCTAATCTAATCTAATGCTGTGAAGCCTGCATCATTTACTATACGCCAGAATTGTACTCGATATTTCGATTACTGATTTGCGCCATCAAACCTCTAGTTATTTGTTATGATACGTTAAATGATCTAGCACTGTATTCGTGTTGTTTTGCCCATCAATGTCCGGGATGTGTTCTTCAAACATGAAAATCGATGGCAAGTTATTGATCGTCTGGCTCTTGAATTTTCACAGAGTGTCCTTTTAATCTGTCTCATTCTCACTCCGGTCAATTCTACGGCAAAAAAATAAATAAAATCCACTTTCCGTGAACACGCCGGTACCAGAGAGCCACCCCTTACACAACACTTAACCCTCGACTGCTCGGTACTGTAGGGTCTGTACCACGCCAGAAAATCTCCATGCAAATGTATTAAGTGTATATTTGTAGACACATAATGCGCGCTTAGCTTTCTGTAAATATAAGGGGATTTATTTTGTTCGTAAGTAAGCCGTGTTGTTCTGCTGTCGTTAGACCAAAGGATTTCCTATACACTCAAGCCTAACGGCGCTTACAATAATTGTACTTCGGAGGATTTGGGGGCGCGTTTCACAAATGCACACGCTGTACAAATGGGAAAACTCATAACATGCCCTTCGGAACGAACACTAGCTATTCCAGCAGTCATTTTAACAAACGGTTAAAGCTGTAGCTTGTGGAGAAAAATCGTTATTACACCCGCGGACTCTGGAAAATCGGTCAAATGCCACGGCTTCTATGCAAATCGGGTTGAAGGCGTGGCCTCTATACATGTGAGTTCACATCAGTTGACAGTCGCCTTTATACGTCTCCAGGAAAAAAGAGTGGTTCATGAGGTATCACAGTGCATCTTATTGCCATATATCAAGGCATCAAAAAAACGTTTTATTGATGTTTTTGTCATCGATAACTTATTGAACAAGGTAAGAATGGAAGCATGTAAGTATGTCCTCAGTTTTCCCAAAAGGACTTGGGGATCAATACTCACTGATATTTGTCCTTAGGCTAAATTACATGTTTTCCGCAGGCTTATGCGCAAACCCACGTGAGAGACAGCGGCTACATATATAAAATCTAACCGTGTGCGTCTTGAGAACCTTCGAGTTGCCGATAAATCCCCGGAACGCTTTTTTGCGCCTGAAAGTCTAAAGCGCGATGTTTCTGCAGCGAGCCTCTTCTCTTGCGAGTACAAACTGCCTCTATAAGCAGCATTAACGCATCGATATCCAGACCTGCCTTTTAACGAGCTCGGCGCCGAAGAAACACGGGTGCCGTGGATAATTTTATTAATGGTGTGTACGTATTTGGTCTTTGAAACTCCTGAATTGCGAGCTTAATCTAGCATGCTATTGCCAGGACGCTTCACAAATGCTTAATTTAACTCTTGGACGGATTGGTAATATGTCACGCAAGTGCTGTATTTTCACAGCAGGATAATGGAGCAAAAAAATATATATATATATATATATATATATATATATATATATATATATATATATATATATATATATATATATATATAATACGTTTGATGAATTCGGAGTTTTTTCAGCTCTTGAAGGAATGAAACAGGGCTCTCGAGGAAGAAGCTAGAGAGAAATGAGCACGATGGGAGAATATAGGGCGCTTTCCTTAGCTGCCATTTATTATTTAACCTGAGCGCAGCGCCCTCATAGAATATGTCTCTGTGAGTGAGGGTGCGTATTATCATAAATCAGCTTCGTCTGCAGGGAGCCAGGACCTTTAGTATATATTGGCGGTAATGGGTGAAACGGTATGATAAGCACAGCGGTTTCTGGTATGTTGCTATATATTGCGCGCTAACAATTTCCTACTGTCAAACGGAGCAACATTACATTTTTATATTACATAGTAGCTACAAGGTTTCAATTAACAGGGTCTTCGTGCCTCCGCACCTGCCGGCGTTAAACGGTAAATAAATCCTGCGCTATTTCGCTACTGTGTGTCGGTGAACTACGGCAATAAAAAAAAAAAACACGTCATATTTTCCGCGTCGAATGAATGTTTGTGTTGAACTGCATTTCCAATAGATAACGGCCCCCTTTCAATGAATTCAAAGCATATTTTTTTCAAAGATAATTGAATTCACTTTTTTTTTTTTTTTTTTTTTTGCCATCTGCTCCCTTTCTCCTCCCTCACGGTCAACGTGACGAGAGTAAAAATCCTCTTCGGAGAAATGCAATATTTTTTTGATGACATTTTTATAGAGTCAGCATAAATCCTGATTCCTGATTTTTATTAGAGTGGCTTTAATGTAGATTTATGGCTGGTTTGCGTAGCCATTCCAACAACTGTCGATACTCGAAGGTCCTAGAATAATGTATAAAAACGATCACAATTAACCTCAAGGGGTTCCGGATGTTGTATATTACACAGGTAGTTCAATTTTGAAGTATACACATATAGCGTGACCGTTTCCAAATTCCCTATCACATTACACCGCTAATTAGCATTAATCCTCTTGTGTTGTCCAATATACACTTCCCGACATTAGCTTTGACACACCCCTCCCTCCATCTTCCTTCATCACTCTCTCTGCTTTCTGTTTCAGGGTCTATGAAGGCTGAGGCTGAAAGCTGTTTGTCGCTGCTGTAATCCTTTTATACACACAAGACAATGGAATTCAGCCCCCCCACGGGTCATGCTCCCATTCTGTCCCTCATTCCTTTCTCTCTACCTCTTTTGTCTCTCCTCTCGCACGGTTCAAAGGTCACCCTCTTGGCATTGTTAGCGCTGCCCTCCCTCTCATTTTCAAGAGACGCTGGCTCTTTGTAGAGCTGCTATAGGCAAAAGCCCCACCCTGCCTCTCTAGCCATCTTTCTATCCCTCATTCCCCTTGCACTCTCTCTTTCTCTCTCTCACACACCATCTCCCCTGGGCCTGATCCCAGCTGGCCTGTAACACGTATTGATTGACCATGTAGGAGGAGCCTGCGAGGGCAAGCCCGAGAGAAAGAGAGGGAACAAGACGGAGGGTGAGGAAATGAGAGCGAAAGAGAAAGAGAGAGAGAAAGAGAGCCAGCAGGCTTCAGGCTGCAAAGCACAGGGACAAAAATAGCACACCCAGAAGTTTAGCTAGGAGACTGAGAAGCAGCGCGAGAGAGAGAGGAAATGTGTGTGTGTGTGTGTGTGTGTGTGTGTGTGTGTGTGTGTGTGTGTGTGTGTGTGTGTGTGTGTGTGTGTGTGTGTGTGTGTGGGTGTGTGTGGGTGTGTGTGGGTGTGTGTGTTTCTTACAGTGTTGCCACAATCACATTCATATCTATGATTGTAATCTGCTTTGCAATCTTGGGGGCCAAGCAAATGTCTGAACAGAGAGGAGGAAGAGGGGATACAGGGACACCTTATGGTAACCGATTTGCTATATCGATCAATTTATTAATAATTTGTGGACAATTAAAGGACAGGACTGGAAGCAGGACTGTATGTGGACGCTCCAGAGATTAAGGGGGCAGATCTAGTTGGCGAGACTTGAAGAAACAAGGCGTATGATCAAAGGGGTGGGGCTAATACAATCAAAAAGATTAATGTATAAAATCCATAATTCATGTCCTTCATTAATTCCTTCATTAATGATTCGGGACGTATGATTTCACAATTCAGATACCAACTACACTGAAAGGATATGGTCAGCCGCATGTACCTGTTTACAGGATGCGTTTACAGTGTGTATGTGTATAGACCCGTCTGTGTGTGAGTGACCAGACACATTGTGTGGACCTGCTGGTAACATTCAGTCTGAAAGTCCTCTATATATCTATATAAATTTGTGTGTGCACGCTCATGCATATTTAATGAACTCATGGATTATGCAAAGCAGCCCGCAGACTCATTTGGGCTTCAGAAGAAACACAATGGATTCAGAAAGCTCGACCTAGAACAAGTTTCATTTATCTTTCTCACTTATAGACGTGTGCGGTCATACAAACATATATATATTCATCTAGAAACATGTATACACATCCTGTAAAAGGATTCCCCAAACACACACACACACACACGAGTGAGATTGATAGGGTACTAGAATAATGAGATTATAATCAGAGACCTGCTAACGCACACATCGGCATGCGGTGTGATGAGATTAATATCTGATCCACGCACCCATACTCACAAGCACACACACACACACATCATGATCCAATAAAGAATTTTGAACGATTGCTCAGACTCAGTCTGTGTAATAGACATCCATTTTGTATTGGATGTCACCAGCCAGAACACGTATGGCACATACAGCAAAACACACACACTCAGACAGGTGCGATGAATCCGTACAAACACGCGGCGGCAAACGATTTTAGAAAAATGCAGACAAATATTTAAAGATTTAATGGATTTTTTTTTTCATCCCATTCCCTTTTTTTCCCTTTTATTTATTTTCTTAGCGGAGTTGCATCAGCTGGCGTGGCTCCCGAACAAATCGAGCCATCGGAGTCGGTTTAGTGCGAACAACGCGTTCTTATCTTTTTCGAGACTTGAAATATCGGGATGTTTTCTCAGTTCGTATTTTCAATTTGCTTTTGAAACTTTTCACAGCATTACTATTATTCTTAAATAAAGAACTCGCCCGTGTGTGTACAGTGTATCCTTCCAAGCTGTGGGGTTTATATACAGTATACAGACAAAAGTTTGTGGACACCTCACCGTAAGAGTTCTATGTGCTTTTTGATGGTCATAATCCACATTTAGACCTTGTTATCTGTTATTATAACTTTCAATCCTCTGGGAAGGGGATTTTGGAGTGTGTTTGGTGAGATTTTTTAGGGGTTTTAATATATTCTGGTACTAATGTAGGGTGAGGTGAGAAGACCTGAGGTGCAGTCAACTTTCCAATTCATCCCAAATGGTGTTGAGCTCTGTAGCAGGAGATTTTAAGCATATCTGTATATGTACAGTCTCCAAATATGTGGTAACAGTTTGAGGAAGAACCACATATGGCTGGAAAAGTCAGTCCATATAATATATATTAAGTACAAACTCACTTATCATCTCAGTTGTATATACTGCAGCACAACACAGCTGGACTATCACACTATCCTCCAATGGTGTTCAGTATAAGCCCATTACTCAGCCAAATGACCATAAACATTTATAGATCATGTATAATAATCCTACACGACATATTAAGCCCTAATAGACTGTCATTTTAAGAGCATTACTGCTTCTCACTTGTTCCGTCCTAACGAAAGATATCAATTTTCTTGTCATTAAGTGTAAATATATAGGAAAAGATGGGTGGGTTGTTCAGCTTCTTCTCTCGTTTTTTTCCGTCCTGTAATTTGTTCACGGGTCAAAGAAGACGACATGTGAAAGAAACGTGTAATACATGAAAAGTAGTTTTTCCTAATATTAAAAGACATAAATGTGATACAACTCCACTATTTATTCATCAGACGGCAGGATGGAAAAATATATAAATGGCAAAGGAAGCAAACCCACGAGTCGGCTCTTATTTGTATTTATGCGCGTTAATGCTTTCACAGTATAAATTATTATTAAAAAAATGTTATACCCTGAACTGAAAAGTCTAAAAATACATTCATTATTTCAGATAAATTAAATCAAAAGAAAAGTTGTTTTTGTGGTTTTTTAAGTCACAATAAACAAAATTTATATTATTAAAGATATAAAAAAAACAGAAATTTATATCAACCATTTTATTTTTTCCACCATTTTGTTTTTCATATACTCTATAACAATCCAACATTACATCAACGCACAACCCAAATATACACACATATGTATAAATGTATAATGAATAACGAATATAGGGACTTATTTTAAGTATGAAATGTTAATCATTAATGAAAAATAAAATGTGGTTGAGTCTCAAATCAGAATAGAAACCCCCTTAAAAAAATATAAATAAATAAATAAATAAAAACCCAGTGAGATTTCAACTGGAGCGACTTTCGGCCCAGTGCAGTCGACCGTAACTGGTTTAAGTGGATCAGCCTTAGGCGAGAAAGCGACAGAGGCTATGTCTCTAGATGTTTTACATTCGTTAGCAAGACGAGACGCTTTCTTTCCTTTTCTTTCCTTTCTTGTTCTCTCCCTGTTTTCTTTTCTCCCTGCCTCCATAAACCTTCCCTGTCTCTGTATCTCATCAGCTAACCCAACGTTTTCTCTCTTTTCTCTCTTGGGCTCTCCTCATTAGTGAAAAACCTAGGGAGCAGCAGTCACAGATTCTCATTTATTTTCATTTTCCAAACTTGTGAAGCTTCACTGAGCCTTCAGTTTTACTGCATTCATTCTGCTGGAAACACACACACACACACACACACACACACAAAACCAAAATGTGCTGCAACCACATATTCACCATATATCCTTATGCCTGCTTCTCTCACCATGTTTGGTTTTCTCTTCTCGTCCCACATATACACACGACAGCATGCTAAGATAATATGCACTTATTAAAACATAACCGCTGGTGCTTTGCTTCACCACAATGGCAGGGTTTACAAGCCACTAAATACAGACTACAAATCCCAACATCTATAACAGAGGTTTTACAAGGCTCATAAGGATGGAAATGTAGTTTTTCATGCCCGGGAGATAGAAATTACTGAAAAGGATTAGAACTAACATCTGTCGTTACTCATGACCTGTGCGCTGCGAAGTGCTTTTTACGTACAGCATAGACAAAATTATAACAAACGGGGCAATATGCCACATGTTCTGCCTGCACTGTTAGTTACACATCTTAAAATCAATTATAATTAGAGTCACAGAGCCTGTAGGCATCTACAGCAAATCAATTCCTAATAGTGATAAGGGGACGTGCAGAAATCAATTGGCCTATTGGTATTGGAATAGTATTTTGTGTCATGGAGGCTTGAGGTGAAGAGAAAGGCCACATACTGTGCAGTTTTAGTCTTAAGCGTATATTACTTTCACACACATTGAGTCATTAATCATGTGCCATGTGTGAATGCTTTAGAAAAGATCTGTTTAAAACATCCGATCGTTTTGAGACGATAGCTTACACATGGACAGGAAAGAGTCTTCTACACATACCCTTAAACACACCTACACACTGTGGTAGGCACGGCCCAGCACTGTTTGACATACGTATCTTTTCTAGAGGGGGTTGATTTATAAATCCACTGTGTATGTATGTGTGTGCGTGTGTGTGTGTAAAATGTCAGGAGGTGTTGGCTATAGTCATCGGGGAGATTCATGGTCCTGTGGGGCATATTTAAAAGCCATTTAGTAAGAACGCACTCAATGAGCTGGAAGCCATAAATCCAGTCTTTAAACCAACATGCCCTCCTTCAAGCCAACACAACTGTCCTGTTCCAGTCCAGTGCACCATTCCAATACCTCTATACCCCATTACACTTCAATAAACTACATTCTAACACCCCTATACCCCATTACACTCCAATAAACTACATTCTAGCACCCCTATACTCCATTACACTTCAATAAACTACATTCTAACACAAATATACCCCATTACACTCCATTAAACTATATTGTATCATTCATATACCCTAATACACTTCAACAAACTACATTCTAACACCCCTATACTCCATTACACTCCTATAAACTACATTCTAACACCCCTATACTCCATTACACTCCTATAAAATACATTCTAACACGCATATACCCCATTACAATCCAATAAACTATATTGTATCATTAATATACCCTAATGCACTTCAACAAACTAAATTCTATCACCCCAATACTCCATTACACTCCTATAAACTACATTCTAACATGCATATTCCCCATTACACTCCAATAAACTACATTCTAACACGCATATACTCCATTAAACTCCTATAAACTACATTCTAACACGCACATACCCCATTACACTCCAATAAACTATATTGTATCATTCATATACCCCAATACACTTCAATAAAATACATTCTAACAACCATTTACCCCAATACACTCCATTAAATATACATTCTAACACCCCTATACCCCAATACAGTCCAATTAACTACATTCTAACACCCCTATACTCCATTAAACTCCTATAAACTACATTCTAACACCCCTATACCCTATTACACTTCAATAAACTATATTGTATTATTCATATTCCCTAATACACTCCAATAAACTACATTTTAAAACCCCTATACCCCGATACACTTCAATAAACTATATTTTCACAAGCCAATAATTTACTAAAAATACAATAAACTATATTGTGACACTCATATACCCAATACACTCCAATAAACTACATTATAACACCCCTATACTCCATTACACTCCTATAAACTACATTCTAACACGCATATACCCCATTACACTCCAATTTATTGTACCAATAAATATACATTCTAACACCCCTATACCCCAATACACTTCAATAAACTACATTCTAACAACCATATACCCCAATACACTCCAATAAATATACATTCTAACACCCCTATACCCCAATACACTCCAATAAACTACATTCTAACAACCATATACCCCAATACACTTCAATAAACTACATTCTATCAACCATATACCCCAATACACTCCAATAAACTACATTCTAACAACCATATACCCCAATACACTTCAATAAACTACATTCTAACAACCATATACCCCAATACACTTCAATAAACTACATTCTAACAACCATATACCCCAATACACTCCAATAAATATACATTCTAACACCCCTATACCCCAATACACTTCAATAAACTACATTCTAACAACCATATACCCCAATACACTCCAATAAATATACATTCTAACACCCCTATACCCCAATACACTCCAATAAACTACATTCTAACATCCATATACCCCAATACACTTCAATAAACTACATTCTAACACCCCTATACCCTATTACACTTCAATAAACTATATTGTATTATTCATATTCCCTAATACACTCCAATAAACTACATTCTAAAACCCCTATACCCAGATACACTCCAATAAACTACATTTTCACAAGCCAATAAATTACTATAAATACAATAAACTATATTGTGACACTCATATACCCAATACACTCCAATAAACTACATTGTAACACCCCTATTTTCTATTACACTCCAATGAACTACAATCTAACACTTCTATACTCCAATACACTCCAAATAACTGTATTCTAACACTCATATAGGCTAATCCACTACTAAAAACTATATTCTAACACCCAAACACTGCAATATACTACAATAAACAATATTGCAACAGTCATACACCCCAATACACTTCAATAAACCATATTTTAACACTCATATACAGCAATAAACTCCAATAAACTACATCCAACCAACCCCATACCCAAATACTCTCTAATAAACTACATTCTAACACCCCATACACCATTATACTCCAATCGACTATATTTTAACACTCATATACTGCAATACACTTTAGTTAACAATATTCTAAAACTCAATTATATATTGTACTATAATACATGACATTCTAACACTCATAAAACCCAATACACTACATTATAACTCCTATATTATAATTAATATATTAATAATATGTTAATAATTAACTATATTGTAAGTCATATACCCCAATATACTCAAATAAACTACATTCCAAAACCCTATAATCCAATTACACTCCAAAAAATTACATTATAACACTCCTATACTATAATTAAGTTTATATTAATATGATAATAAATCATAATTAATAATTAACTATACTGTAACAGTCATATAACCCAATATACTCCAATAAATCACATTCTAAAAACCCTATACCCCATTACACCCAAATAAACTACACTGTAAAGCCTTTATAACTCATTACACTGTTTAATTATGCTTAAATAGAAAACACCCTCTATTCAATTAGGCACTGCAATAAACTGCATTTAAAAACACCCGCCAACATTCTTCTGCATTATTACATGTACTGAATTATTCCATATTCCATACTACATTCTTAAAACCCTGTTACACCCCATCATCCTCATTTTAAATACCCCCACACACCATTGTACTGCACATACTCCTCCTGATTTCACACCATCCCATTCAAGCAGTCAATTATTGCAAATTTCTCGCCTGATAAAAAAAAAAAAAAACTGACAGTATGAGAGAAAAGAGATCGATAGAGAGAGAAAGAGTAAAAAGGCAAAAACAAGCTGTGAAGTGGTTGACAGTCGCATTGTTGGACTGTCCCATTGTCGACAATGCTCTCAGCAGCTTATTCGTCCCTCCCTCCATCTCTCCCTACCACACTCTCTCTCTCCCTTCCTCCCTCCCTTCTTCTACCCTAAATCCCACTGTCTGAGAGACATGCAAACAAAAGCAGAGCATGGTTCTGGCAGCAGGGTGAAGCTCAGCCCCCCTCCCTCGCTCAGACGCTCACTCCCTCCTGCTTCTCCCTCTTCTCTTTTTCAAACCGTCCTTCGTGCATAAATGTATGTCAGGGAAATGAGTGTTGGACTCTACATGCAAACACAATATGTTTTAAATGCTGATAAATGGAGACATGGTCCATTGATTAAAAAAGAGGAGAAAACCATTTTATAGTTAAGAGTCCGGCATGTTATTAAAGAGCGGTTGCTTTCGAACACAGTTTTGGCTGTCCCTTGTAAGTGTGCTCCACATACACATACACACACACACACACACACGCGCACAAACTATCCACCTGAAAATGACTCCACATTATGCAGATCTGATCTCTACTGCTGTCATACTTAAATGGTGAGATCAAAAGATACAAGCAGAAAATTATATATTATAGAAAACAAGGGAGTGTGACACAGACAACACAGAAACCATACACACACACACACACACACACACACACACACACACATCCTGCAATGAGCATAAAATGCTCATGTGTGCGTTACCTCAGCAGCAGCTCTTCGCTGGTCCTCATGGTGACAGGGTTGTTAGTGGTAGAGGAGTAGCGCATGCCATCCACACACACACTAGGCACAAAGCCTCGTTCAGACGAGTGCTCCAACATCACTGTATCTCAAAACACACACACACACACACACACACACACACACACACACACACACACACACACACACACACACACACACACGTGCACTGCACTGCACACACTCACACACACACACGCGCGCGATCCTCGTGCTTCCGACTAGGTCCGTGTGCACACTTGTTCCAGTCTTTCTCTTCGGCTTTCTCCTTCTCTTTCGAATCCCGCCAACGTCCCTCTCGTTCTCTCGCTCTCTGGTGCAGCACTCCCACACACTCACTCGGCTCTCAACCCTAGCTCTCCCTCCTCCCCTCCCTTTCTCTTTCGCTCTTTCTCTCTCTCTCTCTTTCTCTCTGTGCAACTCTCTCTCCTCCTACCTCCCTCTGTCTGATTCATTCGGCTGTAATGACCCTTTCTGACAGCTCATGTTGTTGTGGGCCAGGGGTAAGACCGTATTGCCTGCTGTTGCCCCAGACAACTTGATCCAGCCTGTGAGAACATTAAGGCAACCTGATATTTTAACATATGACAGGTTAACATCTAAAGCTAATTATGCCTTCATGTTGCAAAGTATTTTAAAGTACATGCCATAATAATAATAATAATAAGAAGAAGAAGAAGAAGAAGAAGATGAAGAATTGGTGGAGGTGGTAGCTTAGTGTTTAAGGCCTTAGAACTGGGAACCGAAGGATGTGAACCACACCAGCCACACTTAGATGCCACATCTGGGCTTCTTATAATCCTGTAGCTGCTTAGTTGTATGAATGAGAATGCAAGAGTGTTTGGCAAATGCCATGAATGTAAAAGTAATAATAATAATAAAGTCTACAGTGCATGCATACATACATAATATATTTTTTTTTATTTTGAAGACATGTAACAATGTTAACAGCACTTTTAAGTATATTTTAGTATATGTAATAAGAACTGGGATACATTTGAAACTAGGTCATTCTCTAGTAACTATAATAATCGTCCTTTGAATCAGCCTTAATATAAAAACCACTATCATATCGCTAATATCCAATTACATGTATGGCATTTGGCAGATGCCCTTATCTAGAGCGGTTTAAATTTATCTTTTTTTTTTTTTTTTTACAAATGAGCAACAGCTATATGGTTAAGGGCCTTGTTCAGGCTGGGATTTGGACTCATGACCTTCAGATCCAAAGGCTAATTTCTTAACCACTAAGCTACCACATCCACAAGTCCTCTGAAGGTGTGCTGTGGTATCTCAAACCAGAAAAGTTCGCAACAGATCTTTTCTAAATTCTGCAAATTGGGAGGATCAGACTTACTGCTCGACAGGATTGTGATCTGGAGAATTCTGAGGTCAAATCGACACCTTGGACCCTGTCATGTTCCGGGACAATTTTTGTGCATTATGGCAGGGAGCTATTTGATGTTGAAAGAGACAACTGCCATTAGGCGTTTTAGAGAATACAATACATTTTAGAGGCCATTAGGGAATTCCATTCCCTTGAAAGGGTGTACGCGATCTGCAAAAAATGTTTAGGTAGGTGAAAAGTAACATCCACAGCAAAGCCAGAAGCCAATTTTAAATTAAACACACCTGGAACAAATTTGTACTTTAAAATGTAACCAAATCCCAGTCCATTACAAAGTAATTGACCGATGAACCAAAACACGAAGGGGAAACCCCATCCCCTTTGGCAAGTGAGATTGGAAAGGAATATCACTATAATCCAAGAGCAGGAGTGATATTAACAGAGGGACTTGACTTAAGAAGAGTAAAAAAAAAAATCCCTGTGATGAATCATGTTCAGTAACCGCTTTATTCTGGTCAGGATCTAGAGCATAACCCAGGAACTCTTGGTGGAAAGCAACAATACAGCCTGAATGGGACATTTTTATAAAAGGGAGGTAAATGGAAAAGAAATCCTGGTGTCTTCATTCCAACTGCATGGTAGATTAAAAAAAGCTTTTTTGAACAATTTGATAAAGCAGGTCTTAACAACTAGCAAAACTATCCTAGCTCCTTAACACGAATTATTCCTGATAATATATACATACGTATATATATATTTTCCAGCCATATGTGGTTAAGTCGGAGGCAAACATTAGTGCAAAATCTTGCCAAAAAAGTTGAAAGGTACAAAGCTTATTTTTCGTCTTCTTCTTTAGGGGTCGCCACAGCGGATCATCCGTCTCCATACCCCCCTGTCCTCTACATCTGCCTCTTTCAACACAACTACCTGCATGTCTTCCCTCACCACATCCATAAACCTCCTCTTTGGCCTTCCTCTTTTCCTCCTTCCTGGCGGCTCTATCCTCAGCATTCTCCAACCAATATACCCCATGTCCCTCCTCTGCACATGTCCAAACCATCTCAATCTCACCTCCCTCACCTTGTCTCCAAAACATTAGTATTCGATGGTATTATTATAAAAGTCTAACAAATTATTACCCTTCTGCATAACCACTGTGTCTGTCTAAAATCCTAAGTAACAAAACAGGACCTGATTCCCAGAAACCCTTGAGATATTACTACATCTAACAGACAAAATAAAAAAAAACAAGATGAGTCTTAACATCCTGGGGAGGATGGGGAGATGTGTCTGTTTCCATCACCTAGCAGTGGAAGTGAATGAGCCGGGACATGATGCAAAAAGCATATCATTACATGATAATAATCTTAACCGCCACTGCTCTTTCTTTTCACTATTTGTTCTCACCTGTTTTTCGACTCCGACAATTTTTTTTTCTCGAGCTTATCCCTTACCTTCTTCTACGATGGCCCTTTCTCACAGGCTCTTCAGACCGTCTCTCAATGCACTTTTTAAAAAAATAAAATGCGCCTGTTCTTTTTCAGATTTTATAAACGTTTCCATGTCAGAACAAGTCTGAGGCCAGAAATTCATTATGCAAGAAAACATAAAGCAGCAGCCTATAGATGACTCCTAGATCAGTTACAGGAAATAATACAAACTTATTTCCCTTCCAAAACATCTGCTATTGCATTACTACTTTGGTCAATAAAATTGAGAATGAAATGATGTTTTTTTTTCTTTTTTATACTCACAGTTTTCTAATAGCTTTTTGCACTCTTAAGGTAGAATGAAAGGACACCTCCAAACATTGGTTTAAACACGTGACCAATTTGCATTAGGGTCAAACTCAGAGAAACACAAAACAAGGAACTTAACAAACAAAAGGGCAACGTTTGCAAAAACTTTGCATAAAACTTTCCTGGCACACATGTATTTTATTACTGGATAGATGGTTTACAGTAATCCCAGTTTATCGCGGTGGTTCCATTAAAAAAGCTCTCGATAAACGAAAAAACGCGATAAACGTTCGCCACCCCAAAAACGCATTTTTTAAATCGTTTAAGCTGAAAAGCATCCTCCCACACACTTTGAACACACACAGAAAACATTTGCAAGAATATAGCGAGATGAATTTTGTGTAAATTGGTAGAAATACAGTCAGATGTATAGTAAGTACATGTGCTGTACAGTACAGTTCTGTAGTAGCTTAGCCTATGCGCAGTTTCTCTGCTTGTTTATTGTTTGGCGTTTCCTATGACTTTAAAAGAGGGGCAGAGTTAAAGACACACGTCACCGCGTTCTTTACTTTCATTGGCTTAATCTGGTGACGTATGTATTTAACTTCCGTATGTTTTTTGGTCTATCTATAAACCGGGGTTGCCAGATTCTTACCGCAGTAAAGTAACATTGCAAAAAGCTGCATATTTCTTTGTGCTGAAAAATGCTGATATCATAAACATAAGAACACATTAGCATTTTTTATTAAATTGTAAATGAATAACCTGTAAACAAGAAAAAAATGATCTCAAAGGATTTCCAGGGTAGAGAAATAATGCAAAGTGTGAATTAAGGAAAAATGATTAAGCAATGAAATTCCTGTGATGTTTATCCTCATCGGCTATTAACTGCGGTTTAACCTCCTCACCCTAAAGGTGAATGACGTTAAAGCATTAATTTAATAACTTTGCTTCACAATTTGCAAGATAACTGAACTAAACTGTAAATTGTGTCCTTACGGAAAGATGTACCTCCGTCGATGTGTGTAATGCAGCAAAAGGTGAAGATGAAAAACAAATATCGTGCTCTAGAACATCAAGGTGAATCGTGCTACCAAAAAAAAAAAAAAAATTTTTTTTTAAATCTTGCTTTTGAATGTAAGAAAAAAACCCCCAGTGCTCTAGCAGACTGCCTAATCTGCTTTATTGATTATGAATAAAAAACGAAAAGCCTGAACACCTTAATCTGCTTGTTCTGAGCTAATTATTTGTTCACCCCTGGGAAATAACACTCGCCACAATCAGATAAGCTTTGGCAGACAGCACATGCTAGACACATTTGACCCCAAGCAATCTGCTGACTCTAGGCTTTGTTTTATTGAAGTCATCTGAGTGTTACTTCTGTAAACCAACTTGCTGCTCTCAGCCATTAATCACTGACAGGCTCACGAACACGTGACGTTATGGTTATTTCTCGTATGAAACTGGAAAGTTTCGGATATGACTGGAAAGTTTTGCAGGTAATAATAAGAAGAAGATGGCGAAGATGATGAGGATGAAGAAGAAACTGAAGGAAGAAAAAGTCTTATGCGTTTATGCGATATAAATTTTCTGTTTATTCAAATAAAACTAGCCTACATAAACCTGTCAAGGGTAAAAGATTTATGTGGATTGCTTCATGGCCAGGGGGTATTTTAAGAAGCACCAGAATCGCACGAGTTCACGCTTTGAGTAACACTTTATTCGGATAGACTAATGTAGACAACCTATAATACATCTATAGACGGTTATCAACTGATTCTCAGCAACAACACAACATTCATCCTTTAGTAGTCGGAGTAGAAGACGTGTAGTCTAGGAATGAGATGGCAATCTATAGATGATGTACAACATCAAGAGCTGTGAACTGGAGCATTAAATGAACTGAAATGAGGGTGAGGTCAGAAAATTATTCATTTATAGAACAGGTTTAAATCTACTAAACCTCAAGATTGAACCCTGGACTATCCGAATTACGTGATACTGTTGTATCAAGTGGAAAATCTTTTCATTTAGTCTTAATTTTCCTTTAAAAAAAATATATATTATTACAATAAAAACCTTTACATTCCTTTAAATTACCAGTTTAATTATGTGTTATATGATGCGTGATATTTTTTTATTTTATCATTAATAAAACGGATGTGTGGAGCAGATAATCCTGTGTAAAACGTGCAAGTAAGCATCACTGGTACGCCATCTGAACTCACATCAATCTCTCTCTTTCTCTTTCTTTCTTTCTCTCTCTCTCTCTCTCTCTCTCTCTCTCTCTCTCTCTCTCTCTCTCTCCCTCTCTCTCCCTAATGAAAGCTTGTCTGAGAGAATGTAATGGCTGTCTAGAAGCAGCCCCTCAGAGTGGCAGGCATATGGGCACAGCTGGACAGGAGAGCTGGCGAAGAAAGGAAATGCCACGTTTATTACCGATCAATTTTAATTCGAGACGCTTTAAACGTTGGGAGATCTGAGGACTCGCCAACTGATCCTTTGTTACATTGTCCATTATTGTGCGAGTATGGGAATCGAGAGGTGTGGAGAACAAGCTAGATGAGAGAAATGGAGTGGGAGAGAGAGACAAAGAGAGAGAGAGAGAGAGAGAGAGAGAGAGAGAGAGAGAGAGAGAGAGAGAGAGAGAGAGAGAGAGAGAGAGAGAGAGAGAGAGAGAGAGAGAGAGAGAGAGAGAGAAAACTAGCAGTTACTGACAGGCATTAAGCAGCACTGTGCCAGCCGCTGATTTCTTGTGATCTCCAGCAAGAACACTCGATTAGTCACGTCTGAGCCGAGGGAGCACGGAGGCCATTATGAGTCGTTAAAAGCTTTATTCACCGTTAGAAGAGAAGAGAAGAGAAGAGAAGAGAAGAGAAGAGAAGAGAAGAGAAGAGCAGAGCAGAGAAGAGAAGAGAAGAGAAGAGAAGAGAAGAGAAGAGAAGAGAAGAGAAGAGAAGAGAAGAGAAGAGAGCTGTAGTGGCTGTGTATGCCTTTGAGTAGCATACACCACACAAACATAACCTTCGATAATCTTTCTCTCCATCTCTCCCTCTCTCTTACATCCCTCTTTTTACTTTCATATCTTCTTTTTATATCTTCCAGGTTTACTTTCAACAAAAATAGTCAGACAGACATACAGAGAAATGCTGTACTATCTATCTATCTATCTATCTATCTATCTATCTATCTATCTATCTATCTATCTATCTATCTATCTATCTATCTATCTATCTATCTATCTATCTATCTATCTATCGCTAGCTAGCTAGCTAGCTAGCTAGCGATAGATAGATAGATAGATAGATAGATAGATAGATAGATAGATAGATAGATAGATAGATAGATAGATAGATAGATAGATAGAACCTCCAGATGCATACAGATACACATGAAAGCTGATTTATCTTATCTTTATCTTATCTCATGTGCCTCCTTACTGTAGCCCAATCCTCTTTTATCCCTGTGGAACACCCCCCCCCCCCCCCCCCTCTCTCTCTCTCTCTCTCTCTCTCTCTCTCTCTCTCTCTCTCTCTCTCTCTCTTTCTTTTTCTCTGCTGAAGGCTGAAGTCATGCACCAAAACATAAATAATGTAGGCCAAAAGAAAAAGCCTTGACACAGCAGTTTGGGCTTGAAAGCAGGAGGCATAAAACTTGCATTAGCTACACACTTTCACAATCAGACCATCAATTAAGAATTAATCACATCTTTAACATGCATGTGCTCTTTCCCTCTCTATCTCTCTCTCTCTCTCTCTCTTTCACACACACACACACACACACACACACACACACACACAAGCAGGACAGGGAGCATTATGACCACATAAGGAGTGCTGAGATTGGCTTTAAAAACAGCTGTATTTAAATACAGTATTTACGACTAAATACCACTTAATGAAAGACTTATAGGGGGATCCTTATATATATATATATATATATATATATATATATATATATATATATATATATATATATATATATATATATATATATTTATACAGTTAGTCCCTGAGATATGATGGTTCGACGATTTTTCGACGACAGTGATGCGAACGTAACAGGGTATGTGTTTCGATCAATTGACGAAATTGTACATGTTTGAAGATTCGCCTGGCAAGAAAACGTAGCGAGGTCTATGGTACGATAAGTTGGGACGCTGCCAGGATGCGTGCATCTCCCGCCTTGTGAGATGCATCACTTTGGCCAGCGGTGGACAGAGTTCAGTTATCTCAATGTTAGATCAGTTTTTTAGTGTTTCAAAGCCCAATCTGAGCTATCATCTGTCTACGTTTTATCGGTGATGTTGGACACTGAAACACATTGCACTGACTAGTTTAATTAGCTTTCAGAAGGTGTTCTTCTTACTGTTCATTTAGTCCGAACCGGCACTCAACCACGCGTCCGCACCGACGTTCGCAAACTGCCACATACATATTTAAACTGTATAGTTTATACAGTAGATAGATAGATAGATAGATAGATAGATAGATAGATAGATAGATAGATAGATAGAGAGATAGAGAGATAGATAGATAGATAGATAGATAGATAGATAGATAGATAGATAGATAGATAGATAGATAGATAGAAAGATTACACAATTCACAACATTTTGCTTGACTACAGCAGCTAGCAAAATCACCATCATCAATGCAATGCAATGATTCGGAAAACATTACATAACAAATCTGTATTAAAAAAAAAAGATTATTTTCTGAATATTAAATCAAATCATCTGATAAATACACACAACTCACCAACTAATTTATTATCCACACCAACACACCTGCTATATCATGCAGTCATTAGTGTGATGCACAAAATCATGCACATACATATCTGGTGCTTCAGTTTACATCAAATATCATAAATAAAAGAAAAATGTGATCTCAGTGACTCTGTATTTCACCAACAGAGTGCGTAAAAAAAAAAACATCTGGTTCTGTAAGTAAAAACCCCTTGCTGATGAGAGAGGCATGGAAAGAAAATGGCCAGACCGGTTCGAGCTGACAGGACGGCTACGTCAATTCAAATTATAGCGTGTCCCAGACCCGCTTGCAAAAAGCTCTAAATGATTGGATCACAGTACACAGCTGTATTTCACACCATCTAACTATAATCGGATCACCAAAGATGGATGCGGATACCAGTGTAGCTCTGTACAATAAAAAAAAAAGAGCAAATCATCATCATACAGCCGAATGTAATAAGGTTACCTGGATGGCCATCTTGACCAAGAGGAACTTTTTTCATATTAGCAACAACTCATAGCCTCCAGAACGTATTTGGAGCTTCTGTGGAGCTTATTGCAGATGATAATAAAGCTGCACTCAAGGCTTACATTTGTAAATAGATTATATGGTTTATTATTTTGAAAATCATTTATTTGAAATAGAGATTACACCACTCCAAATATATTATGTCTAATATATGGTAAAGAACAGAGTGCTAATAAGCACCTCTCTCTCTCTCTCTCTCTCTCTCTCTCTCTCTCTCTCTCTCTCTCACTTTTTCTATCTCTCTCTCATTCTCTATCTCTATTTGCATGCTGTCTATTCTGAAATCGCTCAAAATAAAAGCTGTAGGAATCAATATTAGCGGTTTATAGCATACCGCTCCAGGTCTCGCAATATAGGAGCAAGTAGGCGCACACACACAAATCATGCGGATATCAATGATGTGTTTAACGCCTCCAGCTTTTTTTTTAATGGTGGTGTTTATTCGATATCATAGCATCTGGATCTGATGAGCATAAAAACAAAACGCTCAAAATTCTTATCATCAATAATAATAATAATAATAATAATAATATGATAAAGTCAATGTTAGCTTAGATATCTTATAGTTGCACAGGTAAATTGCACATTTTACACATCCGAGAAATCCCGGCACTTATACTCTATATATAGTCTGCTATACATAAATCAGCTTCTCTCTGAACTTTCATGTTTTAATGTTTAAAGACATACAATTTTTGTAACCAACCAATTTACAGGATGTAAAGGGAAAAAGCATGTGCAGCATCCTAACTTGAAGTAATTCATTTTTATTTGGAGCAACTAGCAGCTAGTCAAAAGGCCTCTTCTGTAAAAGGAACCTTTACCCATAATGCAGTGCGAAGATACGTCAGCTTTAACACTGAGAAATGTCTACAGGCATTACAACAGGTTTAAAAATGTAAGATTAAAAACAGCTGCATACGTGTAAATTGGAAGGAAAAGCGGATCTATGAATGCTATCTCGCAGCACAAAGAGGTTCACACACACACACACACACACACACAGAGAGAGAGAGCGAGAGAGAGAGAGAGAGAGAGAGAGAGAGAGAGAGAGAGAGAGAGAGAGAGAGAGAGAGAGAGAGACAGCGAGCCAGAGCACGTGAGTGTTGTAAAAGCGTCACATTTGCAATTTGCAAAATTCACAGACTGGCATTACACAATCTCACACTGCACATCTGCACATCACCTCTATACACACTGCATATATACATAGACCCTCAGTAGCACACACTAACACACACACACACACACACACACACACACTCACACACACATTCCATCAGCACCTAAAAGACAAGAAGGCGGCAACGTTCTATTTTCAGCCATTACCAGACAGAAATTAATTTGTCACCTTCCATTAGAAGCCTGATTCTGGAGCAGTGGCCCTGTCTCCTCAATTATCTCTGTCAACCACACACACACGCACACTGGGACACGCAGACAGCACACACACACACACGAAAAACCATTTGGCCTGACTTGTTCATAGAGAAAATGCTTTGCAAAGATGAATTAATGTTTTTGCAAAAGCTCTTGACAGGGCTGAGTGTGTATAGTATGAGTGTGCGTGTGTGTATGTGTGTGTGTGTGTGTGTGTGTGTGTGTGTGTGTGTGTGTGTGTGTGTGTGTGAAAGTATCCTATATTATAGTAAGTAGTAAGGATGTGTGGCTTATGTACATGTCAGTCTTAAGTAGTGTGCCTGGTCAATGCACAAACCAGTCTCAAGTAGGAGGCGTGGTCTATGCACAAATCAGTCTCAAGTAGGAGGCGTGGTCTATGCACAAATCAGTCTCAAGTAGGAGGCGTGGTCTATGCACAAACCAGTCTCAAGTAGGAGGCGTGGTCTATGCACAAATCAGTCTCAAGTAGGAGGCGTGGTCTATGCACAAATCAGTCTCAAGTAGGAGGCGTGGTCTATGCACAAACCAGTCTCAAGTAGGAGGCATGGTCTATGCACAAATCAGTCTCAAGTAGGAGGCGTGGTCTATGCACAAATCAGTCTCAAGTAGGAGGCGTGGTCAATGCACAAACCAGTCTCAAGTAGGAGGCGTGGTCTATGCACAAATCAGTCTCACGTAGGAGGCGTGGTCAATGCACAAATCAGTCTCAAGTAGGAGGCGTGGTCTATGCACAAATCAGTCTCAAGTAGGAGGTGTGGTCTATGTACATATCAGTCTCATGTAGGGGCGTGGTCTATGCACATATCAGTGTTAAGTAATTACATAAATTAAATAATTATTATAATTAACTATATTTAGCCTGATTAACAGATGAGCACAGAGACTTTTAAAAAAGGCCAGGATGTTTTTTAACACACGTTTCCACGTACAAAGTACTCTGAGTACTAATTCTAGTATCTATTCCATAGATTCTTTATAATAAATCTGCTCATTAAGCTTTAAGTCATCATTTAGAGCTGTGGTCCCCAACCCCCGGGCTGTGGACCGGCACCGGTCCGTAGGGTCAATTGGTACCGGGCCGCACAGAAAGAATACATAACTTACATTATTTCCGTTTTATTAACTATCTGATTCTGAACGATGTTTTATTTTGGAAAATTACCGGATTCTCTCCGCCAATTCTGTCTATGACTTCTTAAAGGGGCTGCTCCGGCCGGTAACAAATAATACATTACTGCTAAATTCAAACCCCCAAGCGAGCAAAATGAACAAAAAACAACACAGTGGATTCACGATTATTATATTTAGAAAATACCTGTTTTTATGCCGGTCGTATCGTTTTATTTTGTTCTATTTATCCGCCACACCTTAAAGGCCGTTCCGTGAAAAATATTGTCTGACATTAAACCGGTCTGTGGCGCAAAAAAGGTTGGGGATCACGATTTATAGAAACTATGTCCTGCCTAATAAACTCCTCCATCACCCCATACGTCACTGCAAAACACCAATAATGCATGTCAACAACCTGTGAGAGCTACTGAAGCATGCTGCTGGTTTGCACTACATAATTGACATAAGACTTGCTCCCATTCGCTTATTGGGATGACGTTTTCCTTTCCTTTTTTTCGCCCTTAAGCTGGTAATGGGAGATAATGCAGGTGGATGTGTAATATTCTTGGCTGAATTAGGTAGAAAATTGGCAGTAATCTAGAAATTATCACCTTGGTTTTATGGTTATTCTCCAATGTGTGCTGTCTGATAGCCTCTCTGAGTACAGCATAGTGTTTTAGTAGCCTCAGGTATATTTCAGGAAATAATCACAATAATTCCGATAAGCTCATAAGGCCGATCTGGTGAATGTGATTTTATGAGGCTGTGGTGCAAAAGCTTGGAAAGAAACATATCAATTTGAATATCTGGACCAAAAAACATCTGTAGCCTCCTCACCGAGTGACCAAAGTTGTCAATTCTTCAGCCATTTGCTCATGTTCTTGGTTTTATTGTGGAATCATTGGAATCAACCATTTTGTTACTGCAACAGGAAAAAAAATCTATCATTGATTTTATCAATGTGTAATTCCAGCGTGCAAAATATATGTAGCTGGAAGTTTTTGAGTAGGTGGCTTATCTGTACTCTGTGTGTTTGTGTGTGAGAGTGGGAGAGTCTGAGAGAGTGTTTGCATGTTCATGTACCAGTTACAAATGGTACATGCATTTCAAGTGTTGATAAGAAGCGAGAGGTTTTAATTGGCACACCTGTCTTACAGCCATCTGGAGCCTCTCGAGGAAATTCTTACTTAACGCATTCACAAACACACACGCACTAGTTGTCTTTCTCTGGTATATCAAATACCTTTGTTTAACCATAGGTACATCAAGGTCTACCTACACCTAATCTAAATCTGTGAAACATGTCATCTCTGTGATTTAACCTGTAACCCTATTTCCGAAACAGATCATCTCATTAGACAGCATCCACAAAGGGTTTACACCGAATGGTGAGAAAAACAAATCTATGGAGCATATAAAAAAGCAAGACCAACCAAAAATCCCCATACCATTTTATCTGTAACACAGTACTGAGTAAAAATGCTCACCATCTTCACCTCATATTCAGGTATGCTGTTGTGATATTAGAGGGCACATAGTGTTCCAGTGAGGTAGCTAATGCTAGTTACATAACTTGTTTTGTTCCCTATGCACTATGCAACATTGAGAAAATAGCAAGTAAAAAGCTTAATAATGAATTTGTGTCTAATAGATATATTATAATATCAAATGTAGCCTGGCTTGGATAAAATCTGGGCTGAACACAGGTAAAGAAGAACATTGTGCTGCTAGACACAACAAACAACGCCGAAGTGGTACGAATACTTTGCACACAGCCAAAAATAACGACTTTGATTTGCCATATATGAGAAGAGATTAATAAAAAGGAGAAAAATGCCATTGAGACGAATCATTTTTAATTCAACATTTAACATACGGTACCTTTTTTTGTTTTATTTTGAAGCTGCAAAAAAAAAGAATTGAATGAACAGAATATGCGTGAATATGACCATCAAAAAAAAAAAAAAAAAACTTTGGAGAATAAGGAGCAAAAAAAATAAGGAACAGCTTCATGTCTCTCATTAAAGGTCATGTTATTACAAGTATATAACTGTAAATTTACATTTAGGGCATTTGGGAGACACCCTCATGCAGAGTGACTTGCAACTGAGTAGGTGAGAGTTAAGGGCCTTGTTCAACGGCTGGTGCTATGAACTGAACTTGTGACGTTCTGATCCAAAGTTCAATGTCTCAACCACTAAGCTACCAGCTACTATTCAAATTAGCGTACTATATTTTACATTTACCGCATTTAGCAGATGCTCTACTCCAGAGCGTTTGAACATTTATCTCATTCAGCTATGGGGTTAAGGGCCTTGCTCATGGGCCCAGGAGTGGCAGATTTGAATGAACCAAATTTTAACACTTTGACCACTAATCTACCTCCCCATACTGCTTATATCTTGAATCAATGTATTAGGAATTGAACTCTATTGTCTTGTACATGGGTTTTCATTTACAATTACAATTACATATATTGTGTATTCATTCTATTGAGTATTTTTCCATAGTTTAGTTAATATGAAATTTTCATTGGGAGTGATGAGGATGGCCAGGATTAGAAACAAGTTTATTAGAGGGACAGCGCGTGTAGGACGTTTTGGGGACAAAGTGCGAGAGGAGAGATTGAGATGGTTTGGACATGTGCAGAGGAGGGACATTGGGTATATCGGTAATAGAATGCTGAGGATGGAACCACCAGGAAGGAGAAAAGGAGGAAGGCCAAGGAGGAGTTTCATGGATGCGGTGAGGGAAGACATGCAGGTAGTTGGTTTGAAAGAGGCAGATGTAGAGGACAGGGGGGTGTGGAGACGGATGATCCGCTATGGCGACCTCTAATGCTAGAAGCCGAAAGAAGAAGAAGAAGTTCAATAGTTAGATTTAATGTTGTGGAACGTCCATAAAACCAGATAGTTCCCATTATCGCTTGTTGTACTAATGAAAAACAGTTCTAACTTTTACACGTCATTCTTTTTTCTCTTTTTGTCTCTCTATCTTGCTCACACAGACAGTCTACTCTTCTGTCCTGAAGATTTCCCTATGCTGGAAAACTCATATCTTAACATATCTCATAACAAACTTTTTTGTTTTGTTAAACAATACATTTTTGTCATTTAAAGTTATGATTTTACTATAGAAGCAATAGTTTATACATAGAACAAGTGTATTAATAAAAGCATATCATTCTGACCAATCAGATCTGAGATTTTAACTGCAATGTAGTATACATTTATCTATCATCCTCCAGATGCCTTTTTTTATTCGAATGGCTTCTGTCACTACACAAAATATTATTGTTCTGCACAACTGAACTGTGAGTGCAACAAGCTGACTCACTAGCTTAGGACTTTAAAGTTATTTTTTACTCAACGCAAAATGCCAGTGAATAAAAGTCTTGAATCCAAAGTTCTTCGTTTGACTGTTTAATTATGAATCTCAAAACATAAAAAAATATAAACTTCTCTTTACTTTTCTTACAAATTAACTGTGCAGTTCCGTGTAGGTCAAAAGACTATGTTGCTCCAAAGTCCAGTGGCTTCTGACTGTTTCGCAGGGTTCTATTTTTTTAATACTAAATCTAACAGCCAGTCAAATTACATTATACAAGATCACTGGCTAACTGTTTACATTTTAATTTCTACGTTTCATTACCAACACAGGTTTTTCTCAGATTTTACAAAATAAACTCAAAATATTATTACTTCCATAGAAATGGCTTCAACATGAGCATTTTTGTATTTTTTTGGGAGGACTGCTACCTGGTATTTTGGTATACAGTGGAACCTCGGAGCTCGCGAGGGTTAGGGACCAAGACCGGTCGCGAGTTCCGAATTTTCACGACCTTTTGATACGCCCCTTCCAACCCAGTAAACACCCAAAGAACACTATACGAAATCGATTTAAATGAGTAAATAACACTATTTCACTCCATAACACTTAATTATTAGACAATTTTAATGAGATAAACCTTGATTAGAAATGTTAAAACTAGCGTTTTGAGCAGCTCGCGGTTGCTCACGAGCCGATCTGAATGAGAGTCGCCGGTCGGAATGAAAGTCGCGAGCATGCGAGGTCGCGAGCGCTGAGGCGGCGAGCTCTGAGGTTCCACTGTACACATAAACTGGCTTTAAAACTACAGTGTATTTGCATTGGCCTTCACTGATATCGGTTTGTCACTTTAAAACTAACCAATGTGGCACGAAATGATGCGTTTCAGTAAGTAGCGTGCTTATAAACAAAAACGCAGCTGTCATGGCAAAAATCACTAAACTGTGGCCAAATGAAAACCTGCCTGAAGGCCTCAATGGCTTTATGAAGCTTACACACATACACACAACTCTACCATGAAACCTGCTTCCTGTTTACTGCTGAAATGCTCCAATTTTTTGTCATTTTGTCATTTTTCTGCCAGCAGACAGACAGTCCCAGTGTTTTTTTCTTTAGTCTCTCACTTCTAAATTATATCACTGACACATACGTACACTCTCTCTCTCTCTCTCTCTCTCTCTCTCTCTCTCTCTTGCTCTCTCTCTCTCTCTCTCTCTCTTTTTCTGTCTCGTTCATTGTGTGTATATACAATATATCTCCAACTCTATCTGTCTCATCAGTTCGAATGAGAAGATTGCACTGGATGCAGGTGGGCTGTCAAACTGACATGGATGTTTGGAAAGGCTCATTCACTCTGTGTGTGTATGTATGTGTGTGTGGGTGTGTGTGTGTATGTGTGTGTGAGTGTGTGTTAGCATGCTATCAGACTACCTTCGCTGTCAGAGCTGGTTGTTCTGAAATAGCAGCAAAGTCCTCCTACACTCAATTACCGGTTACCCATAATTCCACCATTCTGGTGAAGTGCAGAGAGAAGAAGAGTGAGATTGGTCAAGGCAAATAGGAGTGTTTGAGGATAGACAGATAGATAGATCACAGTGCATCTGGCTGTGCGTGTGTGTGTGTGTGTGTGTGTGTGTGTGTGTGTGTGTGTGTGTGTGTGTGTGTGTGTGTGTGTGTGTGTGTGTGTGTTTAAAACTGTTTTCTAGTCTAGAAGTAAGATACAATTCTGGACAGGAAGACAGAAATAGAAGGCGTAATGAAAACTATGTCCTTAATTGGCAGTAAAGGCAAGTGGTTATTATCATAATCTCTCTCTCTTACTCTTTTTCTTTTTCTCTCTGTTTGTCCTCTGTGTTCTAAGCAAAAGTTATTGTTTCTCAGTTGGGGCAGCTTTTCTGGTATTGTATTCTCTGGGGCAAAAAGTAGGTCTGTCTGTCTGTCTGTCTGTCTGTCTGTCTGTCTGTCTGTCTGTCTATCTATCTATCTATCTATCTATCTATCTATCTATCTATCTATCTATCTATCTATCTATCTATCTATCTATCTATCCATTCTTTCGTTTTGGTTCTTTGATTTTTACATTGTGTGCCATCCTTCCTTGTGTCTTTATTCCAATCCCATCATGCTCTGCAACTGCAAGAAAGCATTAGCAAGCATGAAGGACTCAAACTCAATCCGACTCACGAGTTCTTCATGTTCACACTGGTGTACACTCCAGTCGTGAATCTTCTTACAGTCATATTCATAACTCCACTGTCATAAATCTACTCACACTCGCAAAGGACGTTTTGCTAGTTCCTCTCAAATCCAAAAACATTTCGTGTATGCGGCGCAGCGAAGGTTAAATGACTCTCGCATGGGTTTCAAGTAAAAAGTCTTCCAGTGAATCAGGAACCATTAGATGTGGCTACTAAGCAGCGATACCTAAAATTAGAATAGAAAAAAAAAAGTAATGCTTCTTTTATATCACCTTCCTCTTTTTTGCAGGCTGATTCATTTGCACTCACAAACACTCACACTCACACTCACACACACACACACACACACACACAGATGCAGCAGGGCTATTACTCATATCAGACTCCAGCCAGCATCTTCAATTAAAAACCTGTAAGAATTTAATATTAAATGTTATTTTTAGTCTGACATGCTGGGAAAGTAATATTCATCATTTATTTATTTATTTGTATGTGTGTGTGTGTGTGTGTGTGTGTGTGTGTGTGTGTGTGTGTGGGTGGGTGGGTGAGTGTGTTAGTACTTGTCCTATGATTGAAGCACTAACTAATCGATGCCTGAAATGCCTTGTGTGTGTTTTAGTACTTGATGTCCTTTGACTAAAGCAATAACTAATAACTGCATTCAATGCTCAATGTGTGTGTGTGTGTGTGTGTGTGTGTGTGTGTGTGTGTTTGTCACACTTCATGACGCTCATACAGATTTGTCACACCAGCCATAAAGATGCTCAGACTCACAAAATAACAACTGTTCTGTCACTGCTGTGAGTTAAGCACAGGAGTTTAACATTTGAGTCTCACACACACACACACACACACACACACACACACACACACACACACACACACACACACACACACACACGCACGCACAGTGGTTAGAATCATACACCACTTAGCTTGTGAACATTAATACCCCATGAGCTCATTAGCATGGCCACATTAAGCTGCACTGCCATCTAGTGAGACCACTCAGCTCATGAATATTCAGCAGGTGGGTGGGGCGATCACACTGAGACAAAAGCCCAGCTGAAATGAACCCTGTCCTTGGATGCCTAATTAAACACACCATTTAGACGAAAACAATTCCACCAATAAATGTAGCAACCAAAATCACATTAACACACGCTCCAATTTTCGAACATCAAACTTATAGTCTATTTTTTAATATTTTACCAATGACTTCGAGGTGCATCTCATCCACAGAGCTTCATAACCTACTTTAGACTAGGGCCTCATAATGCAGCACATCCACAGGGCTCCTCTAATACACTTTAGACTGGGACTCATTGTATAGCTCCTCCACAAAGTTTTATAGCCCCAACTTTAGACTACACCTCAGGGTGAAGCTCAGTCACAATGTTCCCAATCCACCTCAAGACTGGGCCTCATGGTGCAGCTCTTCCATAGGGCTCCCTAACCCATTTTAGTCTTGGCCTCAGGATGCAGCTTATCCACACAACTCTATAACCCACTTTTGATGAAGTCTCAAGGTGCGCAGTGCTCTCTAACTAACTTTAAATTGGGCCTCAGAGCACAGCTCATTCACAAAGCTACTAAAACTACTTTAGATTACACTGCACAGGGCTCCCTAAAAATCTTTACACTGTGTCTCATAGTGCAGCTCATACATAAGGACCTATAAACTATTTCAGAGTGGACATCACAGTACAATTGTCCACAGAGCTCTGCAACACACTTCAGCTTGCGCCGCATGATGCGTTTCATCCAGAGAGCTCCCTAAAACACTTTACGACGAACCATGTGATGCAGCTTGTCCACAGGGCTCCCTAACCCACTTAAGATTGAGCTCATGGTGCAGCTCATCCATAAGGCCCCCTAACCCACTTTAGATTGAGCTCATGGTGCAGCTCATCCACAAGGCCCTCTAACCCACTTTAGCTTAGGCTACAAGGTGCAGCTCATGCTTAAGGCTTCCTAACCTACTTTAGACTACACCTCAGAGTGCAGCTCATCCACAAGGCTCCCTAACCCACTTTAGACAGGGCCTCATGGTGCTGCCCATCCACAGAGTTTTTAACCCTACTTCAGATTAGGCCTCACGGTGCAGCTCGTCCACAGAGCTCCCTAACCCATTTTTGACTGAGGCTATACACTGCAGTTCATACAGTGCAATGCCTGAACCAATGTTTTGCCATTAAAAGACTAATGAAAGGCTGTGAATAACCACTTAGATTAATAAAAAAAAAAAAGACGCCATGGGCTTTCTGAAACTCTGCATACTCTAAATGAGCATCTTTTCTTTTTTTAAAAATAGTGATCTGGATAAAAGACAGAGAGATAAAAAATGGAGGGAGAGTAAAAGAAAAAACGCCGATGTGTCATGTTTAAAAGATTCTAACAAACACATTTAATAGGCACGTGTTGCATTGTTGCCAAGTAAAAGGCAACAATGCAACAATATTACAAAGAAGTATTTCAGCCTGCTTCGAAATATTCTGCTATTCACATCTGGATATGCAAAGAGCGATTCTGCATTGGAAGACAGGCAGTGCATGAACAGCAAAACCATGGCAACCAGGAGTAAACCTAAAGCAGCAACAGCTACTATCTACCAGCGTATAACAAAAGTGCATAGATGACTGACTGTTTGGTTTCGCTGTCACCAGGGCCTTTGGGTTTGAACCCCTTTAGAGTACGTACAGAACATTCTAAAAAACTTTCATGACAATGCCGAGATTTCGGAGCGTATTTATTTTCAAAAAGATCCGTGCTATTTTCACAGTAATACCTCGGTACTCGTCGCACGCTCGAAGCTCAAATCCGACTCTCTACGAAACTCGTGAGCGTTTCAGTCTCCTGGTAAAACAAATGCATGAGTTTCATGTTAGCTCATGAAGAGTGCCACAGATCGCCCCAAAGCGTTCTCTTTTGTGCTTCCTGTGCATTTTAAGCCTAAATCATTGGTTCTAAAGTGGTTGAAAATGCTACCAAGAAACCTGAAACCTGAAAAGGATAGTAATAAGGCTAAAAGACAATTAAAGAGAGCCAAAATGAAAGTGAAAAAAGGGATCATAGACAAGTAAGAGGGTGGTATGAATGCGACTCAAATCATGAGTAAAATGAGAAATTGTTTGTACCCTTTATTCAAACGACATAACATTATAACCACCTGCTTAATAATGTGTTGGTCCCCTTTTCCTGCCAAAAGAGTCCTGACCCTTCGAGCATCAACAGCATTAACTTCTTGAGCTCGTCTGTTGAATCGGACCACATGGGCCATCAATGAGCCTTGGCTTCCCATTACCCTGTTGCTACTTCACTAATGTTCCATCCTTGGACCACTTTTAATAGATATTGACCACTGCAGACTGGGAAAAGTTCAAGTCCAAATTTATTTCTATAGCGCTTTTCACAATGGACATTGTCTCAAAGCAGCTTTACAAAAAAACCTCAAGAAAACCCCACAAGAGCTGCAGTTTTGGAGATGCTCGGACCCAGTCGACTAGCCATCTAGCCCTCATCAAACACGCTCAAATCCTTACGCTTGCCTATTTTTCCGGCTTCTAACACATCAACTTTGAGGACAAAATGTTCACTTGCTGCCTAATATATTCCACCTACTAACAGGTACCATGATGAAGAGATAATCAGTGTTATTCACTTCACTGCTCATAATGTTATGCCTGGTTGGTGTATTGCTGTACTTATTCTATTATTAATATTAGCTTAGGATGTTCCAAAAAAAGAGTAAAAAATGCATCTTTAAAAATGAATTAGTCTCAATCTAACATGCAAAACACTTCACCAGCTTATTGCTCGTACTATTGTATAGTAACTCTGATTTCTGCAGTCTGGTATTTATCACAGATTTATTTCCTACAGCCATCAGTGCCTGTAGTCCCCATTACCGCTGACTGACACGCGTGCCTTTTGAAAGATTTATCTGTTAATTGGCAGTTAAAGAAATATGGTGAGCAAGATAAGAACAAACAGACATTAACATGTCGGATCATCATGCTTGACTAAAAAAATTTACATAAGCTGATCTATTCAATACGAAATCCACATTTTTCCTTTTATTCTCTTTTGCCTTGGATTATTTGCTTGGCTGAGAAGCGCTGAGAGGAAAGATGGCGAGCAGGACGGGACGAAAGAGTTTGATGTGTCAGACACTTAAAGTTGAAATAATTAAATCTTGTACATTTAATAAATGTAGTTTTTATTCTTCTTCGCCTTCTCTCTCTCGGGGGGTATAAATAGCTGTGATTGGCAGGTCTGCTCCGGATGGTAATTAGCGCGGTTGCTGGGGTGAAGGGGGCGGTTCCGTGTCTGCGGTGATAATGAGAGCAGTTCCCACGTGGCGGCCATGACAGTTCTGTAACGGCTCGGCCGGACCGGCATTCGGGCTCCGTAATTACGGCCTGTTCTCTCTTTGAGAACATAATCGCCACAGAAAGATGCAATTAGCTGACAGGCGACTCACCCCACCACTCCTCACCCAACCCTGGGGTTACAGTGCCGAGAAAGTGAGAGACGGGGAGAAATAATAGCCAGGCATTCGACAGAAGGAGGATTACTCACTCACTCAGGCACACACACACACACACACACACACACACACACACACACACACACACACACTTTTATCCTTCCTTATTTTATTCTTCCTTTGTTTCTGTAAATCAGTAAGGAAGCAATTAACTATGCAAATGGTGCTGAAGCCGGTAGTTATAATTGTACACACACACACACACACACACACACACACACACACACACACACACACACACACACACACACTCAAACAGAACAATAATCGGATCAACCCCTCACATCTTGTGTGTGTGTGTGTGTGTGTGTGTGTGTGTGTGTGTGTGTGTGTGTGTGTGTGTGTGTGTGTGTGTGTGTCTATGTGTGGGTGGAATGAAGACTAAGATATTCAATAATGATTTTTGCAAATATATATCCGCACACTCATCCTGTCTCCTGTTTTCCCTTCTCTCTTCTTTCTCGTTCTCTTTCTCCCTTCCCCTCACTTTTTTCTCCCTCCCTCTTCTCGTCATAGGTCTCTTTTCTCCCACTAGCTGCTTCTCACCATCTCTCCTATTACTATCATTCGCGCCCTATTTTTAATCTCTCTCTCGTTTCCATCTTTCTCTTTGTCTCTTTCATAGTCTCTCCTTTATTTATTTATTTTTTCCTTTTGTTCGCTCACTTTCTCTCTTTTCTTTCCACATCACCCTTTTCCCCGTTTTTTTTCTTTTTCCAGATAGGCTTCATTTAATTTCAGCCTGCTACCTTCAGCTCCTAATCTGCATATGCACTTGTTTTCTCCTGCTGCTGCTTCTTCATGGAAAACACAAACACTGAAAGAAAAAAGGAGCTAGCTAGCCAGCTAGACAGACAGACAGACAGACAGACAGACAGACAGACAGACAGACAGACAGACAGACAGACAGACAGACAGACAGATAGATAGATAGATAGATAGATAGATAGATAGATATGGAACTGGATTAACAATGCTCCACACCAGGTAATAAAAGTTTTCCTTTGCTTCCACATGTTTCCACATGTTTCTCTTTTTTTTTGGCTTCCACATGTTTCTCGCTTGTCAATCAGCTGGCTGTCGGCAGTAACCTGCAGCGGGCTGCTATGGCGACGGCGCTCTAGTGATGAGGAATGGCACTTTGGTGTTAACAGAATCCCGAATGTGGTAGAGATGTTTCTATTTCAGTAACCGCCATTTATTAAAGAAGCGCCACCCACTCTCACCCCCCCCCCCTTCACTTTTTCACTTTATCTCTCTTAGCCTCTATGTTTCAACAGTTCTTTCCATGTCTGTCTATTCACATCTCTCCATCTTTCTCTTTGTTCTTTCTCCACCTTCTCTCCTTGCTTTGCTTTCCGAAAGCACCCCACCATCTTTTTCTCTTCCCATTGCGCTCTGTCCATTTCTCTCCATCTCCCTCTGTGTCAGCCACATGTATACTAAATCTTTAGGTCTTATCTTTCTGCCACATTTTTCACCTTCCCTACTTGCTTCCTTCCGTCATCATCATCGCTCCATGGCTGATCCGCCGTATTAAATGCGTTCGAACAAACAAGTGCCAAACAATCAAGTCTAACATGATGTTTCAGGTCTGGAGTAATCGGTGAAAACAACCATATATCCACCATGTCTGCATGAGAGCTGTGTGTTTGTGTGTAGGGAGTGTGGACTGGTGAATTAAGATGGAGAGCAAGGTAAGGATAAATAGAATGAAATCGTAAGAAAGAGAGAGATAGTGAGAGAGATATCGAAAGAGAGAAAGAGAGAAAGAGATGTCCTCGTACCTTTGTATGCTCCCAGAGAGATCACTGGCATCCTGTCTGTGGTGGAAAGAGAGAGAGAATCAAGATTAGTGAAAGTTCTTATATTCTTAGATATATATAGATGTGCTCACTGGGGTGTGTGTGTGTGTGTGTGTGTGTGTGTGTGTGTGTGTGTGTGTGTGTGTGTGTGTGTTTGTTTGTAGAGAAATCATGCATGGCCCGCAAGTGCATTTGGAGCCTGCGTGATAACGTTTACTGCATACTTCACACAGACACAAGTGAATTCACAGATCTGCTCACAAACACACACACACACACACACACACGCACACATTTTTCCTTTAAACACACCACACAGAGGGAGAGGGAACAGACATATGGAGTGTGTGGTGGGTTGCTGACTACAACCGGCAGAAATAAGCAGTGAAAATGAGAAAAGGGGAGACAGAAAACAAAAAACTAAATCAAATTAACATGATAAAGAGAAAGGGGGTACATAGATAGAGAGAAAGAAAGAGGCAAAAGTGCTCCTCCCCCATTTCCTTCCTTTCCTATTTCCTGTATGACATCACTATCTATATCCAGAGCATAATCCATAAGTATGACTGCTTCACAGTTACAAAATATAGAAGTATTATGCTGACATATCACTCCAGCTGCAAGTAGCACACAATGCTACTTTTGTGTGTTTGTGTGTGTGTGTGTGTGTGTGTGTGTGTGTGTGTGTGTGTGTGTGTGTGTGTGTGTGTGTGTGTGTGTCTGTGTGTGTGTGTGTGTGTGTCAATGTGCACAGTGGGTATTCTATGTAAGAGCAAGTCAAGCAGAGAGGAAGTGAGAGTAAAATTTGTGATTGTTCCTTAAACCCAGACGAATTAGTCCCGGAAGGACACAAAAACAGCGTACTTGAAAGAAAACAGCAGCAGAAAAGGAAATCTCATAAAGAAAGAGCGAGAGAGAGAGAAAGAGAGAGAGCAAATGAGAATGAAAGAAACAAATCAATTGGGGACCGGTCACATTGGCCAACCCTGTGCGTCACTTAGCACGACAACTGAACATGAGCTCTCGCTTCGAGCTTTCCTTCTCAATCTGACACACAACACACTAACCATATGTGTGTGTGTGTGTGTGTGTGTGTGTGTGTGTGTGTGTGTGTGTGTGTGTGTGTACTTGCTGCTGCATGTTAATAAATTGGCCCCTAGTTGAAGGCTCAAAGTGCGCACCGCTGCGGTTCTGACAGCACCCAGAGAAAAAAAAATGGACACACGCCATCTATTCTATTCGCTTATTAATAATGAGCTCTTCTTCCTTTTTTTTGCTCACTTTCTCCTGATGAATCGAGTGATATGAAAAACGACGGCATATGCCGTGTCTGGCGTGCACGCACACAGAGTCCGCGCGCAGCCGGGACTTGCTTTTTGCATTTCAAAGACGCTCAGCAAGACCACTGGCTGCTGTCAGGCTAATACAGACACCAACAGCAAGGGCTGAGGAATAATGACGAGAACACACAAACACACACACACACACACACACACACACACATATATAGGTGCATTTATCAGCACTTACACCCAAAGGTGAGAAATGGCAACATAACCCTAACTGGCATATTAATGTACAATAGGCCAACACATTTCCTACATAGGCGTGTACACTACAGTGATTATACATATACACACACTAATCATACACACACTCAACAGTGCATGCACACACACAGGCAGAGGTGAGAACAGACAAAGTGACAGCTTGGCAGCATCATAAGCACTTGTGTCGTTTGCTACATTAAAGCCTCAATAATACACACACACACATATGCACTCACACACACACACACACACACACACACACACACACACACACACACACACACACACAAACTAAATACACTGTTGGGCTGTCAGCAAGAAGACTGATGGTGTAAACAGCTCACCGTTTCGCCCGTTCTCTCGGCACCCGATCAACCAGCAGTCCGACACATACACAATTCGGCTAATTCCGTTAATTTATACGAGCTAACCGTAGCTAACGGGCGGAACTAACTGCCATTTGGAGTTAAACTTTAGCATCTGCTGAGGGACACTTCACCGAGCGAGTGCCACGTTCTCTGCTCGCTTCATAATGTGGCTGAAAACGCACTTCTCCGTTCAGAAGGAAAGTACCTCATCGAAATAATGCAGGGGAAAGCTAATGTCTCTTTGTCTCTGTCTTTCTCTCCGTGGTACTTTTCTCGCTTCCACCACATCAGGCATCATGATCATTTTCCTAGAAATTGAACTCATTCGTGTGTCTTTTTAGCTCTCCATCATCAACACACATACCGCATAAATATGAGGTCATGTTTAGGGTTGCACAATTTCAGGCATTTTCCAGACTGGAAACTTTCCATGGAAATTCATGGGAATATATCGGAATTAAGAGGAATGAATTGGAATTAACTGGGGATTTACAGAATTGCAGGTTAGCCAGTAACAAAAAACTTAAATGTAGTTGGAAAAAAATCTTGCATGGTAATCTTGTTTCAAACAACCAGATACAATTCAATTTCAGTTGAATTTCTACCCTGCACATTCATCAATCACATGCACACAGCACACTTACTGCATGGATTCTGAGGCCACGCCCTCTACATGCACTGTGTATTGCTTCATGTAACAACACAAATTCATTTCATGAATCCTGCAAAAAATCGAAAAGAAAATTATATCCATCTGTGTTGAGTATTCACATAAATTACATAAATATTACATACATTTATGTATAAAACTTCCTTCTGCTTTGTGTAAATGTACACGATTTGAGCTCTTCTTACATGGTGTGTACATCACTTGATCATCATTTTCATCCAGTCACTTGAAATCTACAGCAGGATTTGAGACTTTTGAGCCTTTTGAGTGAGTCATTCCAAGGACTAGCCTGCTAACTCTAGCATTATGATTCTCTTACTCCTTCACATTAAGTGCATTATTCTGCTCAGGGTCACTCCGAATCCCACGAACACTCAGTGTAACAGTATAAGACGGAAATGCAACACAGATCAGATGCTGGTCCATTTTAGCGGTACACATTACGTGAAATTATTACCCAGAGTACCGCTATAAGCAAAAGCTGCAATTACCATTCACTCTCACACATATGTGCAAGAGAGCTAGCAAGCTAACAGCAACTGTTGCAACTTGCTAAACCTTGCATTTAAATGCTGTTTTTGTAGACGACCTGATAATTACTTGATGCCATTATCGTTGATATCATTAGCTAGTGAGCAAAATGCAGAATAGGACAAACTCGAACTGTAGAAACACACTAGAACCAAACCAGTGCTAGCTGTAAAACATTAGCTTCTACTATAAAATGATTAGCCTATATTGTCCCCTCAAGACATCAAGCTGTGTGGAACAGCTGTAAAATGTCCAAAAGAAATCTGCTAATTTGGTGTCCATGTCATATGTCTTTTGTCACTAGAAATAACATTAACTATGCAGGCAGCGTGGTCTATGTAATACAAATCATCAGATTTCAATGTTAGCACAAGCTTAGAAGGTTGGATAAATTATGGGGTTTGTAGTATCACGACCTAATGCACACCGTTAAACTGTTTATCAGGGCCGAATTTAGTGATAAAGGAATCAATTAGAAAGCAATTAGTTCAACCTGGGAAAAACTTCTAATGCTTTCAAAGGCAATGGAGTAAAAAAAACTAAACTAAACAAAAATGAAACATGAAAAAAGAACATGCATATGTTTATCAATTCACAATTCTTCACTTTTGCTTAATGTAACCCAGATGATTTGTGGTTTCCATGCAAGATTTCAGCATAAACTTTTGTAAAAGCTAAAAAAAATAAAAAAAAAAAAAGCCACAATTTGGCCACAAAAGCATTGGCTGTTGAACGCAGGGAAGAGCATTTGGTTCCAGTTTAGAATAAGTTATGATTTGTGGCTTGTGCATGTGTGTGTGTAAAGTGCCAAGGCTGAGGTCATTCCAGCTGTGCTGTGTGTGTGACTGAATGTGTGTGATTCGATCAGGTCAAACTAAAGCTGATACTCCCATAGCGCTTGCTCAATCTCCCAAAGAGTGTGTGAGTTGAGTACAGGTGTGGCACTGGAAACACAAACACACAGTTGAATCTGAAATCATTGTTGGATCTGTGAACCCTGGACCACCGAGTGCGTTGTATGAACGAGGGAACTTTGCACAACCTCACCACCATTTTACTGCATTAGAACATCGAGGATTTAGAAAACACAATGATTATTGTAATATGAGATCAATTAGAGATACAGGAAGTAGGGGTTCTAAGCATCCTGTAGCAGTGTCCCTTTTAAGCATTATATGGTCCTCCAATAAAAATTAAAAATAAAAAATGCATGCCATATATAAATTAAGATTTTATGATATTTTAATAATAATAATATATCAGTGTAAATGTGAATCTGCTTACACTAACATACAGTTCAGCATCAGTTCAACAGCAAGTAGAACATTTTCAGAGTTATATATGATAGAGGGAAAACTTCGGACTCTAACGTGCCTCAGCACCCGTGCCCTTATTTACGCAATTTTCTGAAGTAGTTGAAAAGATGGTGTTGGGCTCATGAAAATGTTTATAGATATCAATCAGTGTTTGACTCATTAATATCATTCTATTAATAGATTGTTGTGCTAAGAGTTAGAGTTTTTTACACATAAACTGAGTTGATTAAGCAAAGAGTCTTGTGCCATACAATTATAGCCATAATAAATCAGAGTACTTTGGATATATAAGTAAATTTTAAAGGCAAATACTTTTGTACTTTTTCTAAAGTGAAAGTTTGTACTATTATTGGAGTATATTTTACCTAGCTAATCTTTACTTTAACTCAAATACATATTTTGTGTACTTCATCCACCACTGCTGAATTTACATGTTTCAGAATGAGACAATCGTATTGACACAGTAAAATGAGTAATCAATATGCAAAATACAGTTCAGTTTCGGTGTAAAAATATTAGAGAAATATGCACTGAAATAGAAAATAAATGACATTTAAATAAATATTTTTGCTGTTAAACCTCCACCTTTCAAAGATTTACCTCATTGCCAAAACAGTGTGTTGAATCTTTTTAACATGGCATGGAGGCAGCTTAAAATCGGTTACTTCTCACAACAAGTTTTATTTTTTTATCTTCCTTTCTAGCTACATAGTTACAATTCATTTATTACACAAAATATAATCATAACGGTAGCCAAAACATGTTAAGTTCAGGTGCCTGGTAACATTTAGGGTAGTCTATGCAAACACAAATTACCTTGGGACAACAACACAACATGCATGAGTGAACAGTCGAAGAGGAAGCATGCCCCGGTAAACTCCTTTTGTGCATTAATGTCAAACTGATGAGACAAACTGACAGGCGTTAATGTAGCCATTAGCACGAAAAAGGCACACTTTGGAAGAAGCCATGTTGATCACTTAACCCAAAATCCCCATAAGATTTTTATTTAAGTATAATTAGACAATGAAAAGATTAGATGATAAGCCTTTTATGGGATTTCAAATAAATGGGTTCCATCTTCTGATGGCTTTTTTCACATTTAAAAAAATAACTTTTGAATATTAGGGACATCTACTAGTGAAACTGATCTTTTTTTTTTTTAAGTAAAAGTGGACATGAAAGTTAAGGAAGCGTGTTAAAAGAAGGTCTTTCATTGAATCATTAAAGATCTCAGTGACCAAAAACCTCTTCTCTAAAGCACCGTAATTAAAAATTGCACCTTTAGGCTAAAGTCAGTTATAATGATAATTACAAAGCGAACGTTCATCAGTCACTTTCATTCTGCCGTGACACCAGTTAGTGGCCTATAAAGTAACTGGGTCATAGAATGTGGGGTGTATTAATGAGCTGCACAGGAAGGCAAACTGGGATGTGCACATTAGAGCAGCCCTCCTCAAGTCAAAGCTATAAACTCACTCCACTTTGCCTCGTTACGCCTCCCATTTCTCATAAAGAACGAGCGAGAAAGAGACAGACAGCGAAAGAGAGAGGCATAGAGAGAGGAAGGAGTTCTGAAATACATCGATAGGCCTCATTTGACAAGAACCGCTTAAAGGATGCATTTACTCATGTAAACCCAGATTTCTCTCACTCTCACTTTCACACATAAAACACACGCATACACACACAGCGAGTTACATAAGCTTAAGGGGGAAAACGACAATCTCATTCATCATTCTCTCTCTCTCTCTCTTTGTCTCCATCTTTCCTTCTTATCTATCTTTCAACTAAGCTCCATTACTCATCACCCCCACAGTCAAAAGTTTATGAGGCATTATAGTCCTAAATATTACAGTTTTTCTTCCCAAAATAACGTAACACACTATGCCTATGCCTGCATAATATTGGAAGGTTGAGCATTTATAACTGTTAATGTGATTATAGCAATCTGGCAATTTTACAGAAGCAGTACTGACACACATGGTTTTGTGAATAGATGTGCAGATCTCGCTTTCTTTCTTTTACAATTCTTCTTCTATTACACTCGAATCACCAGGCAATATGTCCATGTGTAAGTCAGTGTGCCTTGTGTAGGTCCTAGTGATACATACATATACTAATAAGCTTTTACAAATATTTATATATGTACTCACTAAGCATTGAGTCAATCCTTAAATTGGAGTTTAAGAATATTAATTAATAATATAATAAGTGCTTATAGGTTGATCTTTTATTCAATCTCAGTGGCTTGCATTTTCAGATTAAATATACTAACGTAAAATCTGGCACATGTTCATGTGTTACACAACAATATTGTGGCCCAGCAGTGATTGTATACTGACTTCGATGGTTGCCTCGACACACACAAACGCAGCAGTGCATTACCTGATGGCAGGACACTGGAGGGCTGCCAAATAGCGATCCTGCCAAATAAAACTTCTGCCAAATAGCGCCACTGCCAAATAATGACCCGCCCGAATAACACAGCAATTCTCCCGCTGACACAGGACCTGACACGAGGAAGCATCTCCAACTGAGCGGATCAGACACACACACACACACACACACACACGCACTCACGCATGCACACACAATGTGCACTTACATGTACACACTGCTTGTTCCTGGCCAGTTTTCACTGCCTATTACTCCAGCAATATACAGATGATTGGCCTCAAGCTTTTGCCCTATATGTGCATGTTGTATGTTTTTGTGTGTGTGTGTGTCTGTGTGTGTGTAAGTGTGCGGGAAAGCACCCTGCCATGGGGAGTTGCTGCTAGCTTTGGGCTGCATTAACTGCCCTACTTTTGTTACAGCTTTACCCCCTACACTAACATACAACACACAACACACACACACTAACCAAACTCGCAGCTACACGCCTATTCCATATAGACCATTCTGTGTGTGCTTGTGTGCATTTTGTTCTGTATGAGAGAGGAGAGAGAGAGAGAGAGAGAGAGAGAGAGAGAGAGAGAGAGAGAGAGAGAGAGAGAGAAGCTAGCAAAGTGCATTCAACCATACAGCTTATGCTCTTGAGCAATAAGGGCCTCTTAAAATGAAACACTCACACTTACTCTCTCTCTCTCTCTCTCTCTCATTCTCTATCTATCTCTCACACACACACACACAGACACACACATACACACACAAAAACACAAACCTCAGCAGCTGTGCACTGTAATAAGAGCGCTCTGGGACTGCTGGTGAAATGAACAGACGCTCATGGGCAGATTTCTCACTATAAGACCCCAGACAGATCCCAGTTAGTAATGCTAGAACAGCACGCTAATTAGCACAGCGCTTCACAGGTCCATCACGAGTGAGGGAAAAAAAAGAACAAGCCTATTTAATATTAAAATTACCAGAGCTGTAATAAAAAAAAAACAATACAAATAAACAGAAAAGGAAAGAAAAAACAACCCTAAGTAAAAATACATTGTTGTAGTTGAGTCGATGTACTGTGTCAGGTATAAACTCGAACCCGGTGGTAGAAATGCCCACAGGGTCACCACGTGCATAAGCTCTGTCTCTGAATGCTCCTCAACCTCAGCTACATCATAATTGGGCATAATTGGCCTCCAAGATTTTTAAACCTGCACACACATTTTTACTCCAGTCCACAAATGTCCATAAGCACACTTCAAAAGTTCAAGTTCAGGTTTATCTCCAGAGCGTTTTTTCAATGGAAAATGTCTCAAAGCAGCCTTACAGAATAAAAAATAAATAAATTTAGATAAAAGTGAATTATGTGTATTTATGCCCAATAAGCAAGCCTAGGGCGAGATGGTATTAAAAAAAGAACCAGACTCAAAAGGGGAACCCATGCTCATTTGGGTGATATCAAGAGTGTGATTATAAATCATAAAAACAATACACAGTAGAGTAAAAAAAAAAAAAATACCATGAGCGGAGTGTGCAAATATAAATGATGTCCTTTCTACAGTCTCATACTGTCAGTTGAAGTTGTTCAACCAGGAGCTCAGGAGCAACTCATAAAATAGCTTAACCTTTGAGATCATTATAGATCCAACACCAGCTTTTCCATGCCAGAGCCTTTAAATGTTCAATAATGTAGAGACAGCAGATGTAGAATGTTATTTTTCTGAGTAGCAATTAAGACGTTATGGCGCTGGTACATGTGGCGCTGGTACATGTCTAGATGGCTCGGGATGTTTGCGGGGACGGCATCTAATCTTTGAAGGTCAATAATCTTAATGAGTTGGGACACAACTGGAGCTGGTGCAACCTCTGGATGCCTCCGGATTGGTAGAGAAAGAGAAGCAGTGGAGATAAATTAGCGTAGCTGCTTTTCATACTATTAGCAAGCTAATAACAAGATAATAATGTGCATTTGATCACATCTACTGGAGCACAAGGTTATGATATGTGATGTGTTTTGTGTGTGTAGGCCTTGCTAAAAGATACGTCTTTAATCTTACGCTTACCTCTTTAATCTTATGCTTACACTGGGATTGCGTGTCTGAGTCTTGAACACTGTCAGGGCGGCTATTCGAAAGTTAACGAGCTAAATGTGAGAATGTTCTACCACCTTTAGTGGACTTTGCTATACTAGGAACGACTGGAACTCTGGAATTTTAAGATCTCAACGAGCATGAAGGATTGTAGCGTGTTAGAAGACTGGATAGATGGGAGCTAAACCATTTAGGGCTTTGTTAGTAAGTAGCAATAGTTTGTAGTAGATTTGAAACTTAACAGCTAGCCAGTGTAGGGATGATAAAATTGGGGTTATATGGTCATGTTTTCTCACCTTGTGAGAATTCTGCTGCATTCAACATTTTTCCAGAGAAGTGAAGGGAATTATAAGAGCAAATTGGGACTAAATGTGGAAGCGATGCTTAAACAGCACAATTGAATTGAATGGTTTACTGGTGGTAAGGAGTGAAAAGATTGCTGAACAATAAATAATCAAAAAAAGCTCTATTCTATAATATACCTTGATTAATTGTTTGGCGCAAAACTTCGGTTAAGTTGAAAAAGTGTCTATATTGTCTTATAAAAGTCTTCTTGGTTTTTGTTTTATATTTTATATTTGTTTATTTTCTGTGTGGTTATTTTTTTATTTTAAGAAAATTATTCATGTAGGGTTTTTTTTTTCAAATACATTTATTTCAAGATTTGTTTTAATATTGTTTATTTGAAATGAAGTTAACCACAACAATTGTTTCATTCTTTTGCCTATTTTTCCATTTATTGATCTAAAATGCCTATAATTCTGTAACTGACCACAGTATCAGGACTAGTGATTTATAATGGTGCTATTTTTTTTTTTTTACTAAATCTGGATTAGATGTTGTGAGGCAAAAATAAAAAATTATTTTATTTCTCTGTGCTATTTTTTTTATTGTATAACAGTAAATTGCTAAATAATTGGGCTTTACTGTAAAATGAACTATAAAAGGAATACAAATTGCAGCCAATTTTGAAATGTTCAGATTTTCCTAATAGAGAAAGATGATAATTGTTTAATTTGATAGTTATTATGTTATTACTTTAAACTCTAAACTCAGTAATAATAATAATAATAATAATAATAATCATAATGATGATGATGATCATCATCATCAATATAATCATCATCATCATCATCATCACCTTTATAATACACAGAGCACATTATGCAAATGGATTAAGAGCTAACCAAGACCTATTACTAATAATCTCCACATGGAACCTGCAATACATGTTTAATAAGTCTCTCTCCGCCTCTTTTTTTTTTTCTCCGTCCACAGTACGGTCATGAACTTAGATGTCACCCTGAATTAGAAAGGGCGTTCTGGGTAAGAAATGTCAGCGCTTAATCCTCTTTAATAAGATCATATGATGATTTCATCTCTGATTATAGTTTAAATTGGCCTTCATATGAGCATCGTAATCCCATTGTTCCTCAGGGAGCGAGGAGAGTGATGATCCTCTGAGAGCCTGGACGCTTTATGAACCGTTTCTGCACTTATGGCTATGACATTAAAGCGGAGATGAACTTTAATAGCACAGCTGGAGAAACCGAAACGTATTTTGGTGATCCGGTATGATAGTTCGCACTGACTACTTAGTCATGGCTGGTTTTCGTCCACTGTTTCCAACCATAGATCTATCAGTACACTGCCCTTGAAGGTATACTATGGTTCATTAATGATCTATTCAGCTATTGATGTAGATTGTATGTGTGTAGGTTTTATATATCCAATTATTTTGTCACACTGAACGCAAGGCAGGATTGAGCTGTTGTCATGCCTTAATAAACGTGCAATTCCCCAAACCACAGCAATGTTTTTGATTGATATAAAGCTGAGAGATCTTGCACACATGCATAAACACAAATAGAGGAAAGGACAAGTTTGACTGTAACACTCTCGCTGCTCGTTTGCACACAGCACTAATAGTACTAAAAGACAAAGAAAAATAAGTGAGCAGAAAAGAAGGATAAAAGTTTAAGGTACAAACAAACTGTGCCAATTAGCAGAGCTGCATTCATCCTTGTGCGGTTGTGCATGTTTGAGCGAAAGTTCAATGTAGCAAGCATAAAAAAAATGCAGGCATTTTCAAAATTACCTGAGCTATTTCAATTAAGCTTTAATGAAGAGTACAAGTAGAAAGTGTGTGTGTGTGTGTGTGTGTGTGTGTGTGTGTGTGTGTGTGTGTGTGTGTGTGTGTGTGTGTGTGTGTGTGTGTGTGCTTTTTATGAAAAAAAAAAAGCAAAGGCATTGAGCATTTTCCCGGTGCAAAGAGGAGGAAAAAAACAGTACTGGCAACGACACAAAACACACTTGAAATCCCCGTGAGAGCCAATCAGCAAATCAGTATCAATTAAGCTGGAGGAGCCGACAAAACGGACAAGTCGCTTTGTTTTAACTAATGAAGTCTGCCAAAGATCCGCATACACACACGGCATCCCTGGGAAAACAGCAAAGCATGCCACAGATGGCCACGGCTTTGCGGTGCACACTTATACACATCTACATATATACAGTATCTCACAAAAGTGAGTGCACCCCTCTTATTTCAGAAACCTTTTTTGTATATCTTCTCAAGGGAAAATACTATAGAAATGAAACTTGGATATATTTTAGTGAATAAGCTGCTTGTATAGCTGGCAACAAAAGTGAGTACACCCTAAGTGAAAAAGCCATTTGCCGTATTCATCATGTTTATGTTTTTGTCTGCTTGCCAGGAAAAATTTGTGTATCTTATATTAGGAACAATTTGCTTTGAGTAAAATTCTCTCATACTGACCACTGGATGTTCAACATCGCACCTCATGGCACAGAACTCTGAGGATTTGAGAATTAGAGTTGTTGCTCTGCACAAAGATGGCCGAGGCTATAAGAAAATCGGTAACACCCTGAAACTAAGTTACAGTACAGTGGCCAGGATCATACAGAGGTTTTCCAAGAAACCGATCAAAGAAGTTGAGTCCTCGTGCTGTGCGTCAGGTGCAGAAGCTGCTTCTAAAAACAGACACATGAGTGCTGCCAGCATTGCTTAAGAGGTTGCAGAAGCGGAAGGTCCGCTTGTCAGGGCTCAGCCATATGCCGCACACTGTCCCAGAAGGAGGCTGGTTTACAAAAAAGCCCACAAATAGTTTGCTGAAGACACATGTGTGGCAACACCCTGGTGAGAAGTACCAAGAAAATTGTGTCTTGCCTACAGTCAAGCATGGTGGTGGTAGCATCATGGTCTGGGGCTGCATAAGTGCTGCTGGTACTGGGAAGCTGCGGATCATTGAGGGAACCATGGATTCCAACATGTAATGTGACATTCTGAAGCAGAACATGATGCCCTCCCTTCTAAGCTGAACAGCAGTTTTCCAACATAATAACGACCCCAAACACATCGCCAAGATGACAACTGCCTTGCTAAGGAATGTGAAGTTGAAGGTGATGGAGTGGACAAGTATATCTCCAGACCTGAACCCTATTGAGCACCTGTGGAGAAGGTGGAGAAGCACCATGGTGTGGATTATAGAGAAGTAGAAGAGGATCCCAGAAACAACATGTGAAGATCTGGTGAATTACATGCCAAGGAGGATCAAGCCACTGCTACATAATTGTGTTCTCACAAAATATTGACACTTTGGACACAGCTTTGACATGTTTACTCAGGGTGTACTCACTTTTGTTGCTAGTTATTTTCACAATAATGGCTGTACGTTGAGTTATTTTCAGAGGACAGTAAATCTGTACTGCTATCCATCTGCACATTGACTACTCTAAAATATATATATATATATATATATATATATATATATATATATATATATATATATATATATATATTTATTCATTTATTCATTCATTCATTCATTTTCTCCCGCTTATCCGTAATCCGGGTCTCGGGGGCAGCAGTCTAAGCAGGCCCCCGCCTTCGACTGCTGCCCAATCCTCACAGCACCGTCCCTTGCGGTCCCTCCTGCAGGTGGTGAGCCCACGGGAAGAATATATATATATACAGACAAATAGACAAGTGCAGGTTCTCTGGTTTTACTGAACCCTAATGCAGGCAAACCAAAGCAATATTTAGAAACAAGGGAATAAACATAAAATCAGGAGATGGTTAAACCACTGATCAAAGCAAGCAGGGCAGCATTGTAAATATTAATCACTTTATTAATAGGTGATAAGTAAGAATCATTAGTAATTAAGTGTACAGTAATAAGTATGTGATGAGCTACAGTACCAGGCTGTGGATCATGGGGGTTCAAGTCTCTAGACATGGGTTTGACACACTCATATTTTAAAGAACCTGCATGCACTACACTAGTACATTGTAATCAACATCAATATTACTACTATAATAAGAAGAAGAAGAAAAAGAAGAATAACAAAAATACTAATCATCTTATGCAAAGATGCAATTCAAAGTAATTTACATTAGAAATATAATTTATACATAAAAAATATTTATAAAGACATTTCTGAAATAAACAATAAAAACAACATTTATTGTGCATTTAAAATGAATGAGCACTGGCAAGAAAAGAGTTAAAAACAAATCCAACACCCTCTCGCAATGCAAAAAAAAAAAAAAAGGTAAAAAAAAAGGTCCAGTTCAGGCAGATCAAATTACGGGTTGCTTGGATTGACTACTAGAATGCTTAGAGCTGTTCAAGGTCAATAGGAGCGTTCATAATACTGAGAGCCTTCGCACTGAAAACCTCAGTGGCTGCTGGAGGACCACTTTAAAAGCTGATTTGCCCAAGTCACTATCAAGAGTGGTACTGTAGATACTATGAAGGGCCACTGCTGTTATGCAAAGATCTGAACTCCTGTAACCTGATCTTCACTAAGAATTGACAAGCTTTAGCTTCCTTGTACATTTGAATAAGGGAACAATGCAAATGCGGAATAGCAATACGACTACTACTGGGAGGTGGGGAAGTGCAGGGTTTTGTTATGTTAGTGTTAGATCTCCAAAAAAGCAGATATATTTTTTAAGTTCAACATTTCTGGTTGCAATTCATGTAGCTAAACTTATGCTTAGTGTGATGACTGGATTAGAGAAAAGAGATAAAAGGAATGGCAGCTTCATTACTAGAGATTTAAAGCACTTTTGTACGTCGCTCTGGATAAGGGCGTCTGCTAAATGCCGTAAATGTAAATGTAAATGTAAGGCAATGTCGCCCTGCTGCTGAATTTCTTTGAAGAGAATCGAGAGCATTGTTCAGACTTAGAACCAAGACAAGAGCATTCAGGCCAATGATGTTTGCAAATCAGCTGATTGTTAGCTGACTGTTAGCAAATTGAATAAAACAAGAGCTACATCAAATCCATGTTAAAGACACAAGCTGGACGTCTACATAAAAAAATGGAGGATTCTCCAAAATACATCAGGCAAAATCTAGAAGGACAGAGGGGAAAAAAAATCCAACAAAGTAGGACAGAGAGCCAACTGAATAGGAAGAAGAGGATCAAAGTTGCCAGTCAACAGGAATCCAGCTGCCGCAAGAAGTCGACTTAGTGAAGAAACAGCAGCTGCTTGGATCCTTTTACACATAATTCAACACTTAGACACTGTACAACAGGCTATGAAATTCCATTAACTTGATGAGACTTGAAACATTGAGGTGTATATCCAAACAATACCCCATACAGATGAACTGATGAGACAATGCTGCAACAGTCTGAAGTGCTATGAAAGAGAAGGTTGCAGGATAAGCACTTTCATAGAATAAATCACTAGAAAGCTAGAGAAAGAAGTATAGCTGCATTGGGTCAATTCTACAAAGGCCTGGAAAGCACAATACACAAATAATTCAGGATTCAGTAGAAGGTTTCAGACAGTAAGCAGAAACAGTATGCGCTGACAGCATACACTGTACAACCAAGTGTGAGGAAATCGAAACATAAGAACCTGCAAGAAAAATACAGGTTTAATGGCTTTAGGAGAACAAACATGAGGAATCAAAAAACCACTGGGATTTAAGTATAAAGACAGATGAACAAGTCAAAGCACACCAACCAAACATTGTGCTAATAGATAAGGAGCTGCAGTAATGGTTAGAAAAATGGTAGTCCCAAGAGATAACGTCAGACTAATAGAATATGAAAAGCTAGTGATTCTTTTAGGACTAATAGTGGAACACATGAGAATGCAAAAAGGATAAAATCATGATGTCCTCACTGATGATGGGAACAATCAAGATTCTGACATACAAATTGAACACTCTGTCTATAAGGTCTATTTGATATTTTCTTTAAGTGAAGAATCTTATAAATACTATATACTGTGTGTATTTTACAAGTAATAGTTTTTCCAGGGACCTTGAATGTTCAGTCTGGTATTTATATAGGCAGGATTTCTTCATAAACATATAAGCTTGTAAGGTTTCACTATGCAAATACAGGATTCAGAATACAAGAAGTAGGGTGTGTCCATTTTGCATATTCAAAAAATGCAAAGATACAAGTCCTGATGTGGCTTTGAGTATTCTGTTGTCTAACGCCATTAGTGCTGAAGTGATACAATGCAAAGCGTTTGATTCCCAACAAAGCCTTTATATTCAATATTCAGGAAAACCATGATCGTTTTGATTTCAATAACAATGAACATTCACTATTAAAATTAAATAAAAATAAACACGAGCTGGATTCACAAACACAATCTAATATTGTATTATAATATAATCAGATATTAATACAATAAGCCCACAGCTGTGAAATCTCGAAAATCGAGTTATGATTGGCCAAGCGGGGAATTTCAATAAACAACCAGAATAAGATTCTGGATTCGGGGGGCTCTCGGATCCGTTCACAATTAATCATGAGCTTCATTACAGAACAACAAACAAATTTAAATATTCAACGACGGTTTTGTGTAAATGATTAACGAAGCTGAAAAGACGCCTGTTGCTTTGCAGCATGCAGTGGTTAAGAATGTATACTGAGCAGACGGATAAGAATTGTTGAGTTTTAATAGTTGCTTTATGAGTTGAGAGTAAAATCATCTGTTGTCAGTGGAAAAGAAATAAAGCAGTGTGACATTCAACTGTATGTAACTACATGTGTGTGTGTGTAAATGAGTGTGTAGGTGTGTAGGAATGTAGATTCTTGGGTACTGCTTGAAGCATGGGCACTTGTGACAGTGTGTGTGTGTGTTCACTGTAGTAATGACTCCCAGTGGGAGCACAGTGCAGTCTGTCTTGTTGTAGGGACAACATGACAGGAGAGAAAGAGAGGGGTGACGGCTGTTCTCTTCTGCAATGGACAGTAATTGGGCAACCATATCAAGCCACACATACACACACTGTCATACCCACATGCATGCCAGCCACATCCTATCAGGATCGCCACACAGTGACCATTAGCCTGCTTTGGCCTGTTCAGGAGCCAAGCAGGCAAAATGTGTTTACGAGGCACAAATGCATACCCAGCGTGTAAACAACACTGACACCTAAACGATGCATGGAGATTGGCTTTGACGTGTCTGTGACAGAACGGCAGAAGGCGGCGGGGAGTAATTAACATTATGCTCCTTAAGTGTCGAACAAATGCTGAAAGAAAAGGAAAAACAGAAAAACAGTAGAAGAACAGTCAGACAATGGCAGGAAAAGAAGCTAAATTTGCAAAAAGGGAAAACAAATCTGTACAAAAATCTACATCTGCCTTGCTGATGTAAAGCGATTGTGAGAGGCTGCCGTGGGTGGCGGATTACATAAGGGAGATCGGCCTGGGCATTCAGGTGAGTGCCTCATTCTGCATGCCATGACAGGCTGGAACGCAGGAGGTGGAAACACTATGCCCAGTAATGGATTTATCAAATTACCCATAATTCTCTGCACTGGTCCACCAGGGTCTGATTCATCCTAATCAGAGCAGCTGTGTGACGGGGAGTTTCACTCCGATCCTAATCTAACACACCTGAGTCCAATATGTAGATCAAGGCTGTGTTACAACACCGGTCTCAGTGCCCCCTTGGTGACTACGCCTAATTACTCAAGTGTGTTGCAAAGAGCAGGTTTTTCAACAGGAACATGACAGAAAAAGAAAGTGAAGTTTCCTTAGAGATGTACAACCTAAATGTATTTGCAGACGCTGTATAGTGCTATATAGCATAGCGGCGTTAGTTGCTTAGCTACTGTTCTCGAATTATAAAGCAAGGAGTAGATTTTTTTACACGTTTGATCTAGGGATGAAACAATTCTTCGAGTAATTGAATACAAAAATGCATTGAGGC
>NC_139597.1:13435015-13450015 GCF_946808225.1 Silurus aristotelis
AATTCTGACCCTTAAAGACCTGTTAGTCTGCCTTTAAAATGTCCACCTCCACTACATTTATTATCCTAAATTAGATGCACCTGTTTGAGGTCGTTAGCTGCATAAAGACACCTGTCCACCCCATACAATCAGTAAGAATCCAACTACTAACATGGCCAAGACCAAAGAGCTGTCCAAAGACACAAGAGACAAAATTGTACACCTCCACAAGACTGGAAAGGGCTACGGGGAAATTGCCAAGCAGCTTGGTGAAAAAAGGTCCACTGTTGGAGCAATCATTAGAAAATGGAAGAAGCTAAACATGACTGTCAATCTCCCTCGGACTGGGGCTCCATGCAAGATCTCACCTCGTGGGGTCTTAATGATCCTAAGGAAGGTGAGAAATCAGCCCAGAACTACACGGGAGAAGCTGGTCAATGACCTGAAAAGAGCTGGGACCACCGTTTCCAAGGTTACTGTTGGTAATACACTAAGACGTCATGGTTTGAAATCATGCATGGCACGGAAGGTTCCCCTGCTTAAACCAGCACATGTCCAGGCACGTCTTAAGTTTGCCAATGACCATTTGGATGATCCAGAGGAGTCATGGGAGAAAGTCATGTGGTCAGATGAGACCAAAATAGAACTTTTGGGTCATAATTCCACTAAACGTGTTTGGAGGAAGAAGAATGATGAGTACCATCCCAAGAACACCATCCCTACTGTGAAGCATGGGGGTGGTAGCATCATGCTTTAGGGGTGTTTTTCTGCACATGGGGCAGGGCGACTGCACTGTATTAAGGAGAGGATGACCGGGGCCATGTATTGCAAGATTTTGGGGAACAACCTCCTTCCCTCAGTTAGAGCATTGAATATGGGTCGAGGCTGGGTCTTCCAACATGACAATGACCCGAAGCACACAGCCAGGATAACCAAGGAGTGGCTCTGTAAGAAGCATATCACGGTTCTGGCGTGGCCTAGCCAGTCTCCAGACCTAAACCCGATAGAGAATCTTTGGAGGGAGCTCAAACTCAGTGTTTCTCAGCGACAGGCCAGAAACCTGACTGATCTAGAGAAGATCTGTGTGGAGGAGTGGGCCAAATTCCCTCCTGCAGTGTGTGCAAACCTGGTGAAAAACTACAGGAAACGTTTGACCTTTGTAAATGCAAACAAAGGCTACTGTACCAAATATTAACATTGACTTTCTCAGGTGTTCAAATACTTATTTGCAGCTGTATCATACAAATAAATAGTTAAAAAATCATACATTGTGATTTCTGGATTTTTTTTTTAGATTATGTCTCTCACAGTGGACATGCACCTACGATGAAAATTTGAGACCCCTCCATGATTTCTAAGTGGGAGAACTTGCAAAATAGCAGGGTGTTCAAATACTTATTTTCCTCATGAGGTATATACCTCAGCCTACTCCACTTTGACGTGTCCTAATCTTCACATGAGTCCAATAAGCTCATCTATAGTTATTTACATACATCTCCATAATTCTCCTTTTTCCAGTGTGGTACTGTGTAACATAGCAGTGCACACAGTAATTAGCCAGCGCTGCTTCAGCATTCCCAGCCCACCCTATTCCTCCAGTCCTCCTTCCTCATGAAAAGAGGATCATGGATGAAATGAGGAGGAAAGGATGGGATTTGTGGAAAAACACCATAGAACAGAATCTCAGAAATTCTCTGGAGAAAAAAAAAAAGCGAATCAGAATGAATTAATTGACTTACGAACAGAGGCTAGGACAGATCAATGTATCGAACTAGTGCATATAATGTTCGATGGATGAATAAACGCATGCCGGAAATAATGAATGGGAGAAAAATGCTAGGTTTTTGGATCGGTTAAACCAGGCCGTGACATTCAAACTTAATGCAAATGAAATGAATCCTGAATGTGCATAAAAAGTGATGAGTCAGATTTCAAATCATGGGTGAATAAGCTTAAGGACTGTTTCCTTCAATTTGGAAACATACTGGAGTGTAAATATGGCACTGAGAGTAAATCACAAGACTCCTCTAGATGAGAAGTAGTGTTTCCTCAGAGATTATTGTTGCAGTTCTGTGGTTCGAAGAGGATAAAACAATGTGCATATTTCATCATTTGCTTTGTATTTATTTTCCTTCACAAATCTTTTATATATTAAAATAAAATTTGAGCTAGATAACACATTACCATAGCATTTAAATAAATGTATGTTGTGTGTATGTTTATTAAATATATAATAATAAAAAATAAAAAAATGTAATATAATGTTGTACACTGACCAGTCATAACATTATGACATTATAACATTATGAATGGTGAAGTGAATAACACTGATTATCTCTTTAAAATGGCACTTGTTAGTAGGTGGGATATAGGAGGCAGCAAGTGAACATTTTGTCCTCAAAGTTGATCAAAAGCATAAAAAATGGGCGAGCGTAAGAATTCGTTAATGCTTGACGGGTCAGGACTGTTTTGGCAGCAAAAGGGTGACCAACACAATATTAGGTAGGTGGTTATGTAGTTCCCTGCAAAAATAACATGAATGACACAGCAACTTTACAATATCCTACATCACAAAACTGCTTATCACCATCTAAGAACATGGTGAATAAAAAATAAGACAGTTATGACAAGTATATATTAAAAAAACTATAAAAGAAAAAAATTTGGACTGCTAAAATGTAAAACAGGCATTTTAGCTGCACTCTAAACAACTCAGCTGTTGTTATGTGACAGTGATGAGCATGGAACTCGAAGCGGAGCCGCATATTTAACAGCTGCCAGATGTTAAACGGTCAAGCAAGTCATCTGTCTGATAGAAAAATGACAGTTTTGTTTAATCTAGATTAGTAGCGAGCGAGCGAAATACGAGCATGTTTTAAAATCTTTAGCGCTTAGAAGGTGAGGTGTGCTGAACAAGTAGGACATAAAGGTGCAAAACAGTATCTTACAAAAGTGAGTACATCCCTCATGTTTCAGCAACCATTTTAGTAGATCTTCTCAAGGGACAATCTTATAGAAATGAAACTTGGAAATATTTTTGTCAATGTGCAGCTTGAAAATAACTCAACATACAGCAATTACTGTCAAAATAGCTGACAGCAAAAGTGAGTACACCCCAAATAAACATTTCAAAACTGTGTTCAAAGTGTAAATATTATGTGTGAGGTCCATTGTTATCCACAACTACCTTAATTCTTTTAAGCATGAAATACACTAGAACTGAACAGGTTGTTGCTGGGATCCTCTTCCACTAATCTATAATGACATTACGGCGCTACTGGATGTTAGACACATGGTGCTTCTACACCTTCCGTTTGAGGATGCCCCACAGGTGCTCAATAGGGTTTAGGTCTGGAGACAAACTTGGCCACTCCATCACCTTCACCTTCCGCTTCCTCAGCAAGGCATTTGTCATCTTGGCTGTATGTTTAGGGTCGGTATTATTTTTCTGAATGAAGAGCATCATGTCCTGCTTCAGAATGTTACAGAACATGTTGGAATCCATGTTTTCCTCAATAAACCGCAGCTCCTCAATACCAGCAGCACCCATGCAGCCCCAGACCATGATGCTACCACCACCATGTTTGACTGTAAACAAGACACAATTTTCTTGATACTTCTCACCAGGGCGTTGCAACACATGCTGGACACCATCTGAGCCAAACAAGTTTAGACAACAGTACATGGTTCCAGTAATTTATGGTCTTAGACAGGTTGCCTTCAGCGAACTGTTTGCATGCTTTCTTGTGAGCCAGCTTCAGAAAAGGCTTCCTTCTGGGATGATAGTTAAGCAAACCGGCTTGTTGCAGTGTGCGGCGTATGGTCTGAGCACTGATGAGCAGACCTTTCGCTTCTGCAACCTCTAAAACAATGCTGGCAGCACTCATTCATCTGTTTTTAAAGCCAGATTCTGCACCTGATGCACAGTCCAGGGACTTAACTTTTTGATCGACGCTTGCAAATCCTGTTCTGAGTGGAAGGCGTCTTGGAAAACCTCTGTATGACCCTGGCCACTGTACTGTAACTCAGTTTCAGGGTGTTACTGATCTTCTTATAGAGTCGGCCATCTTTGTGCAGAGCAACAATACTAATTCTTAAATCTTCAGAGAGTTCTTTGCCATGAGGTGCCATGTTGAACATCCAGTGGTCAGTATGAGAGAATTGTACTCAATGCACCTCATTTTAACTGCTCTAATACAAGATACACAAATTTGTATTGTGTATTTGTATTCATGTAAAAAACATGAACATGGTGAATAGGACACGTGGCATTGCATGGTTAAACCACATACAGCTGTTATCACTTAGGGTGTACTTACTTTTGTTGCCAGCTATTTTGGCATTATGTTGAGTTATTTTCAGAGAACATCAAATCTATACTGCTATGCAAGCGGCACATTGGAAGTGTGGCCTCTATGCCTGTTTTTGTCCATTAAAGGAAGTGTGGCCTCTGTAACTGTCAAGTCCAATAAAGTAGGTGTAGACTCTATGCTTGTCAAGACCAGTAAAGAAATTTTGGCCTTGTTGCCTATCAGGTCTAGTAAAGGAGGTGTGGCCTCTATGCCTATCAGGTCCAGTAAAAAAGTGTGCCCTCTATGCCTATCAGGTCCAGTAAAGAAAGTATGGTCTCTATGCCTGGTAGGTCCAGTAGTATGGTCTCTATGCCTGTTAGGTCCAGTAAAGAAAGTATGGTATCTATGCCTGTTAGGTCCAGTAAAGAAAGTATGGTCTCTATGCCTGTGAGGTCCAGTAAAGAAATTATGGTCTCTGTGCCTATTAGGTCCAGTAAAGGAGGTGTGGCCTCTACGCATTTCAAGTCTAGTAAAGGAAGTGTGGTCTCCATGCCTGTCGGGTCCACTAAAACGGTGTGGCCTCTATGCATTTCAATTCTAGTAAAGGAAGTGTGGCCTCAATGGCTGTCAGATCCAATAAAGGAGGTGTGGCCTCTATGCCTATAAGCTGTAATAAAGAAAATGTGGCCTCTATGCCTGTCAGTTACAGTGAATGAGGTGTATTTAAATAGATTGAAATGCTTTGTATTTAAACATATATTTCATACACTGGATTCTTGTTAGGAAACAAAAACTACCCCCCTGGTCCTTTTCCTAAAACTGCATACTACATGACAAGGACAAGTTGAGGCATAGTGCAGATATTTGACATTACATGATTAGTGAGTAAAGCATATGTGTGTGTATGTGTGTGTGTGTGTGTGTGTGTGTGTGTGTGTGTGTGTGTGTGTGGGTTCAGGCACACGCAGCCCTATGCACATCACTAAATTTGTGCATAGATGATGTAAGCTTTGCTTTCCTGTATGGTATGTGTGTGCATGTGTATCGCATAACACTACCCGGGATGCTTGACCTTTTGCTTGGCCTCTGCCTAAGTTCACTGTGTACTGTGCTATTAATGTACGTACAGACACACAAACTCACACACATACACATCCCAAAGCCAACACTTCCACTCTACATGTCCTAACAGCGACCTAACATTTAGCCAAAGGTGGAAAAACATTCGTCGTGACAAGACGATAATCGTCCGTGACACTGCTGTCAGGTTAGCGCTTGCGGTCAAAATGAATACGTCACAATCTGAAAGCCGTGGTTCACATCAAATACAGACAGGTCCAAAAGTCTCAGACTGCAATCCAAACTGTCATTATTTTACCAGTTAACAAAAATATAAACTAGCAATATATTATCAAAATAATCCAAATAATTAAAGGATTCATGGTATACAATTATAGGTTAGCAGTAGCTATGAGGAACCATCATGTGGAATTACAATATGTATAAATATTCTGGTAACTATTAATGATTATTACAGGTATATCAAGGATCTTCTAAACAAAAAAATAGAAACCATGTATATTTAAACTTCTATTTAAGCAATTAATTCAATTTCATATTAATTGTGTAGGAAAAAAGGTCAGGACAACTAAGATCTAAATTAAAAAAATTACTAAAGTGTAGCAAATTACATAAAGTACTCTGGGTTTATCTGTGTCTAAAAATACTGTTTCTTTCCACCTGTAATGTAAATAGGATTTGGGTTTAAATGCAAATTTAAGTGTAAGGATTTAGTAATTAAACAAAATAGCCGGTAGATGCTATTGTCTATATGTCTGTTAATGGTAATCACGTTCACGTACATCAGCATTTGCTACTGTTACAGTAGTTATAGCTAGATATAGCTCAAATGATAATCATATTCAAATATGCCTTTAGAGAATCTCCCGCTGCTGCTTCCATACTAATATTGATTATTTACCTAACTTTTTACACCTATTACATAATTACCGTTAAGATATTTTAGCTATTTTGGGGATTCTGACATATATCCCGAAATAGAAACTGACACTGTGTAATTTCTCATAATTGCTTACTCATATATTTTCCCATGATATTTTACAATCTTTTTCCTAAGAAGGACCAACATTTTTTTATTAAAATTAATAATCTGCCTGACTAATGCAGTCATACTTTCAAAGTTTACTATTTCAAGCCATATGCTCTGTACTATCAGTGACCTCTAATAAGGCCCTTATTTTCTAAACGTTTTTCCAAAATTACTAACATATCCTCTACATTTTATTTAAATTTACATCAATGCAGCTGAAAAAGAAATAAAAGGTATATTAAATATAAAATTGTATGTAAACATCTTTATCATTAGACTTCCCCCCCCCTCTTCTCATATATTTAATGGTGGGCCAAATTGGTAGCTCCAGTTTTCATTAAGCAAGTGGTATTTTTTGCCTACTTCATTTTACAAACATTTGTATTATGTTCAAGTGAAATAAGATCTGCAATTTCTGCGAATGCTTTTTTGTGCATATAAACCTGCAAGGTTACCAACTTGTGATCTTGAGGAGAATAAAAACGCATGTCATCTACGAATAGATTTTTGTTACATTTTAAATATCAATGAATACGTTTTAAATTCCAAATATCAATATCGCATTTATGTTACATCACATTCAAAAAGCTCCACGTGTGTAAAAGAAAATTACATTTTCCCTTCACTTGAACTAGGATACCAAAATCTGTCCAGCATGACAATGTCCCTGTGCACGAAGCACCTCTATCACCTCTATTTTTTGTATTTCTTTCTCTCACTGTTTTGTTGTTCTCACTGATAAGACTGTACGTTTCTTGCCTGGTAAGCAAATTATTGTAACGGCTCTTGTTATGACTCATTTGCTTGTTCTGGTTATATTTTCTGCAATATACTGTATTACCCTGACTAAAATCCGCCTCCACTACCAATTCCAGGTTTGAGTGTAAGAGTCTACCAACATAATACATCTTTGTTTTGGATTGGTGTGATGTTGGAAGATGAAAATGCCACCTGAGATCTGTAGTTTTTGTGCCAAAACATATTAGTATGTTCACTTGATCCTCAGTCTCTAGAGAGAAGCAGCCTCATATCATAATGCTGCCACCACCATGCTTCACAGAGGGAGTATGCTGGGCTATACAGTAGGTAATGAGATGTCTTGTTTTTTTTCAAACATATTTTCAAATTAAGTTTAACATGTTTTACCTTCCTTTCAACTGACTAGTAACTTAAGGGTTGAGTTTTTAGTTTATTTCTTTGTTTGTTTGTGTTTTGCGATAAAGAGCTTAATGCTATCTTCCCTACCTAGCCTCCCCAGATGTGAAGAGAATACTGTCACATGCAAGATATTCCTGCAGCTCCTTTAATGTTGCTTTAGGTCTCTTGGCAGCCTCCCTGATAATCTTTTTTCTTGAACATTTATCTAGTTTGGTAGAACATACTGTTCTTGGTGATGTCACTGTGCTGCAACATTTTCCCCACTTGATTGGCCTTCACAGTGCTCCACAGTACACTGAATGTTTTGGAAATACTTTTGTACATATCTGTGCCCCTCTTTCGACTGAACCCTTTCAACGATGATCGTGTACATGCTTTGTTAGCTCTGTAGATTTCAGCAGTTAGATAAAACGATAAAGATGTCAATAAAATGCTACAGAAACAGAAAAATAAAGAGTTATTTTGGAAAGAATCTGTCAAGTGACCAGTAGTTTACTTTCTTTTCTTCTAGCTTCTACCTTCTTGTTGTAAGTTTCTTGGAAATCAGTTTTTAAAAATGAGATCCTGCACATTTTTTGTAAGTTTTTCGTGGAAAAGTTTTTCTTGTGAATTTAAACTGATTCCTATATCTTAAAAAAAGTGGGAAAATTTTCTGACAATTCAACTTTATTTCATTTTTTCTTTAACAGGAACATAAAAATCTAACAACCTGCAGCTTTGTAAAACTTTGTATGCCCACTGTATTGCCTTGTAAAAAAAACAATGATAATCATAATGATGATACAAAATGATTCCATCTGGTGTGATATGTTTCCACCCTCAAATGGTAAACTGGTAATCCTATCTTTCCTCATTAAGATAAACAGAGAGATATACACTAGCTGGTTAAAAAAAACCCTGTGTAAACATTTGAAAGTTAGATCGCTGTAGGAATTAGCATAACTCAAATGTTAATACGAGTGAAAGTAGATTTAACACAGCTGAAATGCTCGTCTGATGCCGTAGCAAAAGCTTCCATTAGTCTTAGACCTAATTAGAGTGACACTTAACAGGCTAATTTTCTCTAGACACTTAAAGCACTCTGCAGGTTTTTGGTTGCACTTAAGAGCTCACACACACACACACACACACACACACACACACACACACACACACACACACGGAGGTTGGTGTGTAATTTATGTCGCAATTCTTAATGGGAATCTTAATGTAGGAACACATTTATAGCTTTCCGTAACACACACACAATCATAGTGGATACACAAGCACACACACACACACACACACACACACACACACACACATGCATAACTGCCACACATGATGCACTTCCACTTTCTCCTGTGTTCTTCCTCCTTTCAGTCCAGGAAGTGAAAGGAAAGAGAAGTGCTAAGCTCTTTTACACCACACACACACACACACACACACACACACACACACTGTGATTTATTTTGCACATTACTTATTTTATACACAATATTTTTTCATTTATTTTGCAATATGATTGATGATTTATCTTTCTTGGTAAATCAATTGTGCCACACCCACTTTTTTCGTTATTCATGCGTGCATGTGCAACAGTCTAAATATTCTAATATTATTCACGTATGCCTTTTTGTATGGTATCTCCCGAACCCATCCGTAGCCACGACACAATAGTGATACAAAAGTTGAAAATTCAGTCCGAAAGGCAGAAAGAGAGAAGGGAGAAAGAGAATGGGCTGTTATGGCCGCAGGGGAGCAAGCATCAGTGCTATTCCAATTACAGGAGACAATGAGAGAGCAGAGGCGTGCTGGGATTGTGTGTGCGCGTGTGCGTGTGTGTGTGCACGTGTGCGTGTGTGTGCATGTCTGGGCAGTGGGGTGTGTGAGAGTATGAGAGGGTGTAAGTGTCTTTCTGTGTGTGTGAGAGAGAAATGAGGTTCAGAGATGAGAAGGGTCGTCTCCATCGGTCTGCTCAGTAATTGTGATAGATCTCGGGCGAGTGCGTGGACGAGTGTGTGCGAGTGCGAGTGCATGTACAAGCGTGTGTGCGTGTGCATGCGGCTATTTGTGCACGCGTGTGTGTGTGTTAATTGAGGACTGGGTCACACTTCTCGTTCGCCCCCCATAATTTGGATGTGACAGGCTGCAAATCAGTGCACTCCGTAGAAGAGTGTGTGTAGCTTTAACATACACGCATTTTGTGCGTGTGTTAAACTGTTGTGTGCAGTTTACAACAATAGCCAATTTTGTTATAAAGGTTAATTTGGTTCAAAACCTGCTTTCTGTGTCATATATTCATACCTGTGTGTGTGTGTGTGTGTGTGTGTGTGTGTGTGTGTGTGTGTGTGTGTGTGTGTGTGGGTTGCAGTTAAATACAGGTTATAAACCAGGCCTGATTAAAAAAAAAATAGACAAAAGACAAGCCTTATCAATTTTCCATCTGTCACTGTGGACATCGAGAGTAGATAAAGGAGAAAGACAGCATGAGGTGGACAAAGCGAGACAAAGACAGTAGGGACACACCAAAATGCACATGCACATCAGTAATGTAAACCAGTAAGACAGAGAGACAGGCATCCTGACCTCCTTAAGCATCCTGAGTTGAAGTGGAAATGAAATGTAACCCGTCGGCATATGAGAACGTGAGCGCACGTTACATTTAGCGACAAAAATCAATCAATGTGTTTAATAGGGGTGTAACGATACAGGAACTCGTCCTGAACTGTTTCGGTACAGCAAGTTCGGTCTGGTGCAGATGTGTACCGAATGCAATCTTTTTTTACATGCGAAACAGTTTAAATCTCACTTCCCCTTACGAAGTGTGGAGGATCGCAAGATTGTTTAATCTCCACCTAAACTTTATATTTATATACGCTATATTTTATTACTATTATTAAGCTTGAAAACATACACAACTATGCAAGGGGTATAAAAAAGAAACTAGAGTTAGTGCAGTTTTTTTTCTGTGGCCATCCGCTCCGTACCGACATACGGTTTGTTTGCGCATGCGTGAAATCACTGCCACTTCTGTTTTCTCACGATATGGGTTCTTTTGCAGATTCACGAGTTTCTCTTAAAAGGAGGAAATCCTGACAATTCCGCATATGGGAGCGAATGAATAGAGACTGGAAAAAATTAAGACATTTGTTAAAGTCTGCAGAAATAAGTTGAACAGTTGAGTAGAACATATCTTTAAATAACGAAATATAAAATTTAAAACACTATTTGATCAAATTTTAAGATCCATTTATTGAATTGTATTTAATCAATTTGATTTGTGGCAATTTCATTTTTATTACTCAATGTAATCAATATAGTAAAAAAATTTATTGCATTGATTTAATTTATTCTGTTTTATTTTTTATAAAAAAAAAAAAAAAGATAAAATATTATTTCATATATTATTAAACCAAGCAGGCATTCTATTTCAAATTGTTGATGTTTACAAATGTTATTAAAAAGAAACTGCAATTTTATGTTTTGCATCTCTTCCCCCCCTAACCGAGGTACGTACCGAAGGGTAAATTTTGTGTTTTTAGGGTTGTTTTTATTTTAGGGTAGTCAGAAAATGTAGGAAATCAGCAGAAAACATTTTAAATAACAAATTTACCAATTTGAGGCAAATTAAAAAATTCGATATAATCAGATAGCAGATTCGAATCTCAGCTGAGAATGAGGCCTGTGTGCAATCTTCTGATGAACACCTCCTGCTATCTGCTATGTTCCAAAATGCATGATAACAGAGATAACACTGTCTGTGTGTGCATGTGTGTGCGTGTGTGTGCGTGTGTGTGTGTGTGTGTGTGTGTGTGTGTGTGTGTGTGTGTGTGTGTGTGTGTGTGCATTATTTTGCTCATTAGCGCGATACAGATGACAGGAAACAGACTTATTCAGTTTCCTGTGAAAGCTGAAAAAAGGGAAGAGAGTGAAAGTTTCAGGCATTGCAATGAAATATAACCACAAGGGTGTGCGCACGCACACACACACACACACACACACACACACACACACACACACACACACACACACATACATAAGAAAAAGAAAAATTTCTTGGTTTAGAAAAGCAAAAGTTCATAAAGTTTACCAGAACAAATCTTATAGGGAGGGCACTGCTATACTCTCTCTCTCTCTCTCTCTCTCTCTCTCTCTCTCTCTCTCTCACACACACACTGCTTAAGATCTTTCAGCTGACTTTAATCAGATCACAGACCACGCTTAACTCTTCGTTAACTTCAGATCCACACAGCTGACCAAATGTGCACACAAACACACACACTCGCACATTTGCACGCACACACCTATACACACACAGTTGAGTTTATATTTTATGTATAGTTTATGATTAATTATTTACACATTCCAAAAGGAGAGCTACAGAGAGCTAAAGGGTGTTTCTATCTGAGTGCTGTAGGAATATGAAGGGGTGTGGCTATCTGAGTTTTAAAGGATGCTGAAGGGGTGTGGCTAGTTGAGTGCTAAAGGAATCTGAAGGGTTGTGACTAGTTAAGTGCTATAGAAAACTATTTAGGTGATATAGATAGCTAAATGGAAGTGGCTTTTGAGGTGCTATAAGAAGTTGAAGGGGTGTGGCTAGTTGAGTGCTATAGGAAGCTGGGGGGGCGTGGCTATCTGAGTGCTATAGAAAGCTGAAGGGGTGTGTCAAGCTGAATGCTATAGGAGGCTGAAGGAATGTGGCTAGTTGAATGCTATAGGAAGCTAAAGAGGTTTGGCTAGTTCAGTGCTATAGGAAGCTAAAAAGGTGTGGCTAGTTGAATGCTATAGGAAGCTGAAGGGGTTTGGCTAGTTAAGTGCTATAGGAAGCTGAAGGGGTGTGGCTAGTTGAATGCTATAGGAAGCTGAAGGGTGTGGCTAGTTATGTGCTATAGGAAGATGAAGGGGTGTGGCTAGTTGAATGCTATAGGAAGCTGAAGGGTGTGCCTATTTAAGTGCTATAGAAAGCTGAAGGGGCGTGGCTATCTGAGTGCTATAGGAAGCTGAAGAGCTGTGTCTAGTTAAATGCTACAAAGGGGCGTGGCCTGGTGAGTGCTAAGTGGAATGAAAGAGCATGGATATGCGAGTGCTACAAGGAGTTAAATGGGGAGTGGATATGTGAATGATACAAGAAGTTAAATGGGCATGATTATGTAAATGCTACAGGAAACTGAAGAAGTGTGGCTTGATGAATACTATAGAGTGCTGAGGGGTGTGGCTAGGTGAGTGCTGCAGATGGCTAAAGGGGCGTGGCCTGTGCTCTTTTATTCAGATCCTTTTTTGAGTTACATCTTATTGACGCATTAGTTTTGGGCAAGTTGTAAAACTGCAGTCACGTTATAACGTTCTAAATTCAGGGTTGCTCCGCTAAATTGACATTTTCTAAAGCCCCTAATAAAGCTGAGCGACATGAGCTGAATGGAAAAAAGAAGTGTGTGACAGAGAGAGAGAGAAGGGACAGACAGATGGCAAGAACAGCAAACTCTTCCTCTCTCTCTCTTTTTCTCTTTCTATCTATCTCTCTCTTTCTGTTGCTGTCTTGCAGACAATCATACATTCAGGCTGACTTTAATCATCTCTATTCAGCTCTGTGTGAAAAGAGACAGTGTCCACCAACCCTCACTGAAACAATGCAGCACACACACACCCACACACCAACACACCAACCAAAAATCCTGCATCCAGATTACAATTGTTGATTTCCCATGACCAAAGCACATGACCGATGGTCTACCCACTCTCTCTATCGCTGTCTCTCGCTGTCTCTCTCATACACACAGACAGACACACAATCACAAAACATACAAAGTCATATACACACACAGTCCTTGAATATTAGTGGACTTTCAAGCATGTGTGGCTGTTGTGTGTGTGTGTGTGTGTGTGTGTGTGTGTGTGTGTGTGTGTGTGTGTGTGTGTGTGTTGTTTGTGTGTTTGTATATATACTGCGTGTGCGTGTGCTCTCACATTGTTCCCATGCCATGGCTTCCTACAGAACAATCTGGCATGCTCAGAGCTTGCTTACAACACCCAAGGGGAGGGACCCTAGAGAACTCCGAACTCCACACACACACACACACACACACACACACACACACACACACACACACACACACACACACACACACACACACACACTCAAACACACACACTCACACTCTCACAATGCCCCATCCTACTAAGAGAAGATAATTACAATGATCAGCTCAGCCAACACGGGTTCAGCAGAGAGAAAAAGATAGAGATAGAAACAGAGAGAGAGAGAGAGAGAGAGAGAGAGAGAGAGAGAGAGAGAGAGAGAGAGAGAGATAGAAAGCAAGAGAAAGAAAAAGACAGAGAGAAGGAAAAAAAACAGAGAGAGAGGAGAGAGAGAGAGAGAGAGAGAGAGAGAGAGAGAGAGAGAGAGAGAGAGAGAGAGAGAGAGAGCTAGAGAAAGAGGGATGAACACCCAGAAAGTAATGGAGAAAAGAGAGATAAGAAAAATAAAATTGGTATCATTTGTTTTAAAAGTAGAAAGCTGCTGCTGTAAAAATGCGCGCGCACACACACACACACACGCGCGAGCGCGCTGGTTATCAGTAATATATGACAGTGCAAGCTCTGATCAAATTTGTCCTTATAACAGAATCAACCATTGTTGCAAACTCAAGACAGCAGTTAAACACACACACACACACACACACACACACACACACACACACACACACACACACACACACACACACACACAATAAAACATGCTGCACGCTTGCACAAAATAGCAGCAAGGCTTTGCTGGGATGCTTTTCAACATTAGCTACACAAAGCTTTCTGGAAATTTCTCATGCCATTCAAATACATCATTTCACACACACACACACACACACACACACACACACACACACACACACACACACACACACACACACACACACACAGAAACACACACACACACACACACACACACACACACACACACACACACACACACACACACACACAAGCCCTCTTGCATGCAAAGACTACATTATCAACAATCAGGAGATAAAAATCGACAATTCTTTTTGCTTCACTTTGCAATATGACTGAATGGACACAGATGTTGTAGCTGTATAACGACTAAGAAATACAGTGATATAAATCGACACTGGAAAATCTTCTGTGACAAAACGTGCTATATATTGTGGGTATTGTGATATCAATTTAGCACAATTGCTGATTGTAGTCTATCATTCACATCATTCGTGTGTACCTCAAGTACCTCTGAGAATCATGATGTAATAATCCCACTCCAAATCTTTCACACAATTTTTCTTTTAAATATGAACCATAAGGAATTAGATTTTTCAATTTTTCCATTTTTTTTTTTGGACGAGAATTGGTAATAATATTTCCCTTCATCTTTCACCACCTCATACGTTCCTTAACGCCGGAATAATACCTTGATATTTTTAGACCAGGTTGGACAGGGCAAATTTAAAAACGTTTTACTCCTACAAAGCT
>NC_139597.1:13460015-13567515 GCF_946808225.1 Silurus aristotelis
GCTGTGGTAGCCACGTAGTTAAGTGTGGTTAAATGTGGCTAAATCACAAACATTGTCACCAGCAAAGCACTCTCCCCTCATCACACCTCCTTCTCCATGCTTCACAATAAAAACCACACATTCAGGAACCACCCGTTCTCTCTCTGTACATCTAACAAAGGCACAGCAGTTAGAAGCAAAAATCTCAAATTTGGACTCAGTTGGTCCACTGATCTAATGTCTAATTCCCTGTGTTTCATGCCCCAAGCAAATCTCTTCTATGTGTTGTTCTTCAGAAGTAATGCATTCTTTGCAGCCATTTCGCAATGAAAGCCTGACTCACATCTCCTCTGAACAATGGATGTTGAAATATGTCTGCGACTTGAACTCAGAGAAGAATTTATGTAAATTAGTAGATTCTGAGACTTGTAATTCTAAACTTATGTTCTGCAGCAGAGGTAGCTCTTGGTCTTCTTTTCTGGGACAATGCTCTTGATAGCCTGTTTCATCATGGCATTTGATAGTTTTGGAGACTGCACTTTGTGTTTCTTGCCATAATAGGGACTTGTACAGTAGTTGTAGTAGTACTAATGAGGCTATTGACTCTTTACTCACCCTTTTCTCTGAAGGCCTAAAGCACATTAAGAAGATAAGAAATGCCACAAATGAACTTTTGACCATGCACAACTGTGAACTGAAATCCATTCCCGGTGACTACCTCAGGAATCTGATGAGAGAATGCTATTAATGTGTGCAAAGTTGTCATAAAATCTAAATGTAGCTACTGTGGACAATCTAAAACACTAAGCATATTTTTGTTCTTTAACACATTTTTGTTTACTACATAATTCTATCATACGTTTTTTCATACGTAGTCTTCAGTTTTAATGTAAAATGTGGAAAATAAAATATAATAAAAAATAAAAAAACACTGGCAGAGAAGTTGTGTCCAAACATTTGACTGGTACTGTATATATATATATATATATATATATATATATATATATATATATATATATATATATATATATATATATATATATATATATTTACTGTATTTACAGTACATCTAGCTCCTCGGTTGGATGCAAGTGTTTAGTTGAAACTTAACCATAAAACATGAGGTAAATGCACAGACCTAGTTCCTTATCACATGATGAGACCGTTCATATCTGACAAACCCTACTTCCTGTGTGACAACATGGCCACATCCTGTAAACGCCTGCCACTCTACTTGTTCCTAAATTAAAGCAGAAGTAACCAAGCTAGAGTTCATTTAAACTGTGTACATGTTGGATTAGCGAGAAACCCGTTTGCATTTGCTACAGCAACGTGTGTCTTTGTCTTTGCATGGGTTTGTATAAGAGAGAAAAAGAGAAAAAGGGAAAGAGAGAGATGGCAAAATGGTGAAACACAGCCAAGACGTACAGATTGCAACAACAGAGATGCAGAAAGGAAAGAAAAGCAATAAAGCATTAAAAATTAATGGATGCTAATATGTGCCAGATTGAAGTTAATATGTATCATATGAAGGCTAATCGGCATCATGTGAAACATTCTGCTCTGTTCTCGTCGGGTTATTTGTTTCTCTCTCTCTCTCTCTCTCTCTCTCTCTCTCTCTCTCTCTCTCTCTCTCTCTCTCTCTCTCTCTCTCTCTCTCTCTCTTTCTTTTAATCCACTAATGATGTCACAAGCTTGCAGATCTGCTATTGGTGGAATTTTTCACTTCTCATTTCTAGCCAACAAACTGCATGAGGCCAGACATTGAAGATGTTTGCAACATGGTGGCCACAGGAGGTATACACACTCGTGAGTTCCTGAAGTCAGCTGGGAACAAGCTTAATCTATGCAATAACTCACACTGTTTGTGTGTGCGCGTGTGTGTGTGTGTGTGTGTGTGTGTGTGTGTGTGTGTGTGTGTGTGCGTGCGTGCATCTTTTCCTCATCATGGACTGTTTACTCTCATTCATAAAGCTTCATGCACTTTTTACAGCCTCTAATCTCATTAGTGGACAATCAAAGGAGAGACACACACTGAAATTCAGCAAAGGCTTTTCTCCAAGGCTTTCACAGAGGGAGAGAAAAAGAGTTAGTGAAAGAGAGAGAGAGAGTGAAAGAGAGAGAGAGTGAAAGAGAGAGAAAGGAATGTGAGGAAAGATGGAGATGAAAAGATTAATGCATTCTCCAGCTCTTTCCTATCTTCCACAGCGACACATAGGCTTACACTAGCCTGAGGATCTAGCTACAAATGATATTCAGTGTGATCTGTGCTCCTAATCTAAATAAATTATGTCTAACACAAACCTCCCACAGTACAACCCCCCTATCACCCCCGCCCCCCCCAACAGCATTGCTACAACCACCACCACTGCCACCACTTCCTCTCTACTCTTTGGCTTGTAAAAAAAGAACGAGCTAAATGGTTAAAAACAAAAAAGAAGAACTGAAAGGAAAGAAAAAAAGTGTACTCGGGTGTGTAGATGAAATAAATATGGGGGGATTATTTCATAAATGCAATCTTTTTTTCCTTTTGTAAGCCATTTGATTTCCTTAAATAAGCCCCAAGCCATCTGCCCACGTGTATATTGTCTTTAAAAAGCAGACTTGATGAGAATTGCTGTTTTGCACTCACCACCAGAACAAGCACGGAGGATTTTAGAAATGTAATTACGAGTGTGTATATAAGTGCATTGAAAATAAAGGTTAACCGACAGACAACCTTCTCGCTCTCTTTTGGCTGATTCATTCTCTCGTTTACTCTCTCTCTCTTTCCAGCATACACAAAAACGTGTAAATTATGCAAGACCAGAACAATCCGCCTGATTTCCTCGCTTTCACGCACGTCTGCGTTCTTTTATCAAGTGCAGGTGTAAATATATAAAAAGAAAATGGAAATATATAATCGTGTGCAATCGTGTTTTATCAGTAGGATAAAAGAGTTCCTTTGTAATATACTCATATATCTGGGACATGCCGTAGACACAGTGGAAAACATAAAGCGAAACTGAAATATATTTGACTCAAATGCCCGGCTATTGAGCGTATCAAGGGTACCAAGATGTACTGTAAGCTTGACCTTGATCTGCTAATTATACATTTTACAGTAGATAATTTGAGACAGAATGATGTAAAGACTAAAATCCTGCACAAGCTTTAAAATTACAATTTTCCAGTTTAGCTTGTCCTTTAGTGCTTTATTCCTATTATACAACTGGGATTTTACCACTGATAAAAAATATGAACTTATTAATAAATTTCATAACGAAACATGTCATTTCACTCTTCTTCCTTTTCTTTTCGATATGGTCACCTGGCAGCTCGCAACCCACCCTTTGGCTGTCCCAGATGATAGATAATATAAGGAAATGGTAGCTCAGTGGTAAAGATGATGGCCTTCTGTTATGAAGGTTGCGAGTTCAAGGAGTTCAAAAACCTTGGCGACCCTTTACTGAATGCAAAATAACACATGATATGAATGAGCTGTTCCTATAGAAACTGTAACATATCAGAACATGCAAATTAATATGAACGTGTTGCTCGAATTGCATCCAGAAATACTGCTGTTATGGAAAAACTTCTGTCCCATCAGATATGATTATGCAGACATAAACATGAAATCGGAAACAGACCTGATACAGATGCCGTTTATGAGGTAAATGTTTTTAAATAATATGTATGATACATTTATGGCATTTGGCAGACTCCTTATCCAGAGTGACTTACAGTCATCTCGGTTATACAGCTGAGGGTTAAGAACCTTGCCTAATGAAGCAGTGGCACCAGCATATCAAATCTGAATACACATAACCTCACCTGTAACCTAAGGGGCCCACTTGTGTCACCAATTCTGAATACCAATGTTACTATACTGCCAAAATGTACGAGAGAATTAAAAAAAATGAATCCATTATTCATGTGTGGATTTACACAACTAACCTACTGGCAGGAACCTGAGACATGCCTTGCTTAGAAGACAAGAAGGAAGGAATAGTGCAACCTCTTACTCAAGGTTGCATTTGCATTGCCATGTCTTCATTCAAGGTGAGTGAGTAAGGATGGAAATAGTAACCTTTACTGTGCAAAGTTCAACCTAAAAGAAGTTCACAATTGTTGTACACGGACATACAAACGATAATAATAGAATGATAATAAGTATAATACAGGACAGTGTATAGGATTTGATTAGGTTTTGTTTTCTCGTTGCCTACTTTATGATGATATAGCTCTGTTATTTAAAACAAAATATCAGTAATAAAAAAAAAACAAAGATTAATATATGTTATAGTGTTTATAACATACATTCTGCCAAATCTCCTTGCCATCCCTCACGCATACAAACGTATGATGATGATGAGAATTGTTTCAATCCGTGATTGTTGATGTACAGAAGCAGCAATATTGTGTGAGAAAAAAATTACATTTCATGTCAAACTAAGATTCACATAATGAGGTCTATTTTTCATAGTGAAACAATTTTTCATAATAGTAGTAAATAAAATGGCACAATTTCTGTCAGAATTAATAAATAAATTCTTCATTATTAACCTATTAGTAGCAGTGATTATAGGAATTGTATGAATATGAATAAGGTTTCGCTATAAAATATGATGCACAATTAGCCATATTCATAGTTTAATTAAATGAGCTAATGGGCTACTTAGTATGACTTTCTACTTTGAATCGCATTAGTCTCGTCAGCCATTTTTTCCTGACCTTTAGAGTTCAGGTCTTCAGGTCCAGGTCTCTGCCAGTTTCTTTTAATTTTTAGTTAAAACACAAAGGTACCAAAAAGGTTCAATGCTACAGGGTCAAATTAAACAAAACCTATATATACAGTACAATCATGAAAATCACAATAAAAGGATGAGATATGAACTGGTGTAACTTGAAAAACTGATGAACCAGGATACGGAACTGAAATAAAAGGAAGACTTTTAACAAAAGAGTTACAGAAAGAGTTACACTGTGGTCCTTTAACAAAGCATCCAACTGTCTAGGCAGGAAGTAGACCTTTTCTTCACTTCCTGTTGTGGTGACTCATTTCAACCAATCTTCTGTCATTTTAGTGTAGTATCTAAGCTCCCTCTCTCTAGCAGTCATGCAAACACAAGAGCGACTTTTGTGACCATGAATGAATGAGATATTACATCTCATGGACCCATAAATTGGTAAACAGCCATAGCATCTTCCACACATAACATCCAAAATAATATATTTTTTCAAAAGCATTTATTGGACACAGAAAGAATATGCTTAGGAATACCAGATGGTAGAAACCAATCTATTATGTTCCATATAGCACGCAAAAGTCTAGCTGACAATAGTGTCATGTGTGAAATCTTCATTTCAACAATATAATTTGTTAATCTTTTTTTTTCCTTTCTTGGTATTCAGCTGCTGACTGGATTCTGCCTGATTTATCTGCTTAAATGATGGGCTAAAAATAAATCGAGGCTGGTAGGAGGAAAGCTGCATCTCATGAAGACGGCCAAAGATAAATCTGCTTATCACATGGTGAAAGTCGGAGGTTCAATAAATCACCTGAAGATTGCCAAAAAGGAACCGGGTACTGTTGAGTAAAGCGAGATGGACTGAGCACATGATTACAAAAACACACTGTATATATCTTCCCAATTAGCAACAACCCTGGAATGCACAAACATATTTTTATAATAAATATAAAATCAGAGCTACATTTCCAGGTGTGTTGATACCTTACGACAGATTTGAACTACAGTTGTATAAGGTGAGGAGCAGGATGCAAAGAGGGTGTGCCCTGAATTGCTTGTTTCCCAGTGTGATGCACTTCCAGGCCACTGGAACACAGCTATATTAAATATTATCTGAACCACGCTGGTCCCATTATGGTTCTATTTCCGGTAACATACAGGTGAGAGCACGGTTCATAAATAGCAGAAAGAAACCAATAGGCTTTAGTCAAGAATAGTCGTTCCATCCACATAAAATGGATAAAAAAACCCCCAAAAAAACCCTGCCAACTCAGCGCATGTTCAAAGTGGCTCAAGGAGCTATTATGAGTCAGCACTAGCATCCCCATGCTGACTTTGTAGGTGGTTAAAATCTTTATTTCCAGGCATAAACATTTACACATTGCTGGCATACTCCTTAATCTCTAAATGATGTGTATTTTTAGTGTACTGCACTAGAAACACATTAACCACATCATCAGGAGTTTGGTTGTGATCAAATACATACAAAACTAGCCAACTGTTGGCGTCTGTGATCTCATACTGTATATCCAGAAGAGGGCAGATACGGCTTCCTGTTGAGAAAACTAAATTGCTCTGTGAGGCTGCATGAGCAGAGTTTGGTTCACGTGTCTTGGAGGAAACATGTGCTAGTCTTCATACTTACTTATTGGTAGCTGTTATATAATGGAAAAGAACCGGTGGGTGGGTATTGGCAGATGACCAAATTCTAGAAATCTGCATAATGGTACATGCATAATTTTCCTATATTTGTCAGCTTTACCCTGTTATGAAATGAATGTGCTGTTTATTCCTGTATATGTCGTATATTTTAGACATTCATATGCCATATATGAAGTGTTGCAACTTATACCATTGAGTCTAATTGGCTATTTTTATGATGCACTGACTGTGTATCTTACTAGTACTGGGCAAAAGAGAAAATACACCATCATTAGCCTGCTGCTAACAGAACACTGTGTTTATTAACACCTATTTCCCAAGCATAATGAGAAAGCATGACCAGAAAATATCTAGAGTTAGCATATTCCACTACCTACATGTACACTAAATATCAAATCAAAATATTCAGCCACATTTTAGTTGGCTGGCCTGAGACAGATGGCTAGTTTGCATGCAATAAATGGCTTAACATTACAAAGTCAACACTGGCTTCATGTCATCTAAGGTGCTGCACTCTGCAAATCACACAAGCTTATGACATGCTACAAGACAACCCTGGAGGCATCATGTGGATAGCCTGTCATTTAGCTATAATTACCTGTGAGATACATGCAGAATTATGTTTAAACACAAGGAAAGTCAACACACTTTGCAAAAGTAAAAGTTGGTATATATATATATATATATATATATATATATATATATATATATATATATATATATATATATATATATATATATATATATATATATATATATATATATACAGTTAAGCATGGTGGTGGTAGCATCATGGTCTGGGGCTGCATGAGTGCTGCTGGGTTTTGTGAGGGCAACATGAAAACGACCCCTAACACACAGTCAAGATGACAACTGCCTTGCTGAGGAAGCTGAAGGTGAAGGTAATCGTGCTTAGACCTGAACCCTATTTAGCACCTGTGGGGCATCCTCAAGCAGAAGCTAGAGAAGTGCCATGTGTCTAACTTCTAGCAGCTCTGTGATGTCATTATGAAGTAGTGGAAGAGGATCCAAGCAATAACCTGTGCAGCTCTGGTGAATTCCATGCCAAGGGGGATTAGGGCAGTGCTAAATAACAATGGTGCTCACACAAAATATTGACACTTTGGACACTAGGATACTATATATATATATATATATATATATATATATATATATATATATATATATATATATATATATATATATATATATATACAGATGGTTCAGTGAGTTACGATAGTTTGACTTCAATCTTACAATGACGATAGCGATACAACAAAATTGTAAAAATATGTAAAATTTCGCGCAACAGGCAGGGCGCACAGCTGGGATGAGCGTATCTTTCGCCCTGTGAGATGCCCCACTCTCGCTCGACGGAGTAAAGTTGTCTCAGTGTGTATTTTTTTCTGTTTTAAACAATTTCAAACATCAATTTTAGTGATAAAAGCATGTCTTCCAAGCGCCCAAGAAAAAAGACTAGGAAAGCCATCAGTTTATAGCAGAATATGAAAATTATAAATCAGCATGAAGCAGAAATGACTGTTACAGTCATAGTACCATCTTTAACTTGTGATATTTTTGACTTACGATGGAGTCGTAACGTATCTCCATCATAAGTAGAGGACTACATGTATATGTAGACATATATATTTATACACACACACACACACACACACACACACACACACACACACACACACACACACACAGAGAGAGAAAGAGAGAGAGAGAGAGAGAGAGAGAGAGAGAGAGAGAGACAACCCAATTGACCAGATAACATAGTAAGGCTGGCGACAAGCCTGTGTATGGTGTGTGCAACATGCCATTTGAGCAGATGCTCTTTTTATCCTTCCTCAATAAGAGAGTTTCATGTAATAATTGCGCGCTCGAACTCATGTCTATGGTTTGGTTTTGATGATCTACAGAAATACATGATCTAGATTAATATATATATATATATATATATATATATATATATATATATATATATATATATATATATATATATACAGTGAGGAAAATAAGTATTTGAACACCCTGCTATTTTGCAAGTTCTCCCACTTAGAAATCATGGAGGGGTCTGAAATTGTCATCGTAGGTGCATGTCCACTGTGAGAGACATAATCTAAAAAAAAAAAATCCAGAAATCACAATATATGATTTTTTAACTATTTATTTGTATGATACAGCTGCAAATAAGTATTTGAACACCTGAGAAAGTCAATGTTAATATTTGGTACAGTAGCCTTTGTTTGCAATTACAGAGGTCAAAGGTTTCCTGTAGTTTTTCACAAGGTTTGCACACACTACAGGAGGGATTTTGGCCCACTCGTCCACACAGATCTTCTCTAGATCAGTCAGGTTTCAGGCCTGTCGCTGAGAAACACGGAGTTTGAGCTCCCTCCAAAGATTCTCTATTGGGTTTAGGTCTGGAGACTGGCTAGGCCACGCCAGAACCTTGATATGCTTCTTACAGAGCCACTCCTTGGTTATCCTGGCTGTGTGCTTCGGGTCATTGTCATGTTGGAAGACCCAGCCTCGACCCATCTTCAATGGTTTAACTGTGGGAAGGTGGTTGTTCCCCAATATCTCGCAATACATGGCCCCGGTCATCCTCTCCTTAATACAGTGCAGTCGCCCTGTCCCATGTGCAGAAAAACACCCCCAAAGCATGATGCTACCACCCCCATGCTTCACAGTAGGGATGGTGTTCTTGGGATGGTACTCATCATTCTTCTTCCTCTAAACACGTTTAGTGGAATTATGACCCAAAAGTTCTATTTTGGTCTCATCTGACCACATGACTTTCTCCCATGACTCCTCTGGATCATCCAAATGGTCATTGGCAAACTTAAGACGTGCCTGGACATGTGCTGGTTTAAGCAGGGGAACCTTCCGTGCCATGCATGATTTCAAACCATGACGTCTTAGTGTATTACCAACAGTAACCTTGGAAACGGTGGTCCCAGCTCTTTTCAGGTCATTGACCAGCTCCTCCCGTGTAGTTCTTGGCTGATTTCTCACCTTCCTTAGGATCATTAAGACCCCACGAGGTGAGATCTTGCATGGAGCCCCAGTCCGAGGGAGATTGACAGTCATGTTTAGCTTCTTCCATTTTCTAATGATTGCTCCAACAGTGGACCTTTTTTCACCAAGCTGCTTGGCAATTTCCCCGTAGCCCTTTCCAGCCTTGTGGAGGTGTACAATTTTGTCTCTAGTGTCTTTGGACAGCTCTTTGGTCTTGGCTATGTTAGTAGTTGGATTCTTACTGATTGTATGGGGTGGACAGGTGTCTTTATGCAGCTAACGACCTCAAACAGGTGCATCTAATTTAGAATAATAAATGTAGTGGAGGTGGACATTTTAAAGGGAGACTAACAGGTCTTTGAGGGTCAGAATTCTAGCTGATAGACAGGTGTTCAAATACTTATTTGATTTTTTTTTTTTAGATTATGTCTCTCACAGTGGACATGCACCTACGATGACAATTTCAGACCCCTCCATGATTTTCTAAGTGGGAGAACTTGCAAAATAGCAGGGTGTTCAAATACTTATTTTCCTCACTGTATATATATATATATATATATATATATATATATATATATATATATATATATATATATATATATATATATATATATATATATATATATATATATATATATGGTAGTCAGAATTCGGCAACTACAGTTTGCACACATTCCCAGGTTTAATGAGACAGGCTTCTGGTCTATCTACAATGATAACCTAAAAGTGACAAATTGCCAAAGAGTCAGTTCTCAACGCATTCATGCTGATTTTCATTTCATTTTGCCCCCAGAAATGGCCACCCTGCAAATTCTAGCTCTTTTCCTCTAACATTATAGTTGACTATAACAGATGGTCTTTAACAGATGTGAAAGGTAATTGGTACTTTGCTTAAGTTGAGTTTTTTTTTTTTAGGTATTGCACTTGTGATTGTGTTATAATCATTTTGACTTACAGCATTTCAAATGAAAAATACTTTCTACTTTAATGAAATGTAAGAGTTCATAATTTTCTACTTTGACTTGAGTGATGCTTTTAAAAGTGTACTTCAGATTTTCTCAGAATATGTCTTCAGTGCAGAAATTACATCTTTACTTTGGTTATAAAACAGATTGGCTGAATCAGGAATATGAACGTACAGAATGTTGTGACAATTTTTTACTGGATTTTCCAAATTTAGTTATCCCCAGATCTCCAATTCATTATTATTCATAATTCATTCATATTAAATGAATAATATTATACTTGTTTATATAATAGCTCCACCAGGGGTACCAGTCAGTTAAATAAATAGAAAACTTGCCATTGTGATAATGCAGAGACGAGTTTGCTGGGAAAGGTGGCACAAGTTTTTAATCAGGTTTAAGTTAGTAGTCAAAGGGCTACTGGGAAAAATACGCCAGAATAAAATTTTAACTTTTTAGATTTAACATACTGCTTCTGTAATTTAGGTCATATTTTTTTAGCTTTTCATTTGAGACACTCTCATATATTGGTATAGTATTACGACCCAGTGCTAAAACTGTTAGGACACAGGGTAAAATGTAAATAAAAACAAAATGCAATGATTTGCAAATCAGTCAGCCATTTATCTGTGGCATTCAACAATAGAAATGTTACACCTCTATTAGAGATAGAAAGACTATTCGGTAACATGGTGCTGACAGGGACACAACAGCTGAGTATCATACAGGAAGCTGAAACACTTTATACACATAAACCTAAGTGTGGACGCACACACACATGCACACACACACATACACACACACACACACACACACACACACACACACACACACACACACACACACACACACACACACACACACACACACACACACACACACAAAAAAAACAACTTTTGCCACAAAACATCCTTGGCCTCAAGACCCCAGGGCAAAAAGCAATAACAACAATCTTCTAACTGTCAAAATAATCCTTTAAAATACACACACCCACACACACTCTTACACACACATTTGTGACAGTCAGAGTTTAAAGTTCAGGTTTCTCCATGAATCTCCTACATGGCAGAGATGACTGCTGATGAAATGTAACAATGCCTATAATTGATCCACAGCTTAGCGTGGCTAGTGTGTGTGTGTGTGTGTGTGTGTGTGTGTGTGTGTGTGTGTGTGTGTGTGTGTGTGTGTGTGTGTGTGTGTGTGTGTGTGTGCATTATTGTATAGGCTCCGCAATTCTGTCTTTCTCGTCAGGACATTTTGACAGACACAAAGCATTTCATTTCAGCATATTTACTAGCAGTACAAAGGCCTGATCCCCACAGAGCCAATGAAAGAAAGGAAAGAAAGGAGCGAAGGCGATAGAGAGAGAGAGAGAGAGAGAGAGAGAGAGAGAGAGAGAGAGGGAAAAAAAAAGGTCAAATTATGTGTTAAGTGATCACATGTGTGCTTGTGTGTCTATACTGGACATTGACTCTTCTCTTGAAGGAGTTCATTCCATCTGCAGTCTTTTCACCAGATGCTTTGTTCTGAGCCACTGCTACAGTAACAAGGAAAGTAAGGATTAAATAAAACAGGGGTTCCTATAAATAAAATATATGAATTTTTTAAACAAAAACAGTCAGGTGAAAAATTTGGTAAATGGCAGAAATGTTAACAAACAACAATTAACTAACTTATTTTATTTTTATTTATTGATTTTTTTCTTCTTCTTTTTTTTTTTCAAATGATTTTTTTATGTGGCAATTGTTTAATAAATTCTACATGAAAAATACATGATTTAACATTAAAAAAAATCTATCTATCTATCTATCTATCTATCTATCTATCTATCTATCTATCTATCTATCTATCTATCTATCTATCTATCTATCTATCTATCTATCTATCTATCTATCTATCTATCTATCTATCTTTATAAAACCATGATGCACAAAATAGAATTGTACTATTTGCAGTTGCAGTTATATTACTTTCTATTAAGTATTTAATTTCACAAAGAAGGTATAGTAATCTTAATAAAGTTCGATTTAAAGTTAGGGTTGAAAAACTAGAAAACTGAAACACTAGTTACATTTTACTGAATGTTTTAAAAGATTATTTTAGCTTTCAAAGATGTCGTTTTTTTGTGTGCAGATTTATAGTTTTTTTTTTTGCATTAGCATTAGAAAGGTACATATATTTTTTTATATGTTGACTTATAAAGCGTCTCTCCTCACACACATTCACATAGTCCTTCACACCTAGGGTCAATTTGTCTTATCCAGTTCACCTAATTGCCTGATTTTGGAAGGTGAGAGGAAACTGGAGAAGCTAGAGAAGACAGGATGACTCATTTTATTTAAAACAGGTCCTGTTTTATTTGACACTGAGCCTTTTAAAGCCTCTCTTATGTTAAACCTGGCTTTTACATATGGGGGAGTGTGTATAAGAGGTTGTGAAAGCTGGCCAGGCAACATCAGACATTTTTTGTTACAAGAGCCATTTTTAAATCTTTTATTTCTGATCAAATTCAGGGTCTGTAAATGACTGAATATGTCATATTCTCAGTATTAGAAATATAATTATTGAAATAGAGAGCCATGTGGGAAATTCAATTTCACTACTAATAAACATTTAGCATGGCTTATTTTGACCTGAACAGAGTATAAGGGTTAACAGGACACTGAACGTACTGCATGTGGTTTTCTGGGGTGAACATAGTCATCTGTTGAACTGATTGCCTCCTGTGCCAACGTGCCATGCGTGGGGAGGCAACAATGACATCTCAGCATGTGTTGGTGGCTGACTATTGTGTGAACTAAAAATCTAGATCTTGAAACAACAAGAGGAAGAGAGACAATTATTAAAAGACAAGCCCATATTAGTACTATTAAATCCATTCACAGTATAGTCCTCGTGAGTTTGTGAAGGGTAAGTATGTCAAATGAGCGTTACAGCCCCTTTATGCTTAGCAAGCTATATGCTAAATATCATATTACAAGCAGTCCACCAGCTTATATAGCTTGACATACAATCACTTTGTAATACACTTGGATTAGTGGTGAGGACAATGACTACAGATCCTATGATTTCTAGATACAGCCCGTGTGTGAGAGAGGCATGGCAAGGGCATATATGAAGTTGTGAAGAAGCATTGGTTTGTTGTGCTGTTAAATACCCAGGAAACTCAAATTATACCTCACTTGTTCTGAATCACTTGTTAAACTGCACTTCTTCCTCAACCTTCAGGAAGCCTAATGTTCTCTCATTCAGTTCACACTGATATTGTTATTGTTTAAGTTCAGATTCACAGCGGGCAAGTTGGTCGCAGTTAACAAGAGTTTGTTCCCGTATTGCATCGAGCTACACTGTGGTTGAATCAGCCTTTTGCTGAAGATGTGGGAAGCTACAGGAATCCAGTGAAGGGAGCATAGCAATAGGGTGGTGTGGCAGAACTTAAGAAGGTTGAAGACAAGTCATGCAGCTGCATTCTGTATCTTTTGCAGAGGTTGAATGTCTTTCAGTAGTAGCCCTGCCAGGAACAAGCTGCAGTAGCCCAGTCTTGAGATGACAATGCACTAAGAGGCCTGTGTGGATAGAAATGGACAAATTCTCTCAATGAGAAATAAACATGAGCATATGAACAGTAGTTCAGTTTTTCAGGAAATAAACAAGTAACAACAGTGTCTGTAGGGGTAGAAAATACTTACCCTACCTATAGTGTGCCCCTAGTGCGACCAGCGTTGGCTTTCATTGGGCAAGCACATAGATGTGGGAAACTGATGGTAGACCCGAAAGGGTCCCCTATGCCCCTGTGTGGGCTTTCTGTGGGTAAGCCCACAGTTGAGCTGCCTACTTATTAGGCCCAAAAGGGCTAAACTGCTGTGGGCTAAGTCAAAGGGGCCCAAGTGGAATTAGTGGGGGTTTGCCCTGCCCACATGCCCCGCAGTAAACATGCACTAATCCCATGGTGGGCCCACACAGTTATCTTTGCTGAGCTGATTGATTGCATTTGGCTCTTTGTGTACAATGCCTCTGTTATTGGACCTTTTATTTTTGTGATTCTGCTTTGCCTTCTCTGAAAAGTAGGAGGTCTCTTCTTAATTCTACCACCAGTTCCTTGCTCTTGAAACTGTAAGGTTCTAATATTAGTTAAGTAGTACTAGGTCAAGGTCGCCGCACATCTGGCATTTTTTTTAAACACTCTCCATTATATCTATTGACAACTAAGACTGTTATGTTAGACTTCTGATAACATTTTGCACAATAAATACTATATAGCTGAAAGTATATGGACACTTGTATGGGTCTTCCCCAAACCATATTAACAAGGTTTCAAATACAGAATTGTCTTTGTATGATATTACATTATTTCTCATTACCTAAGGTGTGTTGAAACAGTTTTAGCATGGCAACCCACTTGTGTACAAAGTGAGGCCCTTAAACACATTTGACTTGGTTTGCCAAAGATAGAGTGGAAGAACCCTGACCTAAAACACTCTAAACACCTTTGGGATGAACATAAGCAACATAGCAAGAACTGTATAATATATATATATATATATATATATATATATATATATATATATATATATATATATATATAAATATATATATATATATATATATATATATATATATATATATAAAAGTGTAACGCATTTGTACTAACATTTTTCTGTACAGGGCTTTTGGTTCAGTACTTGTGTACCGACTGCAATCCTTGTTATGTGCAGAACATAGTAATACCTAATAGTAGTAAGACTTTTACTCTGCCTAATCTTATTTTGGATTAGTCTGAGTAACCTCATACTGTATATCCAAACCTCTGTCTATACCTGGCATAAACACATCATTCATCAACCTTATATGCTGCTACACTAGTGATGCAAAAAGGGAAAAGGTTGCTTTGCAGTAAATTATTTATCGGGAATTCACAAAGATACACAAGAAGTGTCCCTTACAAGGGAAATATCAAGGTCCGTGATGTCGGAGTGACGTGGGGCCGCCTTCCCGTGGGCTCACCACCTGCAGGAGGGACCGTAAGGGACGGTGCTGTGAGGATTGGGCAGCAGTCGAAGGCGGGGGCCTGCGAATTACGGATAAGCGGGAGAAAATTAATGAATGAATGACACAAGAAGTATTATGTAAATAGATTAAGACCTATTTCCCTTTAAGTGCAGTTTATTACTTACATTTGTAATCAACATTTGAACAGTTTACATTTTGAAAACAATTTTATAGGAATTTATTTTTAAGATATGATCTACTTAACTATTCTACTTATTTCAGCATATTTTAATAAATGTCTTAAATTCCTTCTATCCTTCATTTATTCACTCCCTCATTATGCGGAATTGTCAGGATTTTCAGAAAATTCTTTAAGCTGGACATAAGATGCAAAAGAAACCATATTGCAAGCATGAAAACTAAAAAGAAATCCATAGCGCTAGCATTAGCCACTAACCAGGAAGTGGCTAGTGGCAACCGATAGCGCTATGGATTGTTTTTTTAGTTTTATGCATGCGCAAAAAAAACAAATCATATTTCCGGTACAGAGTGAGTAGCCACAGTGACACTACACTATCTCCAGAATATTTTTTTATACCCCTGGCATTGTTGTGCATGTTTTAATTTTAATAATATGATAGTTCAGGCCAAAATGGGATAGAACTGCAAGAAAACAAAAAAAATCTAAATAGTATACACCGTAGCAACGATGTGGTTAGATTACTAGCATTGAGCTAAAAGCAGAGATTTGTAGTGGCTACTGTATATGTATTAACTAATGATTGGGAATAGGTGTTTGTGATTAGAAGTCCAGGGAGGAGTGTGAGGTAACAACCTATTTGACTGATGATTGGATAAGGCTTGCAGTTCATTAATTTGTAGAGAATTGTGGAAATTGTTTTTTAAGTTTACAAATGTAGAAATATGAGTTTAATGAATCTGGTCTTTGGTCATTCCAGGAATTTCAGGAGTTTCAGCATTCAGCGCTTTTTCTCAATGGTAAACCGTTTCAGTTGGGAATCATTAATATTTTTTATGGTTAGCTCTGTAACTAAACATATATTTTCAACCTACTCTATGTCAAGTTGTATAAACCATCAGATCTACAGACAATTATTGGATGGGAGAAAGAATGGTTTTGATCAGAGCATTTGGTAATATTAATAGAGGACACTAAATTTGAAGCTTCTAAGCATCCATCTGCCAACTTACCTAACCCTTACAAGCACTATCATGAGGATTTTCAAACATACCTATGCATGAAATTATCCAATTAGTCAGGCAGTGTAGTCTATTCCCCATAAAGGTTCAGCTATTATTGAGATGCATTTCTGCTCACCATGGTTGTAAAAAGTGGTTTTGCATTTTGCTTTCCTGTCAGCTGGAGCGGTTATGATCATTTTCCTCCAAACTTTTTTCAATAAGTTGTTTCTGCATGTCAAACTGTTACACTGTTTGCTTTACACAAAAAAAAAAAATGCCATTATTTTTTTAATTACCGAAGATCAGCAGTTACAGAAATACTTGAAAAAAAACAGCCCATGTGGCTCAAACAAATGTGCCAAGTTGCTGTGCCAAATCTATCCTGAATATAATGTTTGATGTGAACATTAATTGAGGCTCTGCACCCATATCTGCACAATTTTATATGTATTCGGTCCCTATGACTGTACCTGTTCCTGGTAACAGTATACAAAATAATGACCTATTTTGTATTTAAAATAATATTAAAATATTCATAAATATTCAAGAACAAGTGACATCTCAGACTAAGATTCCTAGTAATTGTTATGGCAGATCCACTGCCCATCAGTTTTAAAAATCATTGTGGACTTGTAGCAGCTCCTGGATTTGGGGTGGATGAAGATATCAGCTTCTCTTTCTACTAAATATGAACACTGATATGTATTACCACGTATTACCATCAGACTGTCCTGTAGAACTAGATATCCACTAATAATCCTTTAAGTCCCTACAACAAAATCCAGTGAATAAATCGATGGTATTTTTGTGCATTGTGAAGGTAAATGGCACTTTGCCCAGGCTTTGAAATGCCATCAAATTCAGCACATTTTGCAGAAAAACAATGACACTTTTTAGAATAGTGGTTAGAGTCTGGTGGCTGAGGGAAACTGGTTAAACATTAATCCTCCATTTATTTATTTATTTATTTATTTATTTATTTATTTATTTATTTATTTATTTATTTATTTATTTATTTAAATCTATAGCCTTTGGTTGCACTTTACCTCATTTATTTACTGATAAGATATATACTGTATAAGATCCTACAAACCGTATAAAGCTAAGTTGTATCTTATTAAACTCCAATCTCTGCTCATTACATCGATTTTAAACCAAATTCGAACGAATCCAAATGAGCAAGAACGATATGTGCACCAAGAAAAGCTAAAATTGTTCAATGGTTCATCTAACAATAACTATAACTTTAAATACCTCATGTGAATTTCACATGATGAGATTGTGTCACTTGCACGCATGCAAATGAGATGGCAGGATGTGCAAATTCCACAGCAGGGCAGCTATTTGACTAAAGATGAGGGGTGTTAAACTGATTCCTTCTTGTTGTCCTTCCAGTGTGTGACGTCAATCGAGCTGATGGGGAATCTGGAACAGCTGGGGTCGAGAGCCAGCCTGGAGCTTCATGGCTGTTCTGGATTCCGGTTGAGGATGCAAAACTGAGCTAAAAGTACTTGCTTATTTTCTTTTCTAGCTCTTGTGTAAATAGTCTTTCGCACCCTTCTAGACTGCTCAGAAGTCCAAGTAAAGAAAATACTGACTTTCCTTACTGTTCTGAACTTCCTCGGCCATTCTAAACTGCACTACATACTGTACACTATGCACATTAACACTCCGGGTTTGCACATAACTCTACAAAACGCTTTAAGTTGCACAGGACTTGATAAAACACAGAGTTTATGTACAGACACTTTTCATTAACTTACCTTTTTATTTTTAGTATTTTGTAGGATTTATTTTATGCCTTATTGCCTATGTTTGTGGATACTGCTGAAAGCTGTACATTTCCCATTGGGATAAATAAAGTATCTCTCTCTCCCTTTCTCTCTCTCTCTCTTGCGTGCTCTCTCTCGTGCTCTCTCTTGCTCTCTCTCTCTCCATCTATCTACTGTGAATTTAAGTTGTCTTTGGGGTATTTACAATAAGTGTAGGCAGGATAACACCACTTGTGCAAATCTTCAGCTGTTTTCCTACTTCCCTTTCAGAAACTTGAGCTGCATCGAAATGCTTTGGGAACACGCCTGAGTGTTCACATTTTGAAATAATCTGTGTAATCAGTCAAAAATTGGGCGGGCGGGGTGACATCACGACCAGGAAGTATAAAACGCATATCGAGTGAGGCAACGCCAGCTTCTGTTTGTTTTGCGCTTTGCGAGTTAGGCTCAAGGAGCTATAGAGTTGGGGGAGGGGCTAGGTCGGTACCCAAGGGATGCGGCTGCACAAATTCTGTGCACTTTTGGGGCAGATTCTCTGCACATTCCGTGCATGATCTGCGCATATTGCGCCCCGCTTATTGTGCCATGCAACTTTTGTTCGCATTTCTGTGCAATCACTCCACTCCCTGTGAAGCCCTGTGAAGTGACAGATCTGATGACTGGATCTGGCCGTGAAGGGGCTCGTTGCACCACAGTTCCAGGTGCCCGCCCTGCCCCGGCCCTCTAAGGAACCTGGTCCGTTAACCCTGCCACCCTCGGTGCTTCAGGGCATGGCCAGCTCCAGCAAGCACTCTCCTTGGTCTCCACCCAGCATCTTTGTGGTCCAGGAGATTTTCGAGGCTACTCGATTCAGTCCAGGTCTCCTCCGCCCTGTTTTCATGGGATACTTCCCACCCTGGTGAGAAGCCAGCAGGCTCTGGTCATTGATCAGGAAGTAAACACTCTACTGAGGAAGGAGGCCATTGAGGTGGTCACTCCATTAGAACGAGAGTCCGGGTTCTTTCTCCATTACAGAGAACCACCTATCTCATTTACATATGCAATTCAACTACTTTGCGCGTACAGCTTCCCCCTGCCCGGATTGTGGCCATCCTTATGGTCGTCAGGAAGGTCAGAGAAGGGCAGCCTCTCACTGTCAACAGTTCCAGAAACTTCTAGGGCTTATGGCAGCTGCATCCAGTGCTATTCCATTTGACCTGCTGTACATGAAACCCCTTTAGTGGTGGCTCAGAACCCATAGGTTCTCACAGAGGGGCAACCCCCTCCACACCATCAAGGTCACGTGGCGATGCCTATGTGCCTTAGCTGGTAAGAGAGATCCCTGGTTCTCTCGTCGCTTAACGCTAACGACGGCTGAATTGTTTTGACATTTTCGGGGATTGAGCTCGTTGAAGGTTGTGCTGATCTTTCGTCGTCTTCCAGGGATTCCAGCTGCTAAATTTGCGTGCCACTCAAAGCACCTCGTACGACTCGTTGCAGCATCGCTGTATGCCAAACATACATCTTGTTAAACGTCTCTGTGGCCCAGTTTTACTCAGAATTTCACGTTTGCTCTTTGTTCTAATTTGCTGTCCATAATGCAATCGCAGACGTGGCAATGCATGTGGTCAGAATAGCACCAATAGCAGAGCCAGAATGGGTTAGTGTGTGTGTGTGTGTGTGTGTGTGTGTGTGTGTGTGTGTGTGTGTGTGTGTGTACTGTATGTGTGTAAGTGAACACTGTCAACACCCCTCACACAAAATATTATATGACAGCACCAAATGCTTATATGTGTAGCTGGTTAACATAATACAAATACGACGCACATGATGTCATACTTTACATAGTATTCCAGCTGCACTGGTCGATGAAAGGTCAACACTGATTTTACTGGCTGCCAGCTACTATGGTGAAAAACAGATCTCGACCAATCCAATTCATGTATTTCTCTTGTTCCTATAGTTACATGTCCTTCCAGAAATGACATCCTTGCTATGCTACTGATTATGAAAAGGTGTATTAAGATGTTATTTCTCAGTCGAGAGAAAGTATAGACACATTTTATTGCATGACTAGTTGGAAGATAACAGCAATGACACAATATAACTCATGCTAGCCAGGAGTTTCACTTCTTATTTGCTTATTTTTTTAAACACGCACACACACACACACACACACACACACACACACACACACACACACACACACACACAGATGACACAACTGGTCATCTGTTTTTCATTTGGAGTGGAATTATTCACAGTAACACACCCACACACACACACACACACACACACACACACACACGGTTGATTTCTCTCTTAAAGCATATTTTCTTACCGTATTTGAGTATTAAGATTAAAACATGAGATGCTGTTGAGAAAGAGTTGCGTCAACCCATTCATTTCTGCACATAAATCTCTAAGCTTTTTATCTCAGCTTTCTCTCTCTAAAGCACCCTGGAAAATAAGTTATAAACCAGATAGGCTTTAGGCCCTTTGACCCAATGTGGTGGTACACTTGTGCGTAGGCTGAGTTTACACTTTGGTTGGAGAACTGCACATTTGTTGCACATATTGTGATTTACAGCTGTTAAAACTATGCAGATGAGAGAATTTGTAAAAGTAAACTATGTGCTTACATCTGGGACCCCTATCTATCATCGTGAACAGACTCAAATACTCAACTGAAGTGCACACATTGCCAAAAAAACATAACAAACATAATCTCGAGGCAACATATTCTTTAAGCATCATCCATTCAGAAATAATTTCCATTGGAATTCTTTAAAGGAAAAACAAATCTTATAAGATATTTTTAAAGCATAAGATGAAAAACAGTAGAGGTCAAGGAAAGACCACTCGTTTCTGGGAAAGTACTACATGTACTGTGCTTAGTATGTTTACTGTAAAAGATTAACAACTGATCTATCGTAATAATTCATATTTTCAAATGAATATTTCTTTAAAAACATCTATCTATCTATCTATCTATCTATCTGTCTGTCTGTCTGTCTGTCTGTCTGTCTGTCTGTCCGTCCGTCCGTCCGTCCGTCCGTCCGTCCGTCCGTCCGTCCGTCCGTCCGTCCGTCCGTCCGTCCGTCCGTCCGTCCGTCCGTCCGTACGTACGTACTTTTATTCCTCTTACAATTTAATGTAACTACTGTTGGAATCAATCCCTAGAATGATGTACACGCTTCATCACAAGGCAACATGCACACAATTTCACACACTCATTCATGCCCACTTGAAATTTAGAGCAGCTTCTCATATTTGCATGTTTCTGAGGAGCTGAGAGAATCCGGAGGAAACCTGGACACTGAGGAGAACATGTTAAGCTCCACAGACCTGAGCTCAGGAGCTTGTTTGGGTCAACCCTGTAAATCTAAGATAATAATCACTCAGGTGATACTACACAATGCATTAATATTCATGGCAGTTAGTGAACGTTTTACACAGACATGACCTTGTAATAGGTAGATTTGTCTTTGTTCAAGTATCTCTCTCTTTTTTTATTTCTCATTTTTCCACACACACACTCTGGCATATATAATGGTTGCTCCTTAACTATAATATAAAGAACTGTAGCATATTAAAGACAGAACCCACTGAATAACAGGTGTGTGTGTGTGTGTGTGTGTGTGTGTGTGTGTGTGTGTGTGTGTGTGTGTGTGTGTGTGTGTGTGTGTGTGTACTTAGTTTAAGGAGCCAGTCTGGTTTTGTTTAGAATTAGGGTTTGGAATTGGAATCATGTTCAGTCATGTTCCCTTTAGGAAGGATTAGGACTGAGATTGGGGTTACGGTAAACTTCACCCCAACTCCATCTCCATCATAGTGTCTTCTCCCTAGATGCACTAACATTCACACATACACACACACATTTAACTGTCATGTAAGAATCCTATTAAGGTATGTTTACCGCTGGGCAGTGTGATACATATCAACACATTCTGGTGCCCCTTGAACGCCTATTGTTTCAGATTCAGGGGAGTACTAGATTTTTACATCATGTAAACTGGAGGAAATATCAATCAATATCAATATTGCAAAGAACTTAACAGTCTATAATTTTTATGCTAGGTTTATTTTAACAGAGGGGCGACAGTATATCCAAAAAATCCAGAAAGAAATAATGAAATAATATTATATGTCAATTATTTTGTATTCGATCGAGTGAAATAAGCATTTGAACCCCTACCAACCAGCAATAATTCTGACTCCCACACACCCAAATTAGTCCTGTTCTCTTTTTAGAAATTGCTCCTAATATCAACTCATTATATGTGTGAAATACACCTTTCACAGAATCAACCTCTTTCATTTAAACATCTCCACCAGCATGGGGAAGACCAAAGAGCTGTCAAAAAATGTCAGGGACAAGATTGTAGACCCGCAAAAGGCTGGAATGGGCTACAAGACCTACAGCAAGAAGCTTGGTGAAAGAGAGACCACTGTTGGTGCGATAATTTGAAAATGGAAGAAAAGCAAAACTCATGCTGGTGGAGAGGTTTAAATGGAAGAGGTTTATTATGTGATTTATACACATAATGAGTTGATATTAGAAGAGCTTTCTTAAAGGCACAGGACTAATTTGGGTCAGTAGGAGTCAGAATTCTTCTAATTTTAAACAGGATCAAATACCTATTTTACTCGATCAAATATGAATTAAGTTATAACATTTCTTTATTGTTTTTTTAATGTTTTTTTTATATTCTGTCTCTCTCTGTTAAAACAAACCTACCATAAAATAATTATTTCCCCCACTGTTCTTACCGTTCGAACACACATTAAAAATACAGTATTTGTAAATTATTTCACATGAATCAGATGTGAAGGTACTGTAGCTAAATATATTATACCTTATTCTCAACCTTTATATTGACTTCAGTATTTTAAACAAAGACATTTTCAAAATCACACTAGATCAAAACTCTGAGAGTTTCATAGTGTTTGGTCCATGATGAGATGAAACAGCCACTTAACAACAACAGATACATCTGGCTATAAGCATTTACTAATAGTGTGAAAAACCTTGATTAATTTAGATAGTAATGAAAACCACCCTGCCATAAAATCACATTTTACACATCCTAGCAAGTGAAGGTATCTTGCAAATGCTCAAATACATCTATGAATATATTTCCTATTATTGGTTCATAATAATACAAATATATGATTATTAATCCTTTACATATCTGGAAATTTCAAGTTTAAAATAGTATTACACTGGCAGATGTGACCGATTTCAACAATGAATTTTTAGACTTGCACTAGTACTTTGCAGTCTCCATTAAAAACATTTACTCACGTTGGTTCATACTATTTTTGTTTATTAGCATAAAGAAAATTTTTTTGTGTCGGAACAACTGCCAAGTCAAATCCCTAGTAAGTGAATATTTCTATAACCCACAAAGCCATGATCATTAAGATACATTTTTGCAATGTTTGTATTACACACTTGAGCCATTTTTCATTACAAAATCTCAGACACACAATTCAATTTTAAAATAAAATGTCAAAATGTGCGAAAAATGTGCATGATGATCTTCAGAGAACAATCCACATGATCTCACTTCTGCCCCCGCCCTACTCGCCTTTTACCCCTGCAGACTTCGCCCTTTTCCTGAAGATGTTAAAATATGTCCTGTACATTGGTCATTATTAAAATCATTCAGACAGATGAATAAATAGAGTTAGTAATAAAGTATACTAATTAAACCAGATGTTGAGAATTATAACTATATTATAGTAGTAGCAGAATGTGTTAGCTCTATTTTATCTATTTTCTAATCAAATGGCTAGAATTTGTTAATAGGGAGAAAATTTATATTTTAAGATAAGGTCCTACATAAGCCACTTGTCTGGGCGACTAAAATCACTTTATTGGTATGTGTAATTTGTATGTTTAATGTGGTCAAAAGAGGACTATCCACATATTAAAATGTGTCATAATATTAATATTGTATTGTTTGGATCTATCTGTCTATCTATTTTTGTTGGAACTTTTTCTTTATTCTTTCTTTTACTTATTATTTTATGATGATGATTATCAATTAGTATTTTTATTACATGGTATTACCCTTAACCAGTTCATGTCCAAATTCTTTTTTTACCTCAAGAGAAAAAAACAAAACAATACAGAGTGATAAAGAAAAATTATATTGAACCTGATATTGTTCTACATATTCTCCATGATAGTAATAAAAAAGTGTAAAAAATAGGTACAGTACAACAACACTGTATTTTATGGCTATATTTATATTATAGCACTATTTATATTATGGCTAACATCAGATGAGATTAGTGTTTCTCATAATTGCTTGGGATTGTGATGATGATGATGTTGATTTGATGTGATTAATAAACTAACCTGAAGGCTTGTACTCAAATGTGACACAGAAATATACTATGTTCTAATGTATTTTAAATATTGTTAAAGATTTAAAATGACTAGTCGAATAGTCAATCATCAAATAAAAAAATATATCTTTGATATAAGAGCCGTGATTTCTAGAATATATATATATATATATATATATATATATATATATATATATATATATATATATATATATATATATATATATATATATATATAATAAATATATATATATATATATATATATATAAATACCATTTATTTAAAACCTTTTATTATTATAATTCTGTGTTCTTAATAGGTTCATTATATCTTTCTCTGCTAAGTCTATTATCTTTTATTATTAATTGAATGAGTTTATATAAAAAAAAAGCAAATGAAACTTTATAAAACCAAACAGCAATTGATATATTATAATTTCATTATAATAATAGCAATAATGATAATTGTCTGTATTTGGCTTTAACATTTTAAACAACATTATTACACCTTGCTGAGGAATCTTAGTTTTGTTAGTTGGAATGTTACAACTTTGATGTATCATATCTAAAAGCATCTTTTTCACTTAAACTGAACATTTTAATACTAAAGTCATGAAATATCCAGTCCAGTAAACAAGTGGATAACTTATACCAATAAATGTTGCTAATTTAATACAGATTATTTAAAAATTATTAATTGTTCTTAGGGTAGAAGGAAACATTTTACATGGAGTGTATAAAATGAAATATTACTACTACCTAGGGAAACTCTGTCCGAGGTAGGTTTGGTTTGATGTCTGGAGTAACGTAACTTCTCTCATAGCCCTCTAACACTATTGCACATGGACATAATGTGAAGGTGTTGCAGCTACAATATGAAGTTTAAAGTGAATTGAATATATGTACAGTGCATCCGGAAAGTATTCACACACAGAGAGATCGCTGCGGATGGGGGAGGCCCGCCGCCTCTCAGGAGGCGCTGACGGCCGCAGTATGCTGCTCCGGCCGTTCAGGTACAGGAAGCCGGTCTGCTTGCCCTGCCACGGGATGTGTTTCAGGGCGCAGCCTCCCTAAAGTGGTTTACTCCCTCTTTTTTACCCTAAAGATCGCTGCGGATGGGGGGAGACCCGCCACCTCTCAGGAGGCCTTAATGGCTGCAGAGTGCCACTCTGAGTGGTTCAGAGGCCAACCCCGGGGAGTTGGTTCCCTTGTGGGACTTTCTGACAGCCTACAAAGGCTGCCAGGAGTGTCTCAGTGGATCCTGCTTACTATAGAGAGGGGCTACTCAATTCAGTTCGGGTCCTCTTCTCCCCGGTCCAACGGGTTGTGTCCCACCATGGTGGGACCCAAACAGGCTCTGGTCCTGGAACAGGAGGTGCGTGCTCTCTTGAGAATAGGGGCCATCGATGTGGTTCCCCGCTCGGTCAGGGAGTCAGGCTACTACAGCCCGTACTTCGTGGTTCCAAAGAAGGATGGCGGGTTAAGTCCGATCCTAGGTCTCCGCTCCTTGAACCGCTTGCTCAGGATGCTCAGGTTCCGGATGCTCACTCTTAAAGAGGTCATGTCTCAGGTCAAGTCCAATTACTGGTTTGTCATGACAGATCTGTAGGACAGATACTTTCATGGCAGTCCTTCTTGCACACGGGGGGTTCCTGAGGTTTGCTTTCAGGGGCATAGCTTACCTATACCAGGGTCCTCCCGTTTGGCCTGGCACTCTTACCCCGCACCTTCACAAAGTGCGTGAAATACAGCGCTGACCCTGCTGCTGCTCCAGGGCATCCGCATTTTGGATTATATCAATGACTGGTTGATATTGGCTTGATCAGAGTGCCAGACAATCCAGCATCGAGATGTCATTCTCGCCTGCATGAAGGGACTGGGGCTGGGAAGGGACTGGTGCTTTCTCCAGGGCAGAGAACCACCTTTCAGGGCATAGTGTAGGACTCAACCAGGTTGCGGGCATAGGTTGTCGCCCACCCAGATCAGAGTTATTTTCACTGCAGTTAGTAGAGTAAGAGAAGGCCAGTCACTCACTGTGGCAGTTCCAGAGGCTGCTGGGTCTCTTGGCGGCAGCATCCACTGTTATTCCACTCGGCCTCCTCCATATGAGACCCCTCCAGTGGTGGCTATGGGGCAGAGGGTTCTCCCGGAAAGGGGATCCAAACTGTACTATCAAGGTATTACGGTGGGCCCTTTGAGCCTTAGATGTGTGGAGAGAACCGACATTCCTGTCTTAAGGCCCTGTCTTGAGGACTCCTTGTCATCGCCTAACGCTAATGACAGATCCTCCTGTGCTCCCAGGGCAACTCCTTTCGCTGAAAACGGTTTATGTCCTGGGATGGTTGAATTACAGAGCAGATGCCCATTCGAAGCAAAGGCCAAGGCCTGGGGAATGGAGACTCCACCCCGAGGTGGTGGAGCAGATATAACGTAGGTTTTACAGAGCCCAGTTGGATCTGTTTGTGACTCGGGAGACTTCGCACTGTCCCTTCTGGTTCTCTTTCTCACCCAGCCCCGTTACGTCTGGATGCCATGGTACAGATGTGGCCATGGCTTCGCCTGTACGCCTTCCCCCCGATCCCTCCATAAGAAGGTTGTGTGCTGCGAGGTGGTGGCTGTTCATGTCGTTCACGGCTTAGACCTGGTTAACTGAGCGGTTGGTTTGGTTCTGGAGTTGCAGGAACAGTTTGCCATGTGGTTGACCCCTTCAACCCTGAAGGTTTACGTGTCCTTTGTCACGGCTTATATTGCCCTGATCTTTTCATCGTTGAGCAGCTCCTTCAGTGACAGACTTTTACATCCTAAGTGTCTGAAGGAGCATTACAGAAGGTCTTTTCTCCCTGCTACTATTAGATTTTACAATCAAAGCTGCTCCCAGTGAACCAGTCACCAAAATACACACTGTTATTATGGTTTAACTGTGTAATAATATTACCTGTGTGCAATAATACCTGCAATATGTGCAATACTACCTGTGTGCAATATTACCTGCAATACATGCAATATTACCTGTGTGCAATATTACCTGCAATACATGCAATATTACCTGTGTGCAATATTACCTGCAATATGTGCAATACTACCTGTGTGCAATATTACCTGCAATATGTGCAATACTACCTGTGTGCAATATTACCTGCAATACGTGCAATACCACCTGTGTGCAATATTACCTGCAATACGTGTGTAACTAATTACTAGTTGTCTCTTTTTTCCCTTATTTGTATTTATACATTGCATTGTGTATATACTGTGTACTATAGTATGTCTATTCTTTTATATATTTGCATTTATTTTTTCTTTGCTGCTGTAACTGAGAAATATCCCAACTGTAGGACGAATAAAGGTATATCTTATCTTATCTCTTATCCTATCTTACCTAAGGTTCCTGTTGCTCCCGCATGACCTGTCGTGCTGCAGGCATTTTGCCCCTACTCCATTCCTAGCCCCCGACCAGAAGAAGCAGAACCAGCTGTGTGCGAGTCGGAGCAGCTGTTTGTCTGCTATGGCCCTAATAGAAAAGGATTCCCTGCCAACAAGCAGACTTTTGGCAGGTGCGTAGTGGATGCTATTCATCATCTTATGAGTCTTCTGGTCTCCCCGCTCCGCTCAGGGTCAAGGCTCACTCCACCCAGAGTGTGGCGGCCTCTATGGCCTGGTCCGCTGTAGTCCCACTCCAAGACATTTGCAATGCTGCGAGCTGGTCCACCCCGCTGACCTTTGTTGGTTTTTATGACCACGACCTCAGAGCCACTCTGGGCTCCTTTGTCTTGCTGGTGCTGAGGCCCTCACACATTAGGCAGGGTCTGGTCAGTGTGGCATGATTAGACATCTCGTTCCCAAGGCGTTGCGACGCAGCTCAAAGTTAGGTTAATGTTGCTACAACTGCACAGCCATTTTGTAGCTTCCTGGTTTACGTGACGTCGCCGCCGATAATGTCACGTTTTGCCTATTGGCCAGATTTTACACGTAGTTTAAAGCATGGACAATGAGGGGTCGTTCCCAAAGCGTTGCGACGCAGTGTCTCATTCCCTCAGGGAACTAGGGTTGCATACATAACCTTACGTTAACAGTGCATGTCAGAGCACGAACCAAGCCATGAAGTCCAAGGAATTGTCTGTAGACCTCAGAGACAGGATTGTATTGAGGCACAGATGGTACTGATACTGAAGATTTTCTGCAGCATTGATGAACAGTGAGCACAGTGACCATCATCATCCTCAAAAGGAAGAAGTTTAAAAGGTGACCAAGAACCCGATGGTGACTCTGCAAGAGCTCCTGTGTTTCTCTGTGGAGAGAGAAGAACCTTCCAGAGACATCCTTGATGAAAACCTGCTCCAGAGTTCTCGGGACCTCAGACTGTGGCGACAGTTAATTTTCCAACAGGACAATGACCCTAAGCACACAGCAATGATAACAAAGGAGTGGTTACGAGACAACTCTGTGAATGTCCTTGTTTGGCCCAGCAAGAGTCCAGACTTAAACTCGAATAAACATCTCTGGGGATATCTGAAAATGACCACTGCTGTACACCATATATGTACTGGCACCCAATATATCTTGAACATTTTACATTTGGCAGGTACCCTTATCCAGAGTGATTTACAATTATCTCATTTATTCAAAGTAAAGCTGAGAGTGAAGGGCCTTTCTCAAGGGCCCAGCAGTTGTAGCTTGGTAGTACTATGATTTATGATCTAACCGACAACCTTCTAATCAGAAGTCCAACATTTTAACTACTGAGCTACCTACTTCCCTACTCTCCTTAAACTGTGTGACTGATCTGTACAACCCAGACTCAACACACACTCATACTCACTTCACACATCCATGTCTTCAGTCCACTCACATTACATCACCTCATTACCATAAACTGTTTACATGCTGTTTTTTCACATTTTTTCTGGATTGCTGCTATTGCTCTTTTGCACAACATTTTGTTTAAATTTTTTGCTACTGTTCACTTTACTTTTTTACACACCACAGTGTGTAATATACAACAGGTTTACTGGTGGCACTATTTTGTATTTTGTGTTTTGTGTATTTGTCTTACACTGTCTTGTGTTGTCTTTGCACTGTTTGCACCAGGTTAGACACAATGCACTTTATGTGGCAAGGACACATATCACTATATATGATTTTTAAACTATTTATTTGTATGATACAGCTGCAAATAAGTATTTGAACACCTGTCTATCAGCTAGAATTCTGACCCACAAAGACCTGTTAGTCTGCCTTTAAAATGTCCACCTCCACTACATTTATTATCCCAAATTAAATGCACCTGTTTGAGGTCGTTAGCTGCATAAAGAGTCAAGTCAAGTCAAGTCAAGTTTATTTGTATAGCGCTTTTCACAACAGACATTGTCTCAAAGCAGCTTTACAGAAAACAACAGTGAAGGTGAATGGTGTGCGTTTGTCCCTGATGAGCAGCCGTGTCGACAGTGGCAAGGAAAAACTCCCTTAGATGATATGAGGAAGAAACCTTGAGAGGAACCAGACTCAAAGGGGAACCCATCCTCATATGGGTGACATCAAAAGTTTGGTCATAAATCTTTCAACAATACAGAACAATTTGTGATCATCATAGATCCAGCATCAGCTTCTCCATGCCAGGGCCTTTAAACACTCGGCATCTACTTCTCCATGATAATCCATAGGTCCATAATCTTCACGAGGTGGGACGTGACTGGAGCTGGCCAAACCTCAGGAAGCCTCGGGATGGGGAGAGAAAGAGAAGCAGTGGAGAGGAATTAGCGTAGCTGCTGTTCATGATATTAACAGCACAAGTTGATAATGTGCATGTGATCAGATGTTCTGGAGCACAAGGTTGTGATGTGATGTGTGTGATGTGTGTTATGTGTAGGCTTTGCTAAAAAGATATGTTTTTAATCTGCACTTAAACTGGGAGAGTGTATCTGAACCCCGAACACTGTCAGGAAGACTATTCCAGAGTTTAGGAGCTAAATGTGAAAATGCTCTACCGCCTTTAGTGGACTTTGCTATTCTAGGAACTACTAGAAGCCCAGAGTTTTGAGATCTCAGGGAGCGTGACGGATTGTAGCGTGTTAAGAGACTGGATAGATACATGGGAGCCAAACCATTTAGTGCTTTATAAGTGAGTAGCAGTAGTTTGTAGTCTATTCGAAACTTAATAGGAAGCCAATGTAGGGACGATAAGATTGGGGTTATATGATCGTATTTTCTTGACCTAGTAAGAACTCTTGCTGCGGCATTCTGAACTAACTGAAGCTTGTTTATTAATGATGCAGGACATCCACCTAGTAATGCATTACAGTAGTCTATTCTAGAGGTCATAAACGCATGGACGAGCTTCTCTGCATCAGATATAGATAACATATTTCTTAGCTTAGAAATATTTCTAAGGTGAAAGAAGGCTGTTTTTGTAACTTGATTGATGTGATTTTTAAAAGATAAGTTGCTGTCTAAAATAACTCCCAGGTCTTTTACCGTTGAACTAGTAGTTACAGAACAACCGTCTAAATGCAGGCTGAGATGCTGGAGCTTCTGTGTACTATTTTTTGGGCCGATGAGCAAAATCTCCGTTTTATCAGGATTTAATAGCAGAAAGTTATGGGTCATCCAATCTCTTATTTCTTCAACACACTCAGTTATGCGAGCTAATTGAGCTGTATCGCCTGGTTTGGATGAAATATATAGCTGGGTATCATCAGCATAACAATGGAAGCTAATTCCATGCCTTCTAATAATATTTCCTAATGGAAGCATGTATATTGTAAAAAGCAGGGGTCCCAGAACTGACCCTTGTGGCACGCCATAATTTACTAGCATTATCCTGGATAGCTCTCCATTTAAATCTACGAAATGGTAACGATTGGACAGGTAGGATTTAAACCAGCTTAATGCCTGTCCCTGAATACCGATGTAATTCTGTAAGCGATCGAGGAGAAGATCATGATCTATAGTGTCGAACGCAGCACTAAGATCTAGTAAAACTAATAGGGAGATGTAGCCTTGGTCTGAAGCTAAAAACAGGTCGTTAGTGATTTTAACTAGAGCAGTTTCTGTGCTATGATGGGGCCTAAAACCTGACTGAAACTCTTCAAAGATATTGTTCTCCTGCAAGTGGTTACATAGCTGGGCAGCGACAATCTTTTCTAAAATCTTAGACATAAATGGGAGATTTGAAATTGGTCTGTAATTCGATAGCGTGTTTGGATCCAGATTAGGTTTTTTAATGAGGGGCTTAATAACTGCTAACTTGAGGGATTTAGGGACATGACCTAACGATAGTGAGGAGTTAATAATATTTAAAAGAGGCTCACCAGCTGTATATAACACTTCCTTCAGTAGTTTAGTGGGAATTGGATCTAACTGACATGTTGTTGATTTAGCTTTCATAATAGCATCATACAGCTCTTCCTGTCCTATACATGTAAAACAGTGTAGTTGTGGGGTTGTAAGTACGATTGTGTCGGGAGATGCTGTCAGAGGTTGAACTGCCACAATTGTTTTTCGAATGTTATCTATTTTTTCAGTGAAGAAATTCATAAAGTCTTCACTACTAAACTGTGATGGAACACATTTTTCAGATCCCTGATTTGTTGTTAATTTAGCGACTGTACTGAAAAGGAACCTGGGATTGTTTTTGTTATTTTCTATGAGTTTGCTCAGGTGTTTAGCTCTAGCAGCTTTTAGCGCCTGTCTGTAGCTAAGCATACTGTCTTTATACGCAATTCTAAATACCTCCAATTTAGTTTTCCTCCATTTTCTCTCCAGATTACGTGTTGTTCTCTTTAGGGCATGCGTATGACTATTATACCAAGGTGCAGGTGCTTGTTCTCGAACCTTTTTTAACCGGATGGGGGCAACAGTGTCTAAAGTGCTAGTGAGGATAAGGTCTATGTTGTTCGCCATCTCATCAAGATGATCAGCATTTATGGGTTTAATGTGAAACTGAGATAAATCAGGCAGGTTAAAGACACCTGTCCACCCCATACAATCAGTAAGAATCCAACTACTGACATAGCCAAGACCAAAGAGCTGTCCAAAGACACTAGAGACAAAATTGTACACCTCCACAAGGCTGGAAAGGGCTATGGGGTAATTGCCAAGCAGCATGGTGAAAAAAGGTCCACTGTTGGAGCAATCATTAGAAAATGGAAGAAGCTAAACATGACTGTCAATCTCCCTCGGACTGGGGCTCCATGCAAGATCTCACCTCGTGGGGTCTCAATGATCCTATGGAAGGTGAGAAATCAGCCCAGAACTACATGTGAGGAGCTGGTCAATGACCTGAAAAGAGCTGGGACCACCGTATCCAAGGTTGGTAATACACTAAGACGTCATGGTTTGAAATCATGCATGGCACGAAAGGTTCCCCTGCTTAAACCAGCACATGTCCAGGCACGTCTTAAGTTTGCCAATGACCATTTGGATGATCCAGAGGAGTCATGGGAGAAAGTCATGTGCTCAGATGAGACCAAAATAGAACTTTTGGGTCATAATTCCACTAAATGTGTTTGGAGGAAGAAGAATGATGAGTACCATCCCAAGAACACCATCCCTACTGTGAAGCATGGGGGTGGTAGCATCATGCTTTGGGGGTGTTTTTCTGCACATGGAACAGGGCGACTGCACTGTATTAAGGAGAGGATGACCGGGGCCATGTATTGCGAGATTTTGGGGAACAACCTCCTTCCCTCAGTTAGAGCATTGAATATGGGTCGAGGCTGGGTCTTCCAACATGACAATGACCCGAAGCACACAGCCAGGATAACCAAGGAGTGGCTCTGTAAGAAGCATATCAAGGTTCTGGCGTGGCCTAGCCAGTCTCCAGACCTAAACCCAATAGAGAATCTTTGGAGGGAGCTCAAACTCCGTGTTTCTCAGCGACAGGCCAGAAACCTGACTGATCTAGAGAAGATCTGTGTGGAGGAGTGGGCCAAAATCCCTCCTGCAGTGTGTGCAAACCTGGTGAAAAACTACAGGAAATGTTTGACCTCTGTAATTGCAAACAAAGGCTACTGTACCAAATATTAACATTGACTTTCTCAGGTGTTCAAATACTTATTTGCAGCTGCATCATACAAATAAATAGTTAAAAAATCATACATTGTGATTTCTGGATTTTTTTTTTTAGATTATGTCTCTCACAGTGGACATGCACCTACAATGACAATTTCAGACCCCTCCATGATTTCTAAGTGGGAGAACTTGCAAAATAGCAGGGTGTTCAAATATCTATTTTCCTCACTGTATATATGGTTGAAATGACAATAAAAGCTTCTTGACTTCTTGACTTGACTTAACCCAGCTTCTCAGTTGTATGAATGAGATCAATGTAAGTTGCCAAATGCCATAAATGTGAATGGTTATGACAGTACACATCATGAGTATTTTTCTCAGAGCTCCGGCATGCTGCCAAAAGCCACTAACGTTTTCAATCTTGTGACATTAAGAAAACACGTGTAATGAATTCAGTACACTTTAAACTTCTATAAATGACATCCGGATGTGAATTCACTTATTAACAAACAGTTTGTAACTTTACAATACCATGAAATAGATATTACTCAATAAAATTAATAAAATCTGCTACACAGCAACACGATCGGACCCCACTGGATTTGGTGCTGCTTTCATCTCCCTATCACACACATTAGCTGAATAAACACAATCCTCCCATTACTCCCAAAGTTGCAGTTAGGATGATTACACCGTTCTGTCCTATTAACTTCTCCTTCTCTACGGAGCGATTCCTGTGTGATCTATGATGTAATATCAGTTAGTTAGATGAGCGGTTATTGTTGTCAATAGCATAATATCGCAGTTGCTACCAACCCTAAATTAAATTTTTTACCCTAATGGGTGAGAGCATGCCATGGTAAATCACATCATCAATAAATGAAAAAAGAAATTCTGCAATTTATACAAAAGAAGGTATTTTACTTTCATTTGATTATGTACCATTAATATGTTTTCATTGTGGAATTATGTTGTATAAGTTCTATGAAAGGTACAGTAAGATGAACATGTTAAATGCATATGAATCAACTTTCACCTACACTACCTGTCTCATTAGTTAGTGATACTTAGATATTTTGTTTTAAAAAGAAAAAAGACTTGCTTAGCCAATCTAAAATAAAAACATTTCAATATTTTTAGCTCTTTTTGTAATGCTATATACTATAATATTACACATATTTTATTTCCAATACAAGCATATCATCACATATCAGGCTACACCCCAGATTGTATTTTTTGTTTATAAAGTATGGTTTAAGTTTATTATGTGATTAATCAAACCTATTTCGTTCTTTTTTTTTAATATATACATTATTATTTAAAAGATATCTTTGGCTTGTACATCATCACTTGTACATCTCTGTCACTAGCTAAGGAGAGATGTCATGATCTGGAGAAACATATTGGATGTAGCTGTGGTTTTTTGGCTCATAAACATTTTTCCCCTCCCTATACCACATCCACAGATGTAAATGTTTTTACTACAGAAATGCAGCTTGAAAATGGTCTGTATAAACAGATTTGAAATGATAGCTTCTAAGATTTTCAGTCACACAGAATGAAGCAGATGAAGTTTAGAATAATAGATCGGAATAATAAACAGTTTCTACTATAAACATATATTCTTTGTGATAAAGTGCTACTAATAGATTGGGTTACAAATATAGAGGTATATGGTGTGTCTAGTAATTTATTCTGTACTACTCTCGACTCCAAATGTACTTAATTATGTAATTATAATCAATTACTAACATCTACAACTGGAAAGTTGTAGATGTTCTCCAAACATTCAGCTGAAATAACTTGATGAGCTTGGACGTATGCGTCAGGTCATTATCTTGTTGTATAGTGAAGTTGATTCCAAATGGAAATGCATGAAGTATGGAATGGTAGCTATGTTGGTTCAGTATACCCTGCTCCAAAACAACCACAGACTATGAAGCTTCCACATCCTTGTTTGACTGTGGGGGTGAGTCTGCTAATATCTTCTGTCCTGTTCCCTGTCTTACATAAGCTCTTGTTTTAGAGCCAAAAATATGGACGCATCTGTTCACAGAACGTTCTTCCAGCCATTCACTGTCCAATTCTTGTGTGTTTTTGCCTTTGACCTAGTTTGTTGCATAAAAAAAAGGAACATGCATGTGTCTCAAAAACAATAAAAGATTCCAACTTTTTACAGGGTCTTTGGTCCAATAAATAAATATAAATACACACACATACATACTGTACATACATATGTATATATTAGGGCTGTCAATTGCTTAAAATATTTAATCCCGATTAATCGCATGATTGTCATGTGTTCACTCACGATTCATCGCAACTTAATTGCACATATTTATCTGTTATAAATATAAATGTAAATGTTACTATACTCAACGTAGAGCATGAAGACTAAATATTCTTGTAAATGTTTTAAAGTAATTATGGTGTTTCAAATTATGTTAATCATCAGGACACCAAATGGAACTTTTGCTATGTTCCATGATGTTTCTGGTGCTTCATTTAAAACTCAGTGAAACAAATGTTTAGTGATAAAAAAAAAAAAAATAATTTGCTTGGAATTTATTGTTATTTTTTATATCTGAAATCTGAATAAATGTGTGTTAAAGATTTTGGCTCTTTTATATTTATTTATTTATATTTTTAATAAAAATGGTCAAACAGAAATGTGCGCTGCATTAATCGCGTGTTAATAAAATGCGTTGGATTTTGCGTAACACATTTATTTTGACAGCCCTGGTATATAGTCAGCCCTGGTGCTGAAGACCAAGATGGCAGCGTATTCACATGGTCTAGACTAAGGCTAAACCAGCATCAACCATCTCTTCCAAGCATCTTTCTTGCTAATGTACGGTCTCTTGCAAACAAAATGGATGAACTGCTGCTCCGGAAAACATCAAACATGTGGATTAAGGAATGTAATGTCATGATTTTTACAGAAACATGGTTCAATGACAATATTTCCATATTTCGCTAAGCTTACTATGGAAGAACTGCACGTAGCTATCAGCAAACAACAGTCTGCGGTGTTGTGTTTACAGGAGACCAAGTGGAGCGGGAGTAAGGCCAGAACATTGGAGTGGGGTTTAAACTGTTATACCATGGTGTAGATGGAAAGAGAAATGGTGTAGGGGTGATTCTGAAAGAAGAGTACAGTAAGAGTGTAGTGAAGATGAAGAGAGTTTCTGATCGTGTTATGAACATGAAGCTGAAAGTATAAGGGGCTTGTTTATGGTAAAGAGGTGCTGGATGATTGGGCAACTACTGCAGAAGTGATAAGGAAAACAGCTAGGAAGGTACTTGGTGTGACATCTGTAAATAGAAAGGAAGACAAAGAGATGGTTGTAAGATGGTGGTGGTGGAATGAAGAAGTGCAGAAGAGCACAAGAAGAAAGAGGATGGCAAAATGGAATTGGGAATGACAGAGTGATATGAAAAGTAGCTTAGAAACAGTGGCATTGAATAAAAGACAGGAGGCGGAGCGGAAGTAGCAGAGGTGAAGATGTTGAACTTTTTGTTTTGAGTGACAAGGATGGACAGGATTAGAAATGAGTTTATTAGAGGGACAGTGCATGTAGTATGTTTTGGAGACAAGGTTAGGGGGGGAAGATTGAGATGGTTTGGACATGTGCAAGGAGGGACATGGGGTATATCAGTAGGAGAATGCTGAGGATGGAACCACCAAAAAGGAGGAAAAGAGGAAGACCAAAGAGGAGGTTTATGTATGTGGTGAAGGAAGACATGCAGGTAGGTGGTTTAAAAGAGGCAGATGTAGAGGACAGTGTAGTATGGAGTTGGATGATCCCTAATGGAAGCACCTGGAAGAAGAAGAAGACTATTATATAACAACTGTGTATAACTGTACATATGTATAACTGTACATAACTGTATATTTGTGTGTGTATATATATATATATATATATATATATATATATATATATATATATATATATATATATATATATATATATATATATATATTTACATACCCATTATTCTATGCACATATTGTGCCTTACATAGATCTGCCCTAATATTTTACATATATGCATGTGTATTCAAATATACCTTACATACACCCTGCCTAATATTTCACACACACACACACACACACACACACACACACACACACACACACACACACACACACATATATATATATATATATATATATATATATATATATATATATATATATATATATATATATATATATATATATATATAAAACATATACTTACTGTACTTGCTTATCAGCTTTTGCATATCTATCTATCTATCTATCTATCTATCTATCTATCTATCTATCTATCTATCTATCTATCTATCTATCTATCTATCTACAGTTAACTGTCATGGAGAACAGTTTGTGATCAATGTATTCAGATTAATAGTAATGATGCATGAAATAATGCTATATTCTTTTCAGTTTTTCTCATGACATTATACTGTGAGGATGGCATATTCTCACTCCTCCACATTGTGTCAAGAGGTCTTCAATTCAATACCAGACAATTTTTTTATTGTTATGCCACCAGTGTAATCAGTTAATGTAAGATGCCTTTGGACAATAGAACAAGCTGAATGCAAATTGCAGTCTGATCAAAATGAACTTGTGAGTCTGAACATTGACTCATGGCAGGCATCAGCTGCAAGACGTCTCTTCTAAAAATGGACGTTGAAAAGTTCTGCTTTATTGGAAGCCCACACACGGACATGCCATTAATGAATGAGTAAGAAGAGTGTGTGGGGGTGAGCACTTCTGCGCACTGCTCTTCAGACGTGCTTCACGCTGACGAACAAAGTTATGACCATGAGTCACGCACGCACTTCTCACGTTAATGCACACTACACCAGCACACTCTTCACAGCTAACTTCAAAGTAGCAATGCAAAAAGCCACTTTTTTATTCCCCTATTTTACATTCACTGGCTTGGGTATTGCAATTTCACTTCTGCCTTCAGCTGTATCTTTTTAATCTTTTTTTCCCCCACCTGTGATAATCTGGTAGTACAGACATTATTGAGGAAATCCAATTAATCTTACTATTCTATTAATATTGTATTCTAATAGTTATATACATAAATATTATGTATGTATGTATGTATGGCTGGCTGGCTCTAGCCAATTATATTAGGTTGGGCTGGTACAAAGAATAGGTTGGCAATCATTAGAACACCTAATCCAGTTCTCCACATAACTAAACTTTCTTTCGGCTTCTCCCATTAGGGGTCGCCACAGCGGACCATCCGCATGTTTGATTTGGCACATGTTTTTACGCTGGATGCCCTTCCTAACGCAACCCTCCCCATTTATTTAAATTTTGTGGAAAATAATGAATTGAATCTATTTTGGAATAAGGCTGTATCATACCAAAATGTGGAAGAAGTGAAGCGCTGTGAATAATTTCTGGAATCACTCAATCAATCAATCAATCTATCTATCTATCTATCTATCTATCTATCTATCTATCTATCTATCTATCTATCTATCTATCTATCTATCTATCTATCTATCTATCTATCTATCTATCTATCTATCTATCTATCTATCTATCTATCTATCTATCTATCTATCTATCTATCACATTAGGCTATTGTTTCCCTTGGCAATAATCCTTACAAATTCATCAATGTCTGAAGTATTTCTTATACATTTTTCATGGGCCAAGATAACTGAACTTCTTTTTTTTTTAAAGTAACATAGGGGGCTAGGATCCTTGACAGTGTGGAGAAGAAACTTTCACATGATGCAAAAGACACTAAATTACAGGTCTACAGCCATAGTCGTGTGCGGTACCAGGAAGGATTAAATGAGTGGCATATATTACCGTAAGCACGCTTTGGGTAATGAGCTAATATTAGCTGAGATAGAGCATTGTTAATTAAAGTGCTAACCACCTGAACTGGGGCTGAAACAGCTAGGAGATGGGCCTGCTTTGGAGCACTTGCTGGGGATTGAAAAGGAACAGTGCTTTTGAAGGGGTAATCTTAAATTTGCATAGCCTCCGATGTGCTAACAGCAGCATCGCTAGAGAACCCATGCAGCACTAGGCTTGCTTGTTTTAAAAAAAACATACATCATCCATGTCAAGTTGTAACAGCAGTTGAATGAAGTGTAGATTAATTGATTTATGTAGATGAAATGAGCATTCCTTAGCTGCTGCACAGCAATCAGAAACTAAGAAAAGTTGACAAAATAAAAATAACAAGCCAGTATGATGCTAAAGCTTGTAAGCATGTTGAATTGAAAGTAGTGTAAAGCGAGGGGATGAAATATTATTCTATGCTGCTGGGATGGGGCTTTGTGTAGGACTGTTACAGACTGATCATTGTTCATTAGAAGTACACTGCCACCCAATCAAAAGTAAGAAATCATGCTTGTATTTTTGGTTATTTTTCCCTTTTGTCTAAAATAATAAAATCAAACTTTGATTGGGTGGACTAAGCTGACTCCTGCCCACTGCTGCCACCAGCCCTGCACCCCACTACAAAAAAATTGAATACTGAGATATAACTTTAGCACTGAAATGTAGCTAAGTGCTTTTATTTGTATTATATGCACACTTATAGAGCAATATAGTTGAATTTAGTTTAATGAAATGGTGTTTCATGAATAAAGATTTGTGTATTTGTATGTATTTGTGTATGTGTTTGGTATAGAAAACAAGTTTTGCAAGTGTTTACTTACCAAAGACAGTACTGATTGGGAAGAATATTTTTGCCACTGTGCCATTTATCTTGCTTCAATTCCAAGGTAAAAAATTTGGCATTCAGCATTCAAATTCATTGCAAGCCACTGTATTTTGATAGTGTCTTATTAATGCGTTTGCCTGTTTTTGTATGTGTGTGATGGCGTGTTAGTGTTTTTTTTCTGCCCTGACAGCACTGGTTGGAAATGATGCTACTATTGTTATTGAACAATATTGAACTAAAAGATCTAATGTTAGACTAATGCATCCAATTCTACAACCCCAATTCCAAAAGAAGTGGGAAACATTTGAAGTATAAAGAAACAGTATGCAATGATTTGCAAATCTCTTAAACCCATATTTTATTCACAACAGGACATAAAAACACATCAAATTTTCAAACTGAGGAAATGTACTATTTTAAGGAAAAAATCAGGGTAAAACTTTCTTTCGGCTTCTCCCATTAGGGGTCGCCACAGCCGATCATCCTCATTCGTGATTCTCACTGGCTTGTGCAACCCTAATGGCTGGGTTTGGTTCCCTGACCGGGAATCAAGCACGGGCCACAGCAGTGAGAGCACCAAATCCTAACCACTAGACAACAAGGAAAAAATGTGGTTAATTAAAATAATTGTTGGCTGCGACACATCTGACAATTCTGGGACAGGGCCATGATAACCACAGTGTACCTTCCCCTCTTTTTTTTAACAACAGTCTGAAAATTTCTGGGAAATGAGGAAACCAGTTGCCGAGTTTTGGGTGAGGAATGTTGTCTTATTTGTGTCTGAAACAGGATTCTATCTGTTCATCTGTCCTGGGTCGTCTTTGTCATATTTTTCATTTCGTTTCACATGTTTACTGCACCCAGACGCTTCTACATTGCCGCAGAGTGAGCGGGACCAAACCAAGATGCCACGTCTCTCTAGTCCAGATCGCGGTGTACCCGGGGACAAGCAGCTCTCCCCCTCTCTCTCTCGTTCCACTTCTCCTTCACCCGGCTGGACATTTCCTTCACCTGCATCAGGCATTTGGGGGTATGTGGGAGAAAAGGTGTCCGGAACCACGAGAGTGTGGTAAACCCTGTTGTGAGTACTGGGGGGAAAAATCACCAGGGTAAAAATTCTAGTAAAATAAAGAAAGCTCTGCTTGGTGAACTATTGCCTTTCTTGCTCTTTCTTCCAGCAAGGAACCAGTGAGATTTGTTACAGTACCTTTCCTATGTAGTCCAGAGGATACGGCATTCATACTGTAGTTTCCAAAGAGAATTTCAAATTTCGATTCTTCTGAACATTTTTGTTGCTCTTTGGCTCAGTCTATATTAAATGATCTTTATCCCAAAGAAGACAACAATGTTTCTGAATCATGTGCACATATGACTTCTTCTTTGCATGATAGAACTGTGTTTACAATGATATCTGGAGGTGTTTTTAATGTATTGCTGCCAGACAGCTCACAGTTTCACCAGCATCCAATGTTGATTTTCACACATGTCTGCTGTGCACAGAGATTTTTCCAGATTCTTTGCTTTTTATGATATGTACTGTAGGTGATGAGGTATTCAAAGTCTTTGAAATTTAATATTAAGAAACAGTACTTGTGAATTTGAATAAAACCACAATTTATATATTCAGTTTTTTGCAGATTAGTGAACCTTGCTCATCTTTGCTTTTACAATTCTTTTTTAAAACATCTAATATGTTCTATTGTGAATAAAATATGGGTTTTGGAGATTTGGAAGTCATGGCTTTTTGTTTATATTATACATTATCTTAACTTTTTAAAGATGTTTAAAGATAGATAGATAGATAGATAGATAGATAGATAGATAGATAGATAGATAGATAGATAGATAGATAGATAGAGAGCGAGTGAGATAGATAGATAGATAGATAGATAGATAGATAGATAGATAGATAGATAGATAGATAGATAGATAGATAGATAGATAGATAGATAGATAGATAGAGAGCGAGTGATTTATTCACAGCTGAAAAGCGCACTTTATCCCTGGTAAAAGTTTCAAGATAAATGCTGAAGCTCATAAGACACTGTGGAAATCTCAAAAATGCCACATGGTAAAAGTGCAATATGTGCCTTCCAAATTCAATTTTTAAGTGCAAATAATTTTTGCCAATCATCAAATTATTACACTAGCATTAGTTTTAGTTTTAAATATTTGTTTATTTTGGCCAGTATATTAATGTACAGATTTTACACTTTATTTTCAAAGAAAAAAATACTCTCTTAGAATGAATAATAGCTTTACATACTCTTGGCATTCAGACAGTTCATTTCTCTGAAACTTCAGCTGAAAAAAATTGACATGCTTTGGGTAAAACTTGCCGAAGCTGTGCTTCACTTGTATATTTCTTTCTGATTTTGCGATCCAGTTCATCTCCGAGAAGTTCAATAGAATTTAGGTCTGGTGATTGGGCAGGCCGTTTTAGCTGACTGTTTGCTCTCTAAATGTTAAATGAAGCTTGGATGCCTGCTTCGGGTCTTGTTATATGGGGAAGTTGGTTTCAATTAGCCATGTCGAAGGGTAGCCATGTTTGTTTGGTATTCCTTTTACATGGAATAAGTCTCCAACCTTCAAAACAACCCCAAACTATTAAGCTTCCACCTCCATGTTTGACTGTGGGGGTTAGGAAATCTGCTAACATCTGCTTCATTTTACACAAGTTCTTCTGTTAAAGCCATAAATGGCAAATTTGCTTGTCATAAGTTCTTCTGTTAAAGCCAAAAATGGCAAATTTGCTTGTCATTCACTGTCCAATTCTTGTGGGTTTTTGACTAGTTTTTACCTAGTTTGATGCATAAAAAATAGGAACATCTATGTTTCTCAAAAACCATTAAAGACTAAGTTTTTTAATGCTTTTGACAGGCAGTAACGATAACCTAAAAATAAGAAAAAACATTATTTTTAGATTATCAAACGATTATGTAAATAACGATAACAGATTAAAGGCAATTATAACAGGAATACTATCAGCCTTATTACTGTCATCATGAACAAAAATAGTCTATTGGTTTTGTCAAATAAACAGAACTATGAAATATTTTTGTAAGTGGGAAATTAAATATTTCTTCTTTCACTCACACATTTGCTGATGGTTAGACTGACATTTGTCTAGCAGTAAATAAAAAACTAATTCTATATCCATCTTAATTTTAACCGTGTCTATATTAAAGGCATGACTTACATTACAATATTAAAGTTGGAGAAATGATTTCATAGACAAACAACTCACTTATAATTTGTCAGTGATTAAAGTAACCTTTAAATATTAGGCGATGTTTTTATACTCAAGAGGAACTGCGTAACCTTTTCTGATCCCACAAACTGATATTTGAAGATGGATGAATGCAATTGCTTTGTCTTCAATAAATAAAGTTCACACAGTCCTCTTTTTAAGCCTCTGCTGTCTGAAGTTTACTTGCATTCACAAAGACAAACACTAATTCACACAGTAAAGTAAAAGAAACTCAACACAAATATAACACAAAAACACACAGGCACACGCACACACACACACACACACACACACACACACACACACACACACACACACACACACACACACACACTTTGATGTGTGTGATGTGTGTTTTGCAGGCTTACTTCCTGCTTCCTTTCTTCTGTATGTGAAGATCCAGACAGGAGTAGGTGACCCAGAAACAAAAGAAAATTTAAAAAGAAGGCAGCATATTTATAGATATCAGGATAATGATGAGAATCCCACAGAGCTGCACACACACACACACACACACACACACACACACACACACACACACACACACACACACACACACACACACACACACACACACACACAATAATACTCTTTTACACTCAATATTTTAATACATCTTTTTATAAACTCGAATCAGTGACTGACATTTGCTCATATTTTACTGCGCCAACATTCAAAATAATAGGAATTTTTGTCTCATGGATGTTGTGAAACATTCAATGTCCAAAGTAGCTACATGTAGCTTTGATGACTGCTTGGCAAACTCATAGCATTCTCTTATCTGATTCACAAGGTAGTCACCTGGAACTGATTTCAATTCACAAGTGTGACTTGTCAAGAAAAAAGTCAGTACAGAGTCAAAAACCTTATTAGTGCTACTACAATTACTGTACAAATACATACTATGGCAAGACACACTCATTTAAGTGCAGAGAAAAAAAACAGTCCATCATTACTTTAATAAATGAAGGTCAGTTAATCCAAAAAATCTCAAAAACTTTAAATTTGCACTGATTAAACAGGCTCTCGTGAGGGCTGTCCCGTAAAGGGATGACAAAAATCTACCTCTGTGGCAGAAGATAAGTTTATTAGAATTACCAGCTAAGGAAACTGCCAGTTTACATAAATGCTTCTTGGAGTTTAAGTGGAAAATATATTTCAACATCTATTGTTCAAAGAAGACTTCATGGTCAAATTGCAGCAAAGAAACAATTACTCTGCAAGAACAACAGACGAGACTTTGCTTTGGCCAAGTGGAAAACTGCCCTTTGGTCTGATGAGTCCAAATCTTTGATTTTTGTTTCTAAGTGCTGTGTCTATGTTAGACATACAGAGGGTAAAATGATGATTCCTGAATTTGTGGTTCCCACTGAGAAGCATGGAGGAGGAAGTGTGGGGATGTTGGGGTACTTTGCTGGTGACACTGTTGATAATTAAGCAAGATTAAGGGCATACTTAACCAGTATGGCTACCACAGCATTGTGAAATGTCATACATGCATACTAATGTCACAACTGGCTCTTAATAATGCTTCCTGGACCTGACAGATATAAGGAAGATACCATTGTGTAAAGATGGGCAATAGTTGCATAATCCTGTGGAAAAGTCCCCTGTTCCTACATGAGGTGAAAGATCTCAGTAAGCTTGCTGAGCAACAGTTTTCCATCATACTTGTAGACCTGTGTTGGGATTGCATTGGCTCCAGGAGCTTTTCCAGTTGACATTTTCTTGAGTCTTTCCCTGCCAGCAGCATAGCGTGCACACACCAAGAGAATCCATGTTCATTTCCAGGACATCGGAGACACATGGCCTATGTGGCAAGGTATCTAGGTGATCATGAATTACAAGACAACTTCACCTAGTTGTGGCAGTTACGCCTCTCTCAGAGATGCACTGGACGTCTTCTACGCACGGTTTGAGGTACAGAACAACATGTTTGCAAGGAAGATCACCCCTTCCCCCAAAGACCAGGTGCTCTGTCTTTGTCTCACCATTGTTCCTACGTGCCTCAAGACAACGACCAATGTCCCCGTGCGGAAGAAGTCCACAGTCTCCTGCCACAATGACTATCGTCTGGTTGCATGCACATCCATTGTAATGAGGTGCTTTAAGAGGCTTGTAATAAGACAAATCAAGACCTAGCTACCAGCCTCACTGGATGCCATGCAGTTTGCGTATGATCCAAACTGTTCCACGGACAATACCATTGTCCCTCCATCTGGCCCTCACTCACCTGGACAATAATGACAAATACATACGAATGCTGTTCATAGACTTCAGTTCAGCATTCAACACTATCATCCCTCAGCACCTGATTGAAAAGCTGACCCAACTGGGCCTGAACATCTCCCCTGCAACTGGATCCTGGACATTCTAACCTCAGTCAGTCCGGATTAGGAATGGCATCTCCAGCACCACCACACTAAGCACTTGGGCCCCTTAGTGCTGGGTGCTCAGCCTAATGCTGTTCACTCTGCTAAATCACAACTGTGTAACAATGCCTAGCTCGAATCACATCATCAAGTTCGTCGATGACACGGAGAGGAGGTGCAACTTTGTGTAGAGCCAACAACCTGCCTCTAAACTTTGACAAAACCAAAAAGATTGTTGTTGAGTTTAGGAGAGCACAGAGTGACTATTCTCCACTAAACATCAATTGATCATCCGTAGAGATCGTGGAGATCAGGATGGGTGAGAAAGATAGGCTTTCCTCAGACTTCTCAGAGAGTAGAGATGCTGCAGAAAGCCTATCTTCCTCACCCATCCTGACCATGTTCCACAGAGGGACCACTAAGAGAGCATCCTGAGCAGTTGCATCACAGCCTGGTTTGGGAACTGCACTTTCACACTCCTCACACACACTCTTTACTCTACTACCATCAGGAAAGAGGAACCAAAGCATTTGGGCATTACATCCAGACTGTGTAAAAGTTTTTTCTTTTAAGCCACCAGACTTCTCAACGCACAGAACTGACACACACACACACACACACACACACACACACACACACACACACACACACACACACACTCAACTGTGTGTTACTGAACTTTAACAACCTGAACTCAAACGCACATTCAATAGTCATGTCAATTTATGCACATCCATAATATGTCTTTTGTCTTGCACTGCTTGCACATGATGCACTTTATGTGGCTCGGACAACTTGGTTCTGAGATTTCTCTGTGAGTAATGTTGACCCTTCAGCACTGAGAAGAAGGAGGATCTAGATGTTGGGGTACCAAACAAGATTCTGGTGGATTTATAAAATGCCTCATTTCCTTGCTTTTGACATAGGCTTGAATTTAATCTGCCTTTTGTCTAAAGCACTTATACTGCATTTTCACTCACACATTTTGTGTAGTTCCCTTTACACTATGACAGACTCTTGCATATACAGATTTATTTGCTGTTAAGCTATCTTTTAGGCAAGATCTACACTGTTTGATTTTCTCCCTGAGAAGGTTTGTGATTGCTCCAACATTTTTGTCAAACCACTCTTGTGTTTTTTGCTTGACAAGAACAATTGTCTTGAAGGCTACATCATAAACAGCATCTTGAAAGGAGCATGCAGCTTGCTCAGCTTGTTGTTAAAACGTTTGACCCACGCTTCTTAACGTTAGCTGTTGTAGAGGAGTGATGTATGTGGCTACACCATGAGCTGCAACTTGGAGATGGGAAGTCTGTGATCTGTCCAGCAGTCAAGAGCATTCAATATCTTTTTGATCTGACCTTCCTCTTGAGGATTACATATCTGATTAAATGCTAGTGACCTGATAATAGATGCATCCAAGATATCTTATTAGTTGTTGGTAAGGTGAAAGATTGTTTTGGTAAATCAAAGCTTGTGTTTACTGTAGAACTGTCCCTGTTGAAATGTCCCTGTTTCATGTATAGCAATGACGACTTGCCCGGCTATTCAGTTCACACTCTGACATTATAATAGCTTTGTATCAGCTCATCAGACTGCACTGTATCTGTTTTCAGATCTGAGAACATTTTGAATTCCATAATTGGTCATTGTGGCAGCATATGCACTAACAATAGTTACTTGTTTTTGCATTTTGGCCTCAGTATCATTAAGCGCTTATCGATCTACTTTGGGAGATTTGTTAGTGTGCCTACCAGCTTATTCTTGATTGCAAATCCTACAATGACTTTCTTACAATCCCTTCTGGCTCTGCTACTCCACTGGAATGTGTGGTTTGCTCTGCTTTTCTTCAACTAACTTTTTGTGCAAAGCATATTTCACTTAATGTTTCCAGTTCCAATGGTGAAAGGCTTTACCATGACCTTAACACTTGGCTTTTTTCTACCAGATATAGTAAACTGGCTTGTCTAAATTGAAACTGGCAGTGTTTAAGAAATCTATTCACACCCTCCCTTAAGCGTCCACTCCTGCTGCTCATTCGCTCATTCATTGCCATGACTAAGGTTTGACTTACGTTAAAATGAGAAACCGTCTACTCTTCACCTAGGTCCAGTGGCAGGACGGAATCAAGATGGTTTAAAGTAGGTTAGAATGCACTAAACGATAAAGAAATTATGCCCTACACTTTCCACAGCACATTGCTGGCTCCATTTATCAGTCCATTGAGTCAGTACATGGTCATGTCTATGCGAACAGGGACACCAGCTTGCTATTTAACCCATAGTTGAGGCAGTGGCTGACTAAGTGCCAGAGCATGTCGACATGCCGTGGGCCTGTGCACCATGTCTCTAGGGTGCAACTGCTGTTCCAAGATCCCCTGGAGTTCACCCTGGGATCATAGAGCGTCCTGCAACCGTGCCATGAGGAGGCACCACAAGAGTTTTGGCAGTGGAAAGGCTACCTTGGCGAGGGAAGACGTGCACTCAGCTCCTGTTTTTTTTACTTTAGATGATGTTCAGGCTACCCAGCATCAGCAGCAGCTGAAACAGAGAGAGTGAGTACTGGCTGTGACTGCACTTCACAAATCACACACAAACAAACAGGCACACACAATAATACACACAAGACAGAAATATAAAACATTCAGACTTCACACTTTGGCCATTATTTCCTTCTAATAATGTTTAATAATCCTCATTCACTTAAGGTAATTTTAATGAGAAGCCATGCTGTGTGTGTGTGTGTGTGTGTGTGTGTGTGTGTGTGTGTGTGTGTGTGTGTGTGTGTGTGTGTGTTCTGGCATGAGGAAATAAATTCACTATGGATTTTTCAGAACTGTTTTTCACTAACAAGACAGGTGCCAGGAAGCTGCTGATCTATGATCTAGCTCTCTCTCTCTCTCTCTCTCTCTCTCTCTCTCTCTCTCTCTCTCTCTCTCTCTCTCTCTCTTTAACACACACACATATGCACACACACACACATATGCACACACACACACACACACACACACACACACACACACACACACACACATACACACACACACACACACACACACACACACACACACACACACACACACACACACACACACACACACACACACACACAATTATCCAAAATATGCAACACTCTGTTCAGCAGCTTTATGTTTTATTGGGTGTCTGTGTGTGCATTTTTAACATCATCAACAGTTGATTGCCAAGACCTGATACATAGAGACGTAAAAAATAAATTGATTACTACACTAAAAAACTAGTTTATTTGAAACAAATATACAAATTAAAAGCAATTCATTTAAAGATAAATAAAATGTATTGTCCCAAAAGGTAATAATTTGATTATTGATTATTAGAATAACTCTTAATACCATCATTATGATGCCACAGCTAAAGAAACCATCAATATTATACAGAAAGGCAGTATAACAATGACAAATAACAGACAGGTCTCTGATGATTTAATGCCATTACTAAAGCAAAAAACACAATGAACACAACTTAACAAGATCTCTAGCGAAAGCATTAATATTAACCTCATAAAATAAGGTTAATAAAATTTTTCCCATGCATCACGTTTTTTTCCTGGGGATGTGAAATGAAGGTAAATTGTGGGATTTATTTGCAAATTCTATTGGAAAACAAATGCAAAAGTATAAATGGTTTGAACTGTCTTGGCTGACCTTTCCTCACAATGTCAGGCTTCTAAAAAATGTCCCTGTAAGTAAATCTGTAACAAAACGAATTTCTTCTCCTGAATTTCTGTCAGCCGTTATGGAATAAAAAAACAACAACAACTATTAAATTTACACAAATATATTTGAGCTTGTGCAGTTTGCTACACATGCAGTTTGGCGAGCACTGACTAGTGGCTCTCTAACCATCCAATCAAAGGATGTGAAAATGCAGACATAATTGTATGCCTGCTAGATGACCCCAGAGTGGCCAACTTGAAATCTAATTAGTTAAAGCATCAGCTTAATTATTTTACAGTACAGTAAAGCCTGCAGAAGTTCCCAGTGCTGGAAACATTGATGTGATGGCTGAAATAAATGTACACTTTTTTCCACATATATCTTTATATATTTTACATAGTTTATACTTTTCTTTTTATTTATCTACCTTCTTTTTTTTTCTCCTTATTCTATTTCCTCATGCCAGACCGTGGTAAAAAGCATATTACTGCATGTCATACTCTGTATGTATTTGTATGCGACAAATACATTTTATTTGATTTGATTTGTTGAAATCTGACTGAATAGAAACTCTAATGTAAACCTTCTTTTGGTGGTGAGAGAAACATGAAGCAATAAAGAGAATGAATTATTTTGAATAATTTCATAATAATAAATAAATAATTAAATGATAATAAATAAATACATATTTAAAGACAAAAATATCTTAAAATGTAGGTCAGTGATTCTAATGGCTTTGCTGGCTCTGATGGCCCACCCCTGAAAGTTAGTAGCTTTAAGATTTAAACTTGGTATATAGATTTATGTATTTTATGATTTCTTTTTTTTTTTTCTTTTTTATCCCTAAAACATATTAGGGATAGAAGTAAAATATATTGCCTTGTTTCACAAGCAATCATAAGTGATACACACTGTATATTGTGAAGTAAACAATCATAATTCTTTTTCACGAGAAAAGATTTGCTAATGGAAACAAGTCAAATGATAATATAATCATAATAATACTATTAAGAAATTTTCAGCACTGTTTCTAAAACACAAATACATCCTTCCAGGCTATGCTTTAGACACCTCCTTATTATTATACAATTTATATTTTATTATAATAGATATTCACATATCTGGAAGTGTGTGCACATCTTTATAAAATGTAGGAGCCATGTCAGAACGGATTAGTGAGTATCACTGTAACCAAGTATTACATCACTCTGTGTGTGTGATGTGATTGAGAAAGGGAAACATTGGTTCACTTGGCGTTGATTTTTAAGGGGATTTTGGAGGTCGGGTGCTGCCTAGTCCCTACTGTGCAGAGGCATGTAGGGCAGCGGAGCATGCCAAAGTATGACAGCACGGGGGGATGAGTCAGTCGGGCAGAACCAAAAAATGGCGAGAAAGAGACACACGGTGAGAAAGGCAGTGCAGGTCAGACACTGTGGTTAGCTTTTGTGCAAGAAAAAAAATCTTTGTTTAGTTTAAAATCGATTGTGTGTCTGTGTGTGTGTGTACAGTGTAGGAATGTGCAGGCAACGGAATGCAGTATCCAAGTCACGTGACGTCTTATTGCGTAGACACACCACACACATTGACAAGAGGCTCCTTTCAAACTCTCACATATCACCAATCAGAAGAGGCCATTGTGCATGAATATGTCTGCGACAGCACACACTCAGCGAGAATACACACCCTGGGGTCAGTGAGTTGCCCACGCATGCACACTTACACACACACACACACACACACACACACACACACACACACACACACACACACACACACACACACACACACACACACAAGAAAGTGATGAAGTGTTTTATTTTATCTGTGCCTTCTTTCTAAAGCATCTGAATGTGTGTAATTGATAGATGTTGTGTACAGTAGGATTAAGAGGGCATTTGTGTGTGTGTGTGTGTGTGTGTGTGTGTGTGTGTGTGTGTGTGTGTGTGTGTGTTTGTGTTTGTAGGGCACTTTATTTCCCATGAGTTACTTTTAGTCCCGCCAGCACATGAATTTAATATATGCCTGAAGTCAGCAACAACCAAATGGAGAAACAGAGATGAGAGGAAAATAAGAGATAAGAGAGAAAAAGAGATCGAGAGAAAGAGAGAGAGAGAGAGAGAGAGAGAGAGAGAGAGAGAGAGAGAGAGAGAGAGAGAGAGAGAGAGAGAGAGAGAGAGAGATGGATAAGAGGAAAGAACAAAAGTCAAAATTTCTTCTGCAAGGGAGAAGGCAGAACAGGGAATGACATCCAAAGAAACAAAGTATCTATTTCTAAAGACGCAAGGAAAGAAAGAGAGAAACACAAGAGAAGTCTAGTGAATCTTTACAGCTCTTATACGCTTAGCGAAAGTGAGGGATTTGTCAAAGCAGTTCTGGTTAATGTGATGGAAATGCTCTGATCAACCTCACTGACCACTTTATTAGGAACACCTGTACACTTGGACATTTATTTCACCAACCAATCATGTGGCAGCAGTGCAGCATTTGAAATCATGCAGTTACAGTAGTTCCCTTTCAGGAACTCGAACTTCGTCGAAAGGCTTTGGGAACCCCTCTTGCTCTGAATCTGACTCTTCAAGGAAAGCCCTCTCCCTCGTGGCTCAGGTCCCACTCTCGCAGAGGCGAAGCGGCATCGAAAGTCGTGGGGCTCGCAGGCTGACCTAGCAGAAGGCATGGAGATGAATTAGTCCCCTCTAGACTCCCCTGCCGGGTCAAGCACCCGTTTCCCAGGGTAGGCACACCTTTCTGTGGTTTCTTCTCTTTGCACGTGCAACGCGGAGCTTTGTATTTCTTCCTCTGAGGAGGGAGAATTTTCGGATGCTTGCGAGCCCACGGACTTCTCACAGCCTGCGCTGTTCGAGGAGCTCCTGGAGGTTGTGACACGGGCCATGTCCAATCTAGAGATAGCTTGGCCTGATGAGAAGCGGAAGAAATGCACTCCCAGTAAGCTGGATGAGCATTTCCTGCTCCCCGCAGCACAGCCTCCGCACTGGGGCCTACTGTTTATGCCCGACCTGCACACCGAGGTGTACAGGTCCTGGGAGACCCCATATGCGGCCTGTGCCTTTTCCCTGCAAACCTTGCTATACGTGAACGTAGTTGGGTTTAAGGAGTCCCTATTGGGAGATGCCCAGGGTTGAAGAGATGCTAGCTGGCTATTTCTCCCTAGGTGCTGCATTGCTGAAGGCCCCAGTATTGCCTACTTAGCCGTTGAAAGCCACTTCCATCTCCAATGGAGATGTAGGGGACCCATTACTTCTCAGGAAGCATCCACGGCTGCAGAGCATTGCTCCAGCCGTTCTGAGAAGGTCAGAGAGGCTGGTTCCTCGATCAGACTTCAGGGCAGAAGAGGCCAGGCTGTTAGCCCTGCCATGGGATGTGCTTTGGGGCGCAGCGTTGCTCCAGCGGGTGACTCCCTCTATCTTCACCCGAGGTTTTGCAGCAAATGAGGAGACCCCCCACCTATGGTTCGAGAGGCTGGTTTCCCCTAAAAGAATTTCTGGCAGCTTGGGAAGATTTGCCAGACATATTTCGGTGGGTCCTGCACACACTAGAGAGGGGCTACTCGATTTAGTTTGGGTCCTCTCGTTCCCAGTTCAACGTGATGTGTCCCACCCTGGTGGGACCCAAGCAGGCTCTGGTCCTGAAACAGGAAGTACGCACCCTCCTAAGGCAAGGGGCTATCGAGGTGGTTCCTCCCTTAGTCAGAGAGTCAGGCTTCTACAGCCAGTACTTCATTGTTTCAAAGAACGATGGCCGATTGCGGCCGATCCTAGATCTGTGCTCCTTAAACCGCTCACTCATGAGGCTCAGGTTCAGGATGCTCACCCTCAAGGAGGTTGTATCTCAGATCAAGTCCGAGGCCTGGTTTGTCACAGTTCTAAACTATATCGACGACTGGTTGATATTAGCTCAATCAGAGCTTCAGGCGGTCCGGCATCAAGATGTCGTTCTTGCCTGTTTGAAGGAGCTGGGGTTAAGACTAAATGCAAGGAGGAGTGTGCTTTCTCCACGGCAAAGAACCACCTTCTTGGGCGTAGCGTGGGACTAGACCGTGTTGCGGGTGTGCCAGAAGAAAAAACCACCTTTCTTCTGGCAACTTACTCCTTAAGAGGGTCAGGGACCTACAGCTCTATCCGTGGCCGTTCCTCTCCTGGAGTTTGCCCCTGGCATGGCCAGTGCTTTTCTCTACCCTAAACTTGCTCCCTCACGACCTGTCGTCCTGCAGGCATTCTGAGTCCGTGGAGAAAGTCAGAGCAGCTGTTTGTCTGCTATGGCCCTCATAGAAAAGGTTTTCCGCCCAATAAGCAGACTCTCAGCGGATGGATTATGGATGCCATTTTCTAATGTTATGAGTTCTCTGGTCTTCGCACTCCACTCGTGATTCAGAGCCTGGACAATGCAAGGCGTTCCCAAAGTGTTTCGACGCAGCGTCTCCTTCCCTCAGGAAATTTGTTACAGTCTGGACCTATAATGAATGGACATTGGGTGCCACCCAGATGAGTGACGGGTACCATTCTGAGTCTTGTTCCTCTTAAGGTTTTCTTCCTCATGCCATCTCAGGGAGACTTTCATCACCACTGGCTCTATCATTACAGATAAACATACAATTATAAGGAACAAACATGTAGTCTACATTATTTTATACAACTTTATAAATCTCTGGATAGCTGCTATGGGACAATGGCCATTGTTAAAAGCTTTCTCTAAATAAAATTGAAATTGAAATTGAATAGATACAGGAAAAGAGCTTCAGTGAAAATCAAAAATTGAATGCCTTTGACAATGGCATGGTGGTTCCTACCAGACTGGCTTGTGCTTTTCTGAGACTGCTGATCCTTTTTATTTTTACACCCAGCAGGCTTTTTAAACAGAATGGTGCAAAAGAAAATTATAAACATAAAAAAAATAAAATGAATAAACAGGACGTCTACAATAGCATACAGAAGCACTCCATACAACTTTGGTGAACAGAAAAGCATTTCTGAATGCACAATACATCAAACTCTAAGTCAAATTGGCTTCAGAAGCAGAAAAGCACGTCAGGTATTGCTATTTTCAGCCATGAACAGGCTACTCAAGAGCTACAGTGGATATTAAAATTACCAAACTTGACAAGTTAGATTGGAAATATTTAATGATTTTTACTGATTTTATTATTTTTTCATCTGCATGATCGTATGTGTTTTCATGTTGTCATTGGATAATTGTGTAAATGTTCAATTCAATTGAATTTATTTTTATTTGCATGGCATTTTAATCAATGGACATTTCTCAAAGCAGCTTTACAGAGGTAAAACGGCGTTTATAAAAGTATATCAGTTTGGTCTACCTAACTGTAAGTTTATCCCTAATGAACGAGCCAGTGGCAAATGTGGTGAAGAAAAACTCTGTGAGATGATGTGAGGAAGAATCCATGTGAGGAACCAGACTCAAAAGGGAACCTGCCTTCATCTGGGTGGCACTGAATGTCCATTCATTACAGTTCCATCATTGTTAAGGTGTACAATAATAGGCAACTGTGCAGATAGACACTCAAGGATATGATATATAAAAAAAAAAGTAAAATATTCACTTATATAGTGTGTACATCTGCACATATGAATGCATGTATGTGTTTAAACAATTTTGTGTGCTCACAGGAAGTCTGTCAAAACATGTAAAAACACACACACACACACACACACACACACACACACACACACACACACACACACACACACACACACACACACACACACACACACACACACACACACACTTTAACACTACCTCATTATCTTGACATTCATTTCAGGTGCTGTTCTCCCTTGCTGAAATTCAGCAGCCTGTAAAAAGCTGTGAATTCTTGCAGTATATTCCCAAAGCATGCTTGTTACTCACACACACACACACACACACACACACACACACACACACACACACACACACACACACACACACACACACACACACACACACACACACACACACAATTGATGTCAGCTGTTTTCTGTTCAGGTTTTGGCAACTCTGGAAACATTCCAGTGTGGGTTGCACTGGCAAATCACCAAACACAAGCAAACAAGCTGTGACCACATAGAGAAAAAGACACACACACACACACACACACACACACACACACACACACACACACACACACACACACACACACACACACACACACACACACCATTCTCTTTTCTACAAACATTCCCTCATGTACTCTTAAATATATGCACCAACACTGTAATAAACATTTTGAGGGTTGCGTCATTAATCCAAAGGCCCCCCCCCCCCGCCCCCCCCCACACACACATACACACACACACACACCCACAGACACACAATTAAACAGGGATTACTAATCAAAGCTGCTGGATCCTGCATGCACATAATTAACATTTGCACAATGTCCACAACAAGCAATATAGCACCTGTGTCTCTAAAATCACCGTTCTCATCCTCTGGCTTGTTTTTTGGCACAAACAAAGACACACACACACACACACAAACATGTGCAAACACACCCAACAACCATCCCTCATACACAGATGCAATATAATAGAAGAGTATGATCTCCATGAAAAGGTCTTTAGTTCTTTTTTCGATATACAAGGTTTAAGTAAAACTAATGATTTTATTATAATAAGGACATCTGCCAAATGCTATGGTTGTAAATGTTAGTAGCTGCTATATCTAGTTTGCTAATTGACTAGGTTGTAAAAAAGAAAAAAACCTGTCAGTTATTTATGTTAGAAAAGAAGAATCACTTCATACATTTAGTAATAGCTTTATCCACAGCATCATTGCTTTAAAAAGCAAGTGATCTCAGAACGCAATACCCCCTGAGCAGGTTTTTTTCACATCACAGATGTTGCCTTGATCCCTCAGGCCTCTAACAAAGGGCATCTAATAAAAGTCACTTGAGTATTAAATTATGATGAGGTTATGCAGATTTCCAAAAGCGAAAATGGCAAGGGGAAGTGTACAAGGATGCGTTAATACATTATTAACAAAGCCGTAGATTTTCATAGGTTTCAGCCTTCCCTGATTTCGCTATTCAATAATTAACATGAATAGCCAAATATAACACAATATCACAATTTTGTGTAGATAAAAACTGATTCGAGGACTATTCTATTTAGGCCAACAAACAAGGAAATTAAAAAAAAGCAAATATAACCCTAAATTTCATCTAAAGCTAAGATAGTGAACATATTATAATGTTGTAGATTTAATACTTGCCTGCAGATTTTACAAGTACAGCATTTGGCAGATGTCCTTAACCAGAGTTGCTTACATTTATCCTGTTCATACAACTAAGTAGCTATGGGGTGAGGCAGCTTGCCCAGGAGTGGCAATTTGATGTGGCTGGAATTTGAACTCACAACCTTCAGAGCCAAAGTCCTTAACCACCAAGCTTTCACCTTCCTACCAGCAATTTTTAATAGTAAAATTAGCAGAAATAATTTTGAAAAAATATATTGTGTTCAGAAATAATGCCGTTTTATAACATACAACATTACATATAACATAACTTATGTGTGTATATGTTTTATATATATATGTCTGAATGACAGAAGAAAAGATGCCCTTTAGAAAGGAATATCCATTACAGTAATGACTGTGGATAGCTACATTAAAGCATTTGTACATCCCCTCATGATTTCAGCCATCTGACTCTAACAGCTGATAAAAATGTGACTTTATTAGAACAATAATTGCATTTGCAAGGAATATACATTATATCCATCAGAAGTTTTGGTGTCCATTTAAAAAAAGCTATTTTTATTGTGATTTATAGAAAAATTCAAGCATGATGTCACAATACAGCTACATTTTAATACTATTTAGCATGAAACTTTTGCCTGATCAACCAATGATATTCTTTATGCCACATTTAGTCGGAATTTGTTAAGTTTCAAGATAGCTAGAATCAGTAATCTTTAAGTCTATTGAATCTACTTGATAAACTGTATGTACAGTTCAGAGACAAATGTTAGTAGACACCTGACAATAAGATTTTATTTTGCTTTTTGGACATCCAATTTCACATTTAGTCCCAATTTGCTGTTATAATAACCTCCACTCTTTTTTGCCTGTGGTGCAGTCAGCATTCCAATTCATCCCAATAGCGTTAAGGGTCAGAGGAGAGACCTGCACGGGACTGATTTTGCAATTCCGCTTCTGCCCGCTTCCGCCTGCTCCTACAAAAATGTTTTTTTTCTCTCGCTTGCAATATTTAAGTTTTGTCCCGCTCCCGCCAGCAAAAGCCCGCAGGTTAAATGTATAAGTAGTTTAATATCTGCTACTTCCTGCTATTTTTTTTGGGTTAGTTTGTTTCACATGATTTCTTTTCGAATATGAATACAAAAGAAACGGGAAAATTCCAAACGTTTTGTTTTATTTGAGTTTGACATTTTTTTGTAAATGGACATGGACATGAACAAGGTACTTTCCAGAACATAGAACATTAACTAAAATGATATAAAAAAAATACAGGTCAAGGTTTTTGTTGTGTTGTATGTCCATTTCTTTAATAATAAAGTAATATCTGTAGTACACAGTGATCTGTCTCTCTTTCTTGCACTGTGTTTTAGTAGTGTACCGCGCATCAACCACGTGAGAGTTCGCTTCTGACCTTGTGCCTGTAAATCATTTATTTTTTTTATCGTTGTTGCCATTGTTGCTCTTGTGCAGTAGATACATAACAGTTTAATTTAATTTCATCATCATTTCATCTTCTCCCGCTTATCCGTAATTCGGGTCGCGGGGGCAGCAGTCTAAGCAGATTCCCCAGACACTTCTCCGTGTCCAGGGATCGGGCTGTCAAGGCCCCCGCCTTCGACTGCTGCCCAATCCTCTCAGCACATAACAGTTTAATTAGTTTTAGTAATTTTTTAAATATATTTTAAAGAACATTTTGCGGGAGTCCCGTGAACCACCCGCACACATATGAGTATTTTAGCACCCGCACACGCATTCACCAGTTAAACCTTGTCCCATGCCACACTCTTTTGTAGGTGCAGGTCCCTACTTTAGAGCTCCTGAGAAGGCTACTCAATATCTTTTACTCCAAACCATGTAAAGCATATCTTCATGTGGCATTGTAATGCTGGAGCAGCTTTGGGTCTCGTAATTCAAGTGAAGGGAAATTTTAATCCAACCACATTCAAAGATATATTGTACACAAACTTGTGGTAACAGTTTCTTTGAAGAAGAACCACATTTGGCTACAGATGTCAGGTGTTCCAATACTGTTGTCCATAGAGTGCAATTGTAAATGCCAAGACACATCATTTCATGTGATAGGATTCAACAAAAAACAGACCTGACCATGAAAAATGGGAATGGCTGAGAAAAACAAACAAACAAAAATAAATAAAAGGGACAATTTGTCTTATCTTCTTAAAAAAATTCTTATTTTGTTAGAAGATGCTTCAATTTTTTTGCTAATATAAACTCAAGCCAAAACAAAAGCAACGTTCTGAACTGTTGCATTAATTAAATCCAAATGTGGTGATATAAATTTGTACACTAGCCGCATAGCAATTCTTTGTGTTTTGCTTAAAGTTGGCTATTTAGGCTTCATGCAAGTAGCAATGAAGGGAAGAAGAAAGAGAAAGCAGAAAAAAAAAGAAAGAGGCACCTGACACCTTGATTATTTTTTAAATAAAAAGGACGGGCCTTTTGAGGAATCAAGGACTGGCACCAAACCCTGCTGTATGTGCAATTCCACCATTTACTTACCCTCATTTGAAATTATTAATATTATTTCTAACCCTCATACACATATGAGCTAGAGAGACAGAGAGAGATAGGGAGAGAAAGAGAGAGAAAATAAGATTGAAACTAACAATGTTTGTTAAAGCTTTATTTCAGCTTTACCCTCAAAGACTGAGATTAATACAAATATCCTATTTCAGTTCCATTATATCATCAGACAAGGATTTGTTTAGAAGTTTTACTACATGAGCAAACTATCAAATAGCCTAATCGGAATAACATATTGGAAGGTATTATGGTTACACTATTGTTATTACTCCTAATCTAACAACTCTTTTTCTTGGAGTCTTTTATAGGCTTGCTGGTGTTTTGTTTATTGACTTTCTTACACAATAAGTTTTACATCGCTTCAGGGCTGCTGAAATATTTTGTGTGTTTCTCATTTGTGCAGTTTTGTTTTATTCTCTTCCACTTGCTTTCTGTTATACTTCCCTGCCAGTTTGATTCCAGTACTATGAAATACCCAGAGGTGTATTTAATCCTAAATTTGCACTAGTTGGTAACCGGCTCAGTATATCTAAAACACATATGTACACACACTCTTCTCATAACAACACATAACCCCAAATGTACATAAATTACACTTGCTTCCTTAACATTATTCATGTCCACTTATCATAGTCATAGTCAACGGAAAATGTAGGTAATTAAATGGTTAATTTATGTAAATAATAAATGTAAGTAAATGGTTAAATGTAAATGATTAATTTGCTATAAATGTTATGCATTTAAAAAAATATATATTTATATTTATGTAATATGCACAAAGGTCAGTGTCTCAACCACTGAGCTACCACCTCCCTCCCCTGTGCACTTGTATTAGTTAATACTAAAATCTAAAGAAGTGCGTTATTTGTTTCAATAAGATGCAATGAATGCTTTGTTAAGACCTTGCTATGTAAATGAATTCATGAGCATGAATTAATCATGGAGGTGAATATCTGATACCTCATATCATTTAAACAAAGATTATAGGTAGCCCTAAGTGACCTGCAGTTTATTTTAGTAGATTATAAAAGCTGAATAAGTCACTAATATTCCAACATGTTTTCCATACTCTTGTTATTTTAATTATTAGGTTTCAAAGGCTTTGTACATGTACACTATTTACTTCACTCACCTTCAGTATAAATAAACTTCTCAAAAAATATAACTGATTAAAATCTTTTTTTCCCACTTTCCAAGAACAAACAACTCAACCGTGCCTATTAAATGTGAATTAGGCATTTTTTTGGGTTTCCAACTCAATTATGTTACTATTTTCCTGTGCCATAAAGATTTTATTACACCCATGCTTTATTTTTGCATTGGCTTCATGAGCTCAGAATTAGGGCCTGATTATTTACTATACATTAGATTATTTTTTTGTGATGTTTATGCTGATTCTTGGTGATGTTTCTTGTGTACTTAATAACCCGGAGCATATAATCCATAGACTGTAAAAATGCACATAAAGAATGTACTGTGCATATATGTACTGTTCTGCGTTTTTATATATGTATATGCTAGAGTGCCTGTTTAATACGTGCACCAATATAGTAACTAATTACCTGTAAAATAATTGTCTTTTGCATTATTATCATGATTATTATGTGTCCTTAAATGCTGTGACATTAAGAACGCATTGTTTTAATGGAGAAGAACTTTCTTAATGCATTTGTGCAAGAGGCATTTAAGAAATAAATAAATAAAAACCGGCACTTACTGATGACACCATGGTCAAGAATAAAGAGAGGTTATAGTGCAAATAAAGAGGTTATTATCAAGTAATAAAAAAAAAGAAAAGAAATTTGGACCCTTTTTTTTTTTTTTAGAATACATGTTTGTTTTTTTGTGTGTGTTAGAGACAGTGACTCTGACTGAAAGACAGAAGGTGGAGCTGGAGGTAGCAGAGTTGAAGATGTTGAGATTTTCATTAGGCGTGACAAGAATAGACAAGATTAGAAACAAGTATGTTAGAGGGACAGCGCATGTAGGACGTTTTGGGAACAAAGTGAGAGAAGCCCGAGAAGGACATGTGCAGAGGAGGGACATGGGGTATATCAGTAGGAGAATCGGTAAGAGGAAAAGAGGAGGGCCAAGGAGGAGGTTCATGGATGTGGTAAGGAAGACATGCAGGTAGTTGGTTTAAAAGAGTCAGATTTAAAGGTTAGAGTAGCATAGAAACCGATTAGCTGCTGTGGTGACCCCTAATGGGAGCAGTCAAAAGAAGAAGAAGGTTTGTTTTAGTGTGCTCATGTATCAGAGAATGAGAGAGCAATTTGGTCTAATATGTATGCTTTATGCATGCTCTTTTCATACTGTTTGTCAGCAGGATGGTGTTAACACGCATAAAAAAATTACCCATTACTGCACAAAATGAAAAGTACAAGTTACTTAATCAAACAGAAAATTAGCTGCCAACATTTAAACACATGATTTGTAAAGAAATGGCGCATTTACAAAATTAGCAAAAGGATGAATGATGCAGCTGACAGCACATTAGGTATGACTACTGACTCTGATGTATTAGGATTTCGAGTCGAGTGCACTCTCAGCAGTTATGAATAAATTCACCAATTGCAAGACTTTCTAAACATTCTTCTTTAAACATGGTACAAACTCTTTATATAGACATATCATCAGTGTTGGGGAGTAACGCGTTACTTTTAAAAATAAAGTAACTTCGTTACCGTTACCGTATGGTGCGTTACCCGTTACTTTTTTAAATGAATTAATTTCGGCTGAAGTGTAGACTACAGTCTAACCTGTTTACAGCAGCGTCGCATTGTAGGATTGGTGGATAAACCACTGTAAACACGAAGAAGACGCATTGAAGGATTAGAGGATGAACCACTGTAAACACGAAGAAGACGCGCTGTGGGCGTGTCTCCGTTTATTCAGGTCTGGCGGCAGTAATGGCGAGTCGAAGCGAGAGCAAGACGAGTTTCTCAAAGTGAAAATATGCTCATTATTTCACTTTAGTTGAGTATAAAGACAAAAACTTTTAAGTCATGTAAGCTGTGTCTTTCTGGTTCGAAGCTCATATCTACTGCGATAAACAGCAACTCCAATCTGTTGAAGCTCCTCCAGGACCTCCATGCCCGAGGAGCTAGTAGCTAGAAGCTAACCCGGTGTTCTGTTCTACATTGTTGATAGTTTTCATACTTAAGCTGTGAAAGGAACATTTTTAAGAGCTCAACACAACAGCAGAAGCCACTTTAGTTTTTGATTGTGAATATATTATTCAGCTTGTTTCGTTATTTATTTCAGAAATCCTTGTGATATATTCAGTTTGTGCTGGTCTGACTTCAATAAAATAGTGTTTAAAAATTACTTTGTGTTTAAGTCAGTTTTGTGCTTGTATAATGTTCCGCATAAAAGGGCTTTAATCGGAACATTAAAGAACGTTCTTCAAAAAAGTAACTAAAAAGTTACTTTTAACAGTAACACATTACTTTTTGGTGTAAGTAATCAACAAAGTAACGGAGTTACTTTTTGAATGAAGTAACGAGTAACTATAACTAGTTACTATTTTTTAGTAACGAGCACAACACTGCATATCATAACCTATTATTTAGAAGTGCCCATAATGATATTGATACAATAATCAAATAGCAATTGTTCTATTGTCATACAACTAGTGTTCTATTTCTGTTTTCTAACTGCTAGGTGAAAGTGAATATGATGTGGTATAAAAAAGTTTAGATACTAGCTATGTTTACAAAAAAATACATCATTGATCTACGTTTACAGCAATACAGCACACCCAGTGTTCCTGCCACTTCTAGAATGTGTCCTGAAAGTCTCCTTTTCATAGCGTGTCAAGCACCTTCTGCTATTCGTGCTAGATCAGCGACCTGTGAGCTGGATTTTAATCTAAGAGGGCAAAGTCTGCAGCCAAATCTGGCAAGTAGGGTGGGTGCAGAAGTAAAATCATGCGGATTGTTCTCCGACGATCATCATGAAACTTACTGAATAGTTTTGACATTTTCATGGGTTGAGCTTGTTGAAGTTCTTCCTGATCTCTCGTCGTCTTCCAGTGATGTTCTTTCGATCTTAAAGCACCACTTAAAACCCCTCGAACGACAGAATAGCACCAGTAAGCACCATTGGTCCCGAAACTTTGATACCACCTTGTATAACCTGGAAAAACTATTCCACAATGTATAGAGGAACTTCCAACCTAGGACTGACTGGAACGGTGTTCAGAGACTTGTATGGTGTTGCTCTGGGAGCAGCAATATCAATGTTTTTAAACATGTACACAAATATAAAGCAGCAGTACCACATAGACATACTGGGGTATAAAACTAAGAAAATTCTATAAGAAAAAATGCCAAGTCATGTTAGGGGGCCATGCATGTGGCACTATATGTGATGACATGCCTGAATCCCTGCTGAGATAGGAGAGCTCCCTGTGTCTTTTCTACCTGAGTGATTAAAAATGGCTGCTGTCCAGTGTAATTAGTACTACACTGCATTTACTTAGCAGGTTTCCCTTCATGTCCAACAAAAATTGGCGATATGATTTTGGTTTATCACAAAACCACCCTGGAGAAATCTACTCCCCCAGGCATGCACAAAGACATGTAGTTCTCCTATTTTCTTACCAAAGTGATTGATTTTTGTTCGACGTCCAACATCGGTTTATAAGAGGATATTGTAAGGGACTCCAAAACAAGGGTGAGATCGCATTTTAGGCTCCTGAGGGAAATGTGCAATGTTGGCAGAATCAGCAGTATGAGGGAGAAATTATTAAAGTACACAGTGAGACCTATTAAAAACCAATGCACCCTGACCTGGAGGACTCCAGCTCTGGCAGAGTTGTTTTGGCATCTAAAAGATCCACCCGTAAAACTGCCAAAAGTTTCCTCTTCTGGGACAATACTTCTACGTATTAATGGCATTTTTAATGGGCATATGCACTGTCCAGATAGTAAATCTGCTACAACATTGCAATGCCCTGGCAAGTGATTTGCTCCCATTGCTGCTAACAGTGGGTGGGCCTCAGGACAGTACTTTTTGTGCATAGCAGAAATCTTTTCACTTTTGGTAATGTCTGTATTTGACCTTCACAATGATGCCCAAACAAACTAGGACATGGCACTGTCTCAGAAGCTGTAGGAAGAATTTGTAGAGTTGATTGACTGTAGTACATCACAGGCTGATAACACACTCTGAAGTGTCCCTCATTCTAACAGGCCTGAGGGGACTACTGTTGTAGCTGCTGTTAACAATCCTAGCAACCTCAGCAGGAGGTGGCACTACATATAGCAATAGTGCTGAATTTGACTGGTGAACAAAAAATTTTCTGCCATACACTGGACTAGCTAGCAGTCTCAATGAATCTAGCTTTACTTTAAAGAATTTGTGACTCCTTTCTTGGTGCAAAAAAGCTTTTTAAAGATTAACATGATACTGAAATGTGTGCTGGGAAGGTGGGATTCCAAGACAGCTTGCTTTTTTAGTGTTGGGACAAATAAGATCCAATTGTCCGAGTATAGCAACATCATTATGTTTCTGCTGGGTGCTGTTTAGATCCACATAGCAATTGGGGAGGCAGTTGGTTGCCTACTAGAACATTGTCTGTTTGGGGCTTACACAAGTTTGATGGATTTTATTTGGGTTTTCTCTGGTTTGACACAGGCTTAGCCATTTCAGAGTCATGAGTAGTTGGTCTATCTTCATGTGCTGGTTTCTTCTTTCTGACAACCTGTGGTATTTTCTCCCAGGCTTCTTCCGCCTCAGGCCAAAAGAGTAACTCTGGCACCTCCAGGAGGTATGTTATTCGGGTTCGATTTACATGTGTCTGGCAGTGTGAATAGTGACAACTACACTTGGTACAATTGTATGTTCTGTCCCACACTCTAAAGTGTGGATTTAATCAACTTTGCCATAAAGGGGTCCAATGCAAGCAGCAAAATGGTGTACAAAATTGTGCATGCATGAGCCATGTGCAAAGAACGTTTAAAAGACGTCACCTAAATAGCATTGGATCATTTGAATTTGCTGTAGTCTTAACATATTTCTTTGACAGGTGAAACCACCAGTGATGTGATGCAAGTGTTGATGGCAGACCTGCAGTCTAGCCCAACCTGCTTCTAATCCATCATGTAAGACAAGGGGCACACCTTGGAGTTTAGCTGCAGTACAGCAGATCTAAAAGCTTCTTTTTGATGACTGGCATCTCACCACTCCTGAAAATTAGAGGAGAAACAAAATATAATTTCCAACAAACTGCAACATTCACTTTGTGTATTTAAATGGAATCTATGGAATGATTAATTTGACTGGTTCGGTTGCTGTTTTATGAACTTGTAGTCTCAACATATTGCAAAATGAAAGGACTCCACAATGAATTCAAAACAGGGCACTTTTGTGGATTCTAACATATGGGAGTGTTGTTATATAGTAATATAAGCATCATACTGCCTTGATATTCATATCTTGCACCCACTATGTTTTATATCATATATAAATTCAATGTGCTAGCCTGGATATTATAATACCTTTGCAGAATGATAGAATGGGAAGATTGTTATGTGTGTGTATGTGTGTGTGTGTGTGTGTGTGTGTGTGTCTCCCTGTCTACTCATGAACTGAATCATATTTCCAAGTATACCTATGAATAATGAGTGGTTACATGCTTATTTCTTCCTATCTCACTGATGCTGTCTATAACTATCAGTGTTTGGTCTTCTTTGGTTGTGTTGAAGAAAATGGTTGACTCTTTGACACAATGCAGTGTGTCTGCAACCTATTTTCTCATCTGCAATCTAGCACTATCATACACATGCATCTGCATATAATGGTTCACTAGTGTAATATTTTTTAGACTTGGTTTGAGGTAGCTGGGTATTGACAATCAGGACAATTTGCTAAGTACTAATGCTGGGGGGCAAATAAGGGGAGGTCCAGGTCCAGGATTACAGAAAAGTTGCTTCTGGCCTTTGCGCAAAATTTATGGATGTGAGAACAAAGTCAAAAAGCATGGTAGTAATTGTCCTGTGAACATGTATTACTGTGGCTAAGTCCCATGTGGTGCCATTTATGAGTTGTGGGTACTGGAGGATTTAATATTGTATATTGTTCTCAGGTTGTAGAGAATGTGTTATTGCGCAGATGTTATTGCATATTTAAAGTCATGTGGTCGTTTTAAATCTGTCAGACTATTTCTAAGCTGAAATGGATCACGTGCTGTCTATTAGATGCTTAGAGAGTGGGAGTTGTTATAATGTACAGTTTAACTACATGGTTGATGGTTTATGTTACTTGTAAATTGTTTGGAAGGTGCATAATTTGATTAAAGGCTTAAGGTATTTCCAGGAAAATTTTGCAAATGCACAGAAAGTAGCATCAGCCAGAGGGTGGGGTAACGGTGGTAATGGAAAACCGATCATTGATTGTAAGAATATTCATTCCAGTAGAGTTTATGTTCGGTCAATTAAAGATAAGTCGTTTATATAAAATATGACATGTAGTCTTTTAAATAGATATGATGTGTATTTCAGAACTCAAATTCTAGATTTGCTTAGATTATGGACTCATAGAAGTGATGATGAATGTGGTTCAGAAATACATTGTAATGTATTTTGACTGGATACCTTATTTTTTTTTAACTATCTAAAAGATGCAACAAAGCAGAGTTCAATGAAAAGTGGTAACAATAGTGGTAACCTCATTGTCAGGTATCTCTTTGTAGTTGAAATTGTTTGAGCATCCAGGGATGCCACTATATTAAACTCACTTTGTATTTTATGAGCAGTGTCTCACTTTGATGAAAACAGTTTGATCTATTAGTGAGGAGATTACAGACTCTACTCTAATTGATAGAGCTATGCTTATGATCTAAGCTTATTATTAAAATGGGAAAGTAGTTGGAACTTTCAGTACATTTTTTATCTGGTTTCAAGTGTGATGAGGGTAGTGATCATATAATGGAAATGTCTGAAATGACAACAAGGATAAAAGTATCGAGAGGAAAATTGGGTGTTTATTGATTCAGAATAAGATTAGGAAGATAGTTAAGGTAATGAGACACAGTTCTCAAATACTTGACCTTGTAGAGTTTTTTTTTTGTTTAAATTAAACAGATTAGAATAGAACTACCTGAAAACACCCTTAATTGCTAAGGCATTGTGAATACTTTTTTTTTATCAATCTGATTGCTTTTTATTGATTTTTGTGTTGATTTGTCTTTTTTGGCTTCCCTATATCAAGAATGCATATTCCAATTTATTGTTCAGTGTAGAGTTTGATTCAGGTTTGTGTTGATAAATTTTATTGTCACTATATTGTAATACCTGACAATTTGTTTAAATAAACATATCTGATTACATATATTAATTTTGTGTATCTATGAACATTTCTCACTGTTTTCTTGGAGACCCTTGTCTGAGGGGGTTTAGCTCATTTATAATCGAAGCATTTACATCTAGGGTAAATTTCACACAATTATTAATGAACAGGTAAAAGACTACTGAATAATAAAAAAATGTGATTTCATAATTGTATAACCATATTTTGAAAATTCGTTTGGGTTAATGGTGGTATTTCTTGACATTGACTTCATAAACTGCATTGATTACGATATTCAATACAATTCCTCTGCAATTTGCTCTGGCATGCTGTCAATCAATTTCTGGGCCACATCCTGACTGATGGCAGCCGATTCATGCATAATCAATGGTTGGTGTTTGTCAGAATTTGTGGGTTTTTGTTTGTCCACCCACCTCTTGAGGATTGACCACAAGTTCTCAATGGTATTAAGTTTTGGGGAGTTTACTGGCTATAGACCTAATTTAGATGTTTTGTTCCCCGAGCCACTTAGTTATCACTTATGCCTTATGGTAAGGTGTTTATTCATGCTGGAAAAGGCATTGTTCCTCATCAAACTGTTCTTGGATGTTTTTGTACTATTTTTTATTCATGGCAAAATTTTAAGTGAGCCCACTCCCTTGGCTGAGAAGCAACCCCACACATGAATGGTCTCAGGATGCTTTACTGTTGGCATGACACAGGACTGATGCTGGCACTCACCTTTACTTCTCTGGACAAGCTTTTTTTTCCGGATGCTCCAAACAATTGGAAAGTAGATTTATCAGAGACTTGACTTTACCCTAGTCCTCAGCAGTCCAATCTCAGTAACCTTTTTTAGAATATCAGTCTGTCCCTGATGTTTTTCCTTGAGAGAAGTGGCTTCTTTGCTGCCCTTCCTGACACCAGGCCACCCTCCTAGTGGAGTCTTCGCCTCACTGTGTGTGCAGAAGCACTCACACCTGTCTAATGCCACCCCTGAGCAAACTCTGCACTAGTGGTGCCCCTATCCCACAGCTGAATAAATTTTTTTGGAGACTATCCTGTCACTTGCTGGATTTTTTGTGCATCCTGAAGCCTTCTTCATAACAATTGAACCTTGCTCCTTGAAGTTTTGATGATCCGATGAATGGTTGATTCAGGTTTCCTTGAATTTAACCATGGTTAACAGCAGAAGAACAATGATTTCAAGCACCACCCTCCTTATGAAGCTTCGAGTCTGTTATTCTAAGTGATCTTTCAGTGATCTTGAGCCTTGTCCTCATCAACACTCTCAACTGTGTTGATGAGAGAATCACTGACATTGTCAGGCTGCAGACGCGGAAGCCGATATAGTCCGATCATTGTCCTTTTATTTCAACAACCGTACAACACAAAAACACTCATAAGCCGTTGAAAACAACAAACAAAGACATCCGCTCGATATGCGTTGTCCGCTATGAGTTCGAATGTCCCAAGCATAATCCATAAAGCCTTCGGCAATGAGTAATCCAAGTCGGAAGTGGAATTCGCATATGCAGCCGGCGGTCGAGCAGCCACGTGATTGTCCAGCTTGACAATATAACGACCGACAGCCTGTGACTCAAGAACGTGAGTTTATGTAGTCTGATCTTTCATGAGCCACAGCTGTCGGTAATCTTGGGAAGCAGCGTGACTGCTATCGAGGGGGTCGTGGCAGGGTGGATCTCTGACAGCTACAGACGGGGGCGTATCAGGGTGAATCCCTGACAGCTACAGAGGGGGGCGTGGCAGGGTGAATCCCTGACAGTACCCCCCCGCCAGGGGCGACACCTGACACCCCAAAACCCACCTATGCCAGGCGGGCCAGGGCACTCCGAGGAAGGCCTTCTTAGACACCTGGGAGCAACGGAGGCCTAGTGAGCATCCTCTGCGGAGAGCCGGCATGGGACAACACCTTGCAGGAGGATCCGGAACGGAGCCACGCCCTCGGTGCTGACGGGAGGCTGAGTAAAGCCCCTGGCGGGGATTGGAGCCGGAGCGACCTCCATGGCGGGGAACCGGAACTGGACGCCAACCATGACAATGACCGGGGAGTGGAGGACATCCCGGGCGGAGACCAGGAACGTCGTACCACCCTCTGAGGGACCTGGAGGACCGACGTAGCCGTCAGAGGGACCTGGAGGACCGCCGTCGCCGTCAGAGGGACCTGGAGGACCGCCGTCGCCGTCAGAGGGACCTGGAGGACCGACGTCACCATGCGGGGATCCTGGGGGCGAGACGTCGTCCTGAAGAGGACCTGGGGGCGAGACGTCGCCTTCTGTGGAGCCCGGGGGCGAGACGTCGCCTTCTGTGGAGCCCAGGGGCGAGACGTCGCCTTCTGTGGAGCCCGGGGGTGAGACGTCGCCCTCTGTGGAGCTTGGATGCGATCCTTCGCCCTGCGTGGAGCTTGGATGCGATCCTTCGCCCTGCGTGGAGCTTGGATGCGATCCTTCGCCCTGCGCGGAGCCAGGATGCGATCCTTCGCCCTGCGTGGAGCCTGGATGCGATCCTTCGCCCTGAAGAGGACCCGGGGGCCAGACGTCGCCTTCTGTGGAGCCCGGGGGCGAAACGTCGCCTTCTGCGGGTGCTGGGGTCGAAACGTCGCCTTTTGTGGAGCCCGGGGGCGAAACGTCGCCTTCTGCGGGCGCTGGGGGCGAAACGTCGCCTTCTGCGGGCGCTGGGGGCGAGCCGTCGCCTTCTGCGGGCGCTGGAGTCGAGCCGTCGCCTTCTGCGGGCGCTGGAGAAGAGCCGTCGCCTTCTGCGGGCGCTGGAGACGAGCCGTCGCCTTCTGCGGGCGCTGGAGACGAGCCGTCGCCTTCTGCGGGACTGTGGGGTGAGCCGTCGCCGTCGGTGGAACCCGGGGGCAGCGGCTCAACTTCCCTTTCGCAGTCCTGGAGCCGGGGTAAGTGCACAGGGAAACCCCTGGGTGTAGGGGCGCTCCTTGGGACCCTTAGGAGCAGATCGGAGCCTACTGAGCAGCCTGGAAATGAGGTGAAGCCTGCCTGGAGATCCACGAGCGGAGAAGGGCTCGCCTGGAGGTCCACGACATCAGTGGAGCTCTCTTTGGGACACTGAAGCGGAGAAGAGCTCGTGGGGTCGCTTGGAGGCGGAGACGAGCTCTCGGGAGGAGCCTGGAGCGGAGACGAGCTCTCGGGAGGAGCCTGGAGCGGAGTCGTGCCCTCTTGAGGAGCCAGGAGCTGGGCGGAGCGCTCTTGAGGGACCTGGAGCTGGGCGGAGCTCTCTGGAGGGACCTGGAGCTGGGCAAAGCTCTCTGGAGGGACCTGGAGCTGGGCGGAGCTCTCTGGAGGGACCTGGAGCTGGGCGGAGTTCTCTTGGAGGTCCTGGGGCGAAGGTGAGCTTTCCGTGGGCGAGATGTCGCCTTGGAAGGGGCTCTGGGATGGGGCGTCGTCTGGAGAGGGACTCGGAGGAGTCACTTCGCCTTCTGTGACCGGAGGTGTCGGCGCGGCGCTCTCGTGACGACTCTGTGGCGGGAAAGCATGCTCCTGGAGACTCTGTGGCGGCGCGGCGCTCTCGTGACGACTCTGTGGCGGGAAAGCATGCTCCTGGAGACTCTGTGGCGGCGCGGCGCTCTCGTGACGACTCTGTGGCGGGAAAGCATGCTCCTGGAGACTCTGTGGCGGCGCGGCGCTCTCGTGACGACTCTGTGGCGGGAAAGCATGCTCCTGAAGACTCTGTGGCGGCGCGGCGCTCTCGTGACGACTCTGTGGCGGAAAAGCATGCTCCTGGAGACTCTGTGGCGGCGCGGCGCTCTCGTGACGACTCTGTGGCGGGAAAGCATGCTCCTGAAGACTCTGTGGCGGCGCGGCGCTCTCGTGACGACTCTGTGGCGGAAAAGCATGCTCCTGGAGACTCTGTGGCGGCGCGGCGCTCTCGTGACGACTCTGTGGCGGGAAAGCATGCTCCTGGAGACTCTGTGGCGGCGCGGCGCTCTCGTGAAGACTCTGTGGCGGGAAAGCATGCTCCTGGAGACCCTGTGGCGGCGCGGCGCTCTCGTGAAGACTCTGTGGCGGGAAAGCATGCTCCTGGAGACTCTGTGGCGGCGTGGCGCTCTCGTGAAGACTCTGTGGCGGCGCGGCGCTCTCGTGAAGACTCTGTGGCGGGAAAGCACGCTCCTGGAGACACTGTGGCGGCGTGGCACGCCCACGGGAACCTCGGAACAGAGCGGCACGCCTGTAGAAGCTCTGTGACGGCATGGTGTGCTCGCCGACGCTCGGAGATGGTGTGGTGCGTCCAGGAGAACCCCGGAACACAGCAGCACGCTGGTAGAGACCCTGAGATGAAGCAGCCCTCTCATCAAAACATTGGGGCTGAGCTGCAGGCTCATGGGAGATCCGGCACGGAGCCGCGTGCTCTTGAGAACCTTGGAATGGAGCACCTTCCTCCTCAAGGGGACTGTAGTGGAGATCCACCACCTCTATCCCCAACTTCCCCAGAAGCAGCCTGCTGAATTCGGCGAGTGAGCCGAATTTGCCCCCTTTGGCGCTCCATAGTGAGCTGGCTTTGGCAAGAACTTCTCCAGACAGGAGGGAAATACAGAGGGCAATCTTGGCTCGTTCGGAAGGAAACCGGGAAATGTTAACAGCCACATACTCGCCGATGCCTTGCAGAAATCCGCCCAATTCGTCTTTTTTCCCCGAGTAACGAGCCGGTAATCCCCTCGCGCTCTCTGAGGGGCGTGGCGCAGCCGCGCTCTCATGATCCGGCTTCTGTGGATCTGAACCGCGAGAAGCGGCACTGAGCTTCCGGAGGAAATCCGAAGCCGGGTTCAGCTGCCGATCCGTTGCGGTCGGAATCGCGGAATGGCGAATCCGCGTTCGGTATAGGTCGGTCGTTCTGTCAGGCTGCAGACGCGGAAGCCGATATAGTCCGATCATTGTCCTTTTATTTCAACAACCGTACAACACAAAAACACTCATAAGCCGTTGAAAACAACAAACAAAGACATCCGCTCGATATGCGTTGTCCGCTATGAGTTCGAATGTCCCAAGCATAATCCATAAAGCCTTCGGCAATGAGTAATCCAAGTCGGAAGTGGAATTCGCATATGCAGCCGGCGGTCGAGCAGCCACGCGATTGTCCAGCTTGACAATATAACGACCGACAGCCTGTGACTCAAGAACGTGAGTTTATGTAGTCTGATCTTTCATGAGCCACAGCTGTCGGTAATCTTGGGAAGCAGCGTGACTGCTATCGAGGGGGGCGTGGCAGGGTGGATCTCTGACAGCTACAGACGGGGGCGTGGCAGGGTGAATCCCTGACAGCTACAGAGGGGGGCGTGGCAGGGTGAATCCCTGACAGACATGATGTCTGGATATATATATATATATATATATATATATATATATATATATATATATATATATATATATATATATATATATATATATATATATATTTAAGTTTCCCAAAGTAATTAATTTTAATGACAAAGAGAGACTTTGCAATTAATTGCAATTAATCTGAACACTCTTTTCATTCTGGAGTATGCAAATAATCTGCAGTAACGCAATTTCCTCCAAAGTAAGGCAATCTATAAAATCGTGATATTAGAATTTACATATTCCATTTTGATCCTTTTGATAACAGTTGTGACCTAATGGAACCTGTACTCTTTGCTGCTCTGTCAAGAAGTTACTAGAACCAATCTGATAGATTCCAAAACTTCAATAGTTCTAGTTGTATTCAAACTAAACACATGTCAACAGCAAATTGCAGAATCTCCACAACAGTTACAATTAAATTTTCAGTCTTTGTAGAGTTTTTTAAGCCAGACTGGCCATGCTGTAGGAGGGAAGAAGACATCTGATTCTCCAGGAAATTTAAGTTGGTTGAGTGTTGGTTAAAATAAATATCGCTGGGGTCTTTTGATGTCTCCATTTTAGGGATTAATCATGGCTTTTTCAACGGTAACAAAGGCCAAATTAAGATTTGGATTTTACACTCCACATATAGAGTATTTAGTTCAAGCTTTAATCTTCTATTTGGATTTATACTGTACTTAAATTTTGGAATTACAATTATAATTATTATCTACTGGTTGAAGATGAGTGGCTTAAGTTACATTGGGTAATAGTTAGGGTTTAATTTAAATTCCAGTGTCAAAGAATGGATGCTGTAGCAATACATTTTCCCTTCACTTTTACCTGAAGACCCAAACATATTCCAGCATGACAATGTCCCTGTGCACAAAGTGATCTTCATGAATATATTGATATTCAGTGGTCTGCTAAGGATCTTATTGAACAACTTTGGGGTGAACTAGACCAGTGACTGCCAACAAGGCGTCCTCATCTCACCTACACCAGTACCTGACTTTACTAACACCCTTGTGGCTAAATGAGCACAAATAACCATAGCTATATTGAAAAATCTACATGAAGATCTCCTCAGAAGAGTGGTGGTTATTATAACAAAAAATTGGCACTAAATGTGAAATGTTCAAAAAGCACATACAAAACTTATGCTCAGGTGTCTATGAGCACCATGACTCAGGTGTCAACATTTCCAATTAGTTGTACTAAACCTTAAAGCCTAGTGAGGGTTTATGGCTCCAAATACAATTTTACACACTAGAGAGAAAGACTAGATGGTTGAGTGTGTGTGTGTGTGTGTGTGTGTGTGTGTGTGTGTGTGTGTGTGTGTGTGTGTGTGTAAGACAGCATGTAAATTATATGTATGTATGTATGTATGTATGTATGTATGTATGTATGTATGTATGTATGTATGTAGGTTTTGCGTTGTGATGTAGTGTGAGAGAGAGATAAATAATTCAGATCGTGAGGGTGTGTGTGTGTGTGTGTTTGTAAGTGTAATCAGGTGTCTCTAATGTGGGCCCTTTAATAAGGCCACTAGCATATTTTTGAAACTGCTGCTGTCAAACCCAAATTATCTCAGCCATTTTTCTCTCCTTTCCCTCTCAACTATTTGTTCAATGGTCAGCCATCTCTCTCTCTCTCTCTCTCTCTCTCTCTCTCTCTCTCTCTCTCTGGGTTGCCCTCCGCTCCACCTTCCTGTCCACATCTGTCACTCCATTTCAAAGTGCAATTAATTTTTTATTGCGCTAAAGTGTGTGGCTTCTGTATGAAAGCTGACCCCTCACTCTGCTAATCTACTGGAATGCCCCAGTATAAACTAACACATTACACACACACATCAGAAATATAGCAGCCCCCCCCCCCCCCTCTTTTTCTTTTCTCTGGCTTCTTTTACTGCAGCAATGCCAAAGCACCTTTGCTAAATTTGTTCCAAAGATAGAATGAGCGTACCATCACTTTCCAAGCTAAAATGTAAAGATTAATTAGAAGTAATTTGGGTAAAAATTAAGTAAAATAATGATAAATTCTTTGCCTGAGGGTCCACAGTGTAAACAGTGGGCCTTATTCATCCCACTTTATACTAATGGATTTTATCGTAAATCGTTCGTAGGCTCATTTACACAAGAGATTCTGAGATTCATGAAAATCCCATAAGTTTGGTAAATGTTCATAAAATATTCATGCTCCTGGGTATGTTTTACTCATAAAAGAACTCACTAATATAAAGCTTGATTAATAAGCTTAAATTCATATAAACTGATGATATACTACGGGTTTTCAGTTTGTATTGTGTTAAAGTTTAAATGGCTTATTTATCTCAATTATAAACAAATGCATTAAATCATTTGTTAAATGCAACTGATTCCTATTAACAAAAAACAGGATTTAAAAAATAAAAAGCCCACATAATGCAAGAAATGAAGCCAAATAAGTCCCACAGTTAAATTTAGGAGAAATGCAGCTGTAAATAAGCAGGGCATGCTACAAAGTGGACAATAAATGACCAATCTGGTATTATTCAAGTTGCAGTGTGACCTACGCGTCATAATGTAATGAGTGACATTAGTGGCCTCTACACATGATTGATGTGTGATGTTTGAACATGCCACTGGGGAGGGCACATTGGTGTATGAGGGATTTCCAGCTGAAAGTTGCAGAGGCACTTTATTTCGAAGATGAAAATAGCAGTTTTTGTTTGTAATGTGCTTGGTATCCATGATCACCTGGGTAAAGGTGAATTTGTACCTGTTTTTCCACTGTTTTTTTTTCTGACAAACAGCTCTCTATGCTTTGTCTTTTAATGGAGTCTTGTGGGCTTTACCAAATGCGAAGGAGCTGTGCATGATTGGCATTTATAGCTGTATTGTATGCATGCGAATTTGAAGAAAATCATTTGCAAATACTTGCAAATTCATTGAAGTATTTAGTTTGGTGAGGCTTACACAAACATCTACACACAACTTTTCTGAAGGTTTCATAAATGTTTCTTTCATTCTGTTGCCTCTCACAGCTCTTATTAATATTCATTCAATATTATGTGATGACCTGGGCATTGAATCTGATAATTATTTTTTCATTATAATACGGAGTTCAGTCAGATCACCCCTGCCCTCCTTTTTCCCCCTCACACAGACCAGGTGGCTGGAATGAGGAGTCAAGTTAATTGAGGTTAAGGATAGTGATCTTTAACGGTTGTCCATTAAAAGGCAATTAATAGACGTAAGTATGCTTGATAGCTTATCTCTGTTTCTTCATCCACCTTGGGCTCTCATTCACAAGGAAACCAGATTTTGCACACACACACACACACACACACACACACACACACACACACACACACACACACACACACACACACACACACACACACACACACACACACACACACACACACACACACCAGGACCAATTTTAAATTGCACTTACTGTGAAAATGCCCCAAACCTCACTCTGAGTCACAAACATTAAGCTATAATTTTCTTTGGTAAAACCAGGAATTACCCATGAACATTGAACTTGTTTAAGGTTTTCTTATAAATCCAAAAGTAAATCAATAGTTGTTAAATACAATCAAATGTTTACATGTTCTTTTATGAACTAAATTATATTTCTCGGTACATAAAATTCACTGTTCGGTACATACCTCGGATTTTAAGTCACGGTTCGATACAATTTTGGTACGGTTGGGGGAAAAAATGCAAAACATAAAATTGCTTGTAGTTTTATTCAATAGTTTAGTTTCTGTTAGATCCCATTTGGTAGAACATATGTGTATGTAAGTGTGTGTGTGTGTGTGTGTGTGTGTGTGTGTGTGTGTGTGTGTGTGTGTGTGTGTGTGTGTGTGTGTGTGTGTGAGTTTCACATTTAATATAACATTTTCTAAAGATATGTTCTACTTATCTTTTCTACACCCCCTTGATATCTGCAATTGTCAGGATTTTAAGAGAAATTCTTGAAGCTGGACATAAAAAGCTGAAGAATCTATAACACTAATGTTGGCCACTTTAGGGTTAACGAGTGGTAAAAAGCACACCTGTAGCTGATGAGACTAATCAGTTCTCTCGGTGTCGGACAACGGCAATAAAAAGGAGAGACACATAAACTAAAATTGGTCTTTGAGACACCAAAAACACAGGAAGAAAATAGACGCTCTAGCAACGGAACTCTATCGGCCGCTGGTGAGAATAAAGCATCTCACAAGTCAGGAGATGCAAACATTCTGGCAGCATCCCAATGTATAATACCACATATACGCTGCTACTGTCACATATTTTCATATTTCTACAATTTTGCTGTATTGCAAGTCAAACCATTGTCAGTCAGGGACTACCTGTATTATTTTATTTGAAATTAGTTTTTATATTTATTTATTATTATCCTGGGTTGACAAGTTATAGAAAGCATTTAGAACCCAATCTGCCTACAGAAGTGAATATTGGTGACACTATTATAAATCTATATATTAATGATGGGTAATGTATAACCACTTTGATCATCAACACCATTCACATTATTTTTTGTCTCATTGCCTGAGATACATGTGAATAATCACATTTTAAACACCAGCTTTAACACCACTGCTTCTTCTCAACTGATGCATGTACATTCTTCTATCCCTTCTGAAATAAACTAATAAACTAAGCTAATTTTCTCCAAATGTTCTCATTCGCACAGTGGCTAAGCATTTCTGTTTTGATGGTGATGTAACAGCCCAGGTGCATCACAGCTGGTGTCAACCTACAAATCAGACTGATTTGCATAGACTCACCACAGCATGTAAATATACACCTACTTAATCAAAGCATATATTCTTATTGAAGATGGGTCATAAGCGAAATGGAAATGGGAAATGGTTTTATTCAAAGCCAAATTTTTCTTTTTTTTTTTTGCCCAGGCTGCTGCAGTTTAAATGCTTCATGCCAAGTGTTCCTGGGAAAGGCTCTGTATTCACCTTGACCCTTTCCAGAATAAAGCAGTTATCTGAAATGAATGAGAGAGAGCGTGAGTGAAACAAGGCATAAAAGAAAACACATCTAAGTCCAAAAGGCAGAACCAGGAAAAATCAAGCTTTGAAATATCAAATTGCAATAACTAATAGAGGTAAGAACTTTAATAAGGTAAGAACTCTAAAATAAGTAGGAGTTTGCATTGTATTTACATAGCTTGAGATGGACATCTTAGGATCAAGACCTTCGGTGGGCAGGAGGCATACTGCATAATGTTGGTGTTTATACAGTATTCTTATTAAGTAACTGCTATATCCTCACCAGGAACATGGAGCCTATTCCAAGAACACCAGGAAGGTAAAACAGCAGTGTATATCAGGCATGTGTCAATGCTAATAATGTAGCCATTGTTAAAAATCTCCACATATTTTCTCTATTGACATTCTTCACTCGATGCTTAATTGGATGTGTACAACCTTCTTTTCAGTTTTTAAAATCCATTTGGTAATTTGTTTAGCTGTATTCTCCCAGACACCAGAAAAAAAAAAACATTTACCATGATCAGATCATGCTACATTTGCTATTTATGACAAATGGAATTATAAAAAATTATTACATACAGTTCTGGACTAGAAAAGCTCTAAGTGTTCTTATAATCTACAGTAACATGACCAGTTTATATGATAATCTCTACTGTATATACTGTACATATTCTTACAGGATGGACAATAGAACTAAAATACCTAGTTTTAGAAGCACAATAATTTATTAGTATGGTGTAGGGCCTCTAACATCATTTTTGCTTGGGAATGACAGCTACAGATCCTGCACAATGACCAGGGAAATTATGAGCCATTTCTCTTGCAGAACAGTGTGCAGGTCACTATCACTATTGTTGCACACCCCAACAATGATGGACCTGTAATCAATAAACATTTTTTTCATTAAATTCTGTAAAGCTGCTTTGAGACGATGTCTATTGTGAAAATGATATATAGATATAAACTTGACTTGACTTGACATTTGGTGCCACCCAGATGAGGATAGGGTACATTATGATTCTGGTTCCTCTCAGGTTTCCTCCTCATGCCATCTCAGGGAGTTTTTTCTTGCAACAGTCTCCATTGTCTCGTTCATTAGGGATAATTACAATTAGTGTAATACTAATACTATACTAGTAAAGAACAAACTTATAGGCACTTATTTTACACACTCTTTTATATACTTCTATAACCACTTTCTCTCTGTAAAGCTGCTTGTAGATAATGTTTATTGTTAAAAGTGCTATACGAATAAAAAATTATAAAAAAATTAAAAATAAAAATAAATGGGATGCTGATGGAGGAAATATTTTTCCTTATTGCGCCCCCAAACACCTCAATTTCATCTCATTTTCATGCTTATTAAACCACTCTGTCACAAGTCTTGCTGTTTGTATTGGTACATCATCATCCTGATACACCTTATGTGTATAATGTTTGAACCATTGGGTGTACATGGTGCTCCAGAATGGTCAGTAGTCCTTGGCAGTGACACACCCATCTAGCAAAAGCAGTGGGCATATAGTAGAATGCCATTGTATTAAAGCCTAAACCATCGCTGATCCACCTGTGCTTCATTATGGGTATGCAACAGTCTGGACTGTAAAATTTGTTGGGGTTTTTCCACACTAAGTCTCCTAAATGTCTAAACGACAGTGAAGATGTGCTCATCAGAGAACAATACATGTTCCACATTGTCCACACCACTGGATTTCTGCTTAATGAGATTTGGCATTGGCACGAGTGACCAATGGTTTAACAATAGCAGCCCAACCATGAATATTGATCCTGTGGAGCTCCCTATAAACAGTTTTAGTGGAAAAGTGGAAACATTTTTACTCTATATTGGTCAGTGTTTAAATTTTATATAACCCTTGTATATACTCAGTTTATCAGAGTTAAAGCAAATGGCATATTTTGAAGTTTTACTAAAAACAATACCAGATGCGAACTTCCATTTCACCGTATAAAACTTCAACAGATATTATCTGTATGCTTCCTGACTCCCAGGATGTGTAACACACAATCAAACATGTTCCTTACCTCTGAATACAGCCTTCAATACCAAAACAGAAACATTCACATTTACCGCCCACATACACACCTTGTACTCTTTGCATTAAGTGTAAAAAATGATACAGGCTGTAAATATATAGCAGCATGAAACGTTCGAGCATTCATTCTCAGAACGCGTGTCATAGATCACTTACCATACTCTGGGAGAATATATACTGTAACAATGTCACTCCACGGGATTCTCTTTCAAATAAATCTCCAGATAAATGTTTCATCTTTCTTCTTACAGGGAACTCATTTTTTATTGAAAGAGTCAGTGTCATCTGCCAGGATGTTCGACATTATACATTATCATTTATATATGACGGCCAATCTACACACAAGACATATTTTTCAAAATCATGGTGCCAAAAGGAAGCAATCTGGGGCAACATTTCTGTGTATGTGTCATTGTGAGATAGTGAGCTAGGCAATAAAAAAAGACACTGAATAAGCATATTACCCAAATACTGAACATTTTAAACAATCATATGATAAAAATAATCATAAAAGTTACTAATTTTCTTTTTTTTTTTTTTTTGTAGATATTGCATATTGATGTTCAGCATATTGTTAGTGTCAAATAATGGCATTCTCATATTAAGCCCTGAGCAACATTTGCAGTTTTATTTACTAGTAACAACCATGGATTAAACACACTACATTCTCAGGAACAGTGCATTCTCTCTCTTTTTTTTTAACTCTACGACACTCTTCTGCTGTCCCTTCCACCTGCACTTATTGATTTTCTTGTATCAAAATGAATATAATCAGGCATCATCCTAGCTGACAAGGGGAATTATGGGTCAACAGAAATTTGAAACACTTAGGGTCTACTATCATCCTGAGCTCATGCATGTGTATGTTCCATAATTTAATTTAATTTATTATTTTTTATTTTAAATGCTGGAAAGAAATGAGAACATCACTTATATCACATTCACATAATTGCACACACACACATTGCCTTTCCGACATCATAATGGAAGGTGATTCCTCTCCTACCCAGCAGTAACCCTTATCCTCCAATCCGCCTTGTCTTCCTCACACCAGCACCAATTCTCCTCCGAGGTAAACATTGTTTTTTTTTTCTTTAAATTTAAAATATTATTGTTGCAATATGCAGGCTCCCCTGGTGGTCTAGTGGTTAAGATGCAGCGCTCCCACCGCTGCGACCCGGGTTCGATTCCCGGTCAGGGAACCATCCCCAGCCACTCTTAGTGCCGGTCCCAAGCCCGGATAAATTGGGGAGGGTTGCGTTAGGAAGGGCATCCAGCGTAAAACATGTGCCAAATCAAACGTGCGGAGGATCCGCTGTGGCGACCCCTAACGGGAGAAGCCGAAAAGAAAGTTTTTATTGTTGCAATATGCAGTAATACAACAAATATCATTTATAAATGTATTATACTGTATACTGTATATTGTAATGTATTTTTAATTTTTATATGAATATTTTCTGAGTCCTGGTACGCTAAATCTGAATTTGCATTATTTCTTTGGGGGAAATTCACTTCCTTATATGTATCATTTTGTTTGAGTATACTTATCTGGATTAAATTACATTCGCAAACCGAGGTTCCACTGTATATATGTTTATTTCTATATTTTTTTAACAACAACAAAAAAAACCATTGTTGAACTACCGACATTATTATTAAAAATTTAAGCTCAGTGGTTAAGACAGAGATCAATCAGTGACAGGCCAGGCATTTCATGCCTAGGCCCTTAGTGGTGTCAAAGTGAATCCATCCACCTCTTAATAGCATTATTATGAAGCAACAGCTATAAAAACAAATTAATATTGTAGAGAAACTCAGTAAAACAGAGTGCTTTATCACAGAGAGGTCTTTGATACAGCAAGAATGAATGGCATCACAAAAGCAAGAATCTGGCAGAGGGCTTGGAAATGGGCTTGTCCCTTACTCCCGCCTCACCTGCCAGGCCCAGTGCTTGTTTTTTGGTTCGGAAGCATGCCGTTAGGCAGTTTCAGTAGAAGCAGCACTGTCCTCTGCCTCTTCTTCTCAGAAGAGGGGGAGAGTATGGAGACTAGCAAGCGCATGGACTCTTCCTAGCCTGTGCTGTATGAGGAGCTTCTAGAAGTAGTGACTCCTGCTGCTCCCCAAAAAGCAGCGCCCACATAGTAAGCTGGATGAACGCTTTCTGCGCCCTACAGCACTACCTCTATGCCGGGGTCTGCTTTTTACCCTGATCTGCACACTGAGGTGTCCAGATCCTGGGACAGCCTATATGTGGCCTGCCTCTTTACCCCACATGTCTCGCTGTATGTGAATGTAGTGGAGATAAAAGAGAGCGGTTATGGGGCAATGCTTTGGGTTGAAGAGATGCTGGAAAAAAGCATCGTCTCTTAAGGCCACGGCTCTGCCCACCAAGCGGTTGCAATCAACCCGGGGCCTGGGGTTCTGGGTGATGCTCCAAACCCAAGCCTAAGGAGCCATGGACCTGAGGGCCATCCTCTTCAGCAGGAGGGCTTTGGCACAGAGACCCTGTCAATCAGAGGTTTTTAGTTGGAGGTTGTGGTGTACACTTCAATATATCGTGCCTGTCCCTCCTCAGTGCCACCAGAAGGTCAGCCTGTTAACCTTGCCATTGTACATGCTTCAGGGCACAACCACCTCAAGTGGGTGTCTCCCTCCACTTCCGCCTAATCCTGTAGCAGATAGAGGGGACCCGCTGCCTTTAAGAAGGCCCCAATGGCTGCAGGGCATTGCTCCAGCCGCTCTGGATGAGACCAGTGAAGCACTGTAGAGGTAGGCTACCTAATTCACATCGGGATCTCCCCTCCCTGCTTTAACATGGTGTGTCCCATTCTGGTAGGACCTGAGCAGGCTCTGGTCCTGGAACAAGAAGTACTCACTCTCTTAAGGAAGGAGGCCATCGAGGTGGTCCCTCCTTTAGACAGAGAGTCTGGGTTCTACAGCCGGGACTTCATGGTTTCCAAGAAGGATGGGGGATTGCGTCCTTTTAGATCTACACTCCTTGAACCACTCGCTAATGTGGCTCTGGTTCAGGATGTTCACCCTCAAGCAGATCGTGTCTCAGATCAGGTCCGAGGACTGGTTGGTCACAATAGATCTAAAGGAAGCATACTTCCACATATCTATCCTTCCAGCTCACAGGAGGTTTCTGAAGTTTGCTTTCGGGGAGCAAGCTTATCAATATCGAGTCCTTCCGTTTGGCCTTGCGCTCTCACCCCGCACCTTCACAAAGTGTATGAATGACCCCGCTGAGATTTCCGGGGCGTCCGCATTCTGAACTATAGTGACGATTGGTTGATATTAGCTCACTCAGAGCTTTTGGCAGTCCAGCATCAAGATGTCATTCTTGCCTATATGAAGGAGCTGGGGTTAAGACTAAATGTCAAGAAAAGTGTGCTTTCTCCGGTACAAAGAACCACCTTCTTATGGCCACCTCCTTTCAGCTCCCTCTACGAGGAGGTTGTATGCCACTAAGCTATGCTATAAAACAGGCACTATGCCTGTTTTAACCCTCCTTCGAGCTATTGGCTAAGGTGGCCCTTTGTGGTATTTGTGGTATATAAGGTGGTATTTGTCAGTGAAAACTGCCTTTCTTCTGGCTATATCTTCCCTGAAGAGTTTTTGGGACCTTTAGGCTTTTTCCATGGCCCCATCCCTCCTGGAGTTCACATTTCCAGCATGGCCAGTGCATTTCTCTACCCCAGACTGGGATATGTACCTAAGGTGCCCTTGGTTCCCCCACGACCTGTTGTGCTGCAGGCATTCTATCCTCCTCCTTTTCAAGCCCCTGACCAGGAGAAGCTAAACCAGCTGTGTCAGTTTAGCACTGTGGTTTATCGCTGTGTCAGGACACATTGTGGAGGAAGCTGTTTGTCTGCTACGGTCTCTATAAAAAAGGGTTCCCTGCTAACAAGCAGACTCTCAGTAGGTGGATTGTGATGCTTTATCCTCTGCTTATGAGTCCTCTGGTCTCCCTGCTCCCTTCAGGGTCAAGACTCACTCAACTCGGAGTGTGGCGTCCTCCACGGCCTGGTCCTCTGGAGGCCCACTTCAGGACATTGCAACGCTGTGGGCTGAACCACCCCGCTGACCTTCATCAGGTTCTATAACCTTGACCTTAGAGCCACTCCAGGCTCCTCTGTCCTGCACTCTGGCTGTGCTCTTACACACTAGGCAGGGACTGGTCAGTGTGGCGTGACCGGACTCTAGTTCCCAAAGTGTATCTATCTAGTTTATCACTATCTATTCTAGTTTTTTCACCACTAAACTAGGTAGTGGTCGGGAACCTTTTTTTTTTTGCCAAAGAGCCATTTTTTTATTATTTTGGTAAATGCATTTTTGTAAATAGCCATAAAAGAAATATATATATATTACTACTATAAAAAAAATGCAGGTTTTCTATAAGAAAACCTTTATTTATGTCCATGTACAACTAAAAAATAAACAAATATAAAGCATCACATGTTGAGCAAGTGCATGAAGAACAAAACACATTTTAATTTTCTGGTTAATACATAATTTTTTCTCGAAAAAAGTTATTTAAAATAAACAAATATTTAACTATTATGAAAAATAACATTTAAATTATTAATTTAATTAATAACTCAAAATAAAGTATGCACTAACACATGTTGAGTAAGTGCATGAGTGAAGAACAAAGCACTGTTTTAATTTTGGCTAATACATGTTTCAAAGAGCAATTGGGAAAATAGTATTTTACTAATATTAAGAATAGTAGAATAAATAAAATATGCAGCAATACAAGTTAAGTTTGTGTAAAGATCAAAGAACAGTGCTTAAACTGGGGCCTCCAAAAAAGATTTCCATCGCTTTTAAACTACTTACAGGCTTTCATCAAACCTTTATAAAAAAAAACTTTATTATACATCCGTCAAGAAAAGGTGCATTTCCCTATATTCGGGATACTCACAATTAGTGCGACTTCTGGCTTTGCATTGTCTTGCCAATAGCTTTGTAGTCTGGTTTATAAGTGGTCAGGTTAAATTTTATGCAAGCGTTCAAACTCTCATTTGTCAGATTTCAAAATGTCTCTTAACGATTGATTTTTTAATAGAGGAAATACGTTCTGTGCAAACCAGACAGAACAGAGCACCAGAGATTTCAATGAAAGCATATGTTTCTGTCCACTCATTTTGAAACTTCCAATGTGCATACGCACAATAGTTGAAGCAACGTAATTTTATTGTGAACTGACTTTTCATTTATTTTGATTCGCTGTAAAGCAAAGGAATTGTAATTGTATTTTCTGTAGGGAAATAATTTCTAGTGACGTTTATATGTATTTTTTTAACTATAAAATGTTAGTGAAGGGAGACAGCTGGAGAGCCACGTAATCTTTGTCAAAGAGCCACGTGTGGCTCACGAGCCATAGGTTCCCGACCACTAGTCTAGTTAAACATGCTCCTGAGGTACCAGTGACCACTGTTCCTGCTCCTCTCCTCTTTTCTGATCTGCCCACTTTGTCCAGGCCTGCCTCTGGTTGGTGTTCTCTTCAATTAGAGGCCACTCTGTGCAGCTGGGGAAGGTTTCACATCATCAGCCTGGTGATCCATGAAATTATGGAGTAATACAGGAGCTTTAGGGATGGATTTGACTGCACTTAATGTCAACAGTCTGCTACAGTCTCTGCTACAAGACTCAGTACTACAGTTTGCATTTGATCACCATCACTGCACACCTCAACTTTGTTTAGCTGAAATAAATGGACATTCGGTGCCACCCAGATGAGGATGAGTTTTTGTCACGGTTTCTTTCTTATGCCATCTCAGGGAATGTTTCCTTGCCCATTAGGGACAAACTTACAGTTATAAAGAACAATCTTATTCATTCTTTCTTACCACATTATCTGTGTAAAGCTGCTTTTGAGACAATGTCCATTGTTAAACATGCTATACAACAAAATTTAATTGAAAACTGAATTGAACACCAGTCCTCCATACACCATACTGTGAGCTGTGAGGCATCAGTTGTTTACAAGGTCACTACTTGCACTCCAGTTCACATCATTATTAATCAGCACAAAGTGTTTCCAACAGTGGAAAAGCTATGTTACTGATAGCCGATGGCACGCGAACGTAAAAAAAACAAAACACATCCTCTTCCGGTGCGGCGCCGTCTCTCAACCGGTGACCATTTTCCCAGGGTATAATTAAACATTTATCATTTATCAGCTCATTTAATCCCTTGCCAGATTGTCTCTTTGGCTCTGTGTTTGTGTGAGACCTTCTATCCCTTTTTTCCTTGTGAGTGCTTTACTTTTGTTTTTGGATCTCACGGTTTTTCGGATCACACTTTTGGATATGTTCTCCCGACTATGCTCCCTTTTTTCTGCTTTCATAGGTTCCCCAGTTTTTGTTTTTTGTATAGTTTATTCTGTTCCTCGAATCAAGTGTTCGTAAGTTTTTGGACAGTGAAGTTTTTGCTACTATTTTGCTTTTATTAAAGACTGTGTAAGCTCAAATCTGCCTCTGTCCTGCATTTGAGTCCTTCCATTTACCACACCTAATAGTTATTTTTAATGGGTCACTGGCTTCCATTCATTTAATTCTTTCTTATGTCTTTCATTCATTCATTAATCCATTCCTTCACCCTCCATAGCAACTTCATCCTGGCCAAGGATGTGATAAATTTAAATATTATACTGTGAACAGTGAGCCTGGGGCAGGATTATATCCTGTATGAGACACAAATCAATTAAAGGGCACCATTCACACATACATTTACACACTATCACACCTAGGGCAATTTCGCATAGCCAATCCATTAACATGCATGTTTGTAGGAGGTGAAAAAAAAACAGAGTAGCATCCTAGTAGTAGCATGTTTTATGCTAATGTACTATGTATGTGTTCAATATGTTAGGATAGGTTTTTGTTGTTTGGCGCAAAATCTGCCTTAATGATAAGCTCTTTCTATGACTTCATTAGATGAGTATAAACTACACTGATACATGAAGGTGTATTACATTGCTAAATTAGAAAGCATAACTGATCTGTGAATTTGTGGTAAATTAAAGTGCTGTTAAAGCGTGAACCGTTTTGCTGTTCAGGATACGTTTGAGTGCTTTTTTTTTTTAGGAGATTTTGAAGCACACAATAAAAATACAAACAGTTCACAGTCATGGGTCATGATCAAACAGAGTTCCTCTGTTTGGCTTTTTTGGGGACTGCATTAGCACCGTGGCTAATCTCCAACAGTCAGAGGTCTGCTCCGAACCTAGTCTGACAGCTATAAATCAAGACATTACAGTCTTTAGGAAGAAACAATCAAACAAAGAAAAATGCCCCTAACAAAAGACAATTCTCCTCTTATTTCTTATGATAAGACTTGGTTGAATTGCCCAATGCATTCACGAGTTGCTGTTGTGGAAAGCTATAGATTAGGATGGTGGAAAAATCAATGAGGCAGACGGTAAAGAAAGCACGCTAAATGCATTTTATTAGTCTGAGAATATTTCAGGCTAGATGAAACCAATTCTACAGTCAACTGCACATCGTTTGAGTCTACATCTTTTTCCGATTTAATGAGATGTTTAAACTTTTAATTTACCCAAGGAATTTAACTTAGTCATATTTGTTGTCCAAAAGAAGGCTAAATTCAAATAGAATATAAATAAAACCTTTGCACTATAGATAGATTAATGCTGTCATAACTAGCACTGTGAGAGAAAATGCATTGGGTATCACAAGTTGAGCAATATTCACCTATTCCTATTCAATGGTACACCTTGGATTTCTGAAAAACAAAATCATTCATACTTTCACATTTTGAAAATTGGTGTCTAGTAAATTTGGTCATTATTTGGACTTTAACATTTTTTTTTGTTGTTTATTGGCTATTCACTAAAGTGTGCATTGACATGTTTTTATATGCAAAAATAGATAATGAATCTCAAATCAGTTTTTTCTTTAACTAGGAAAAATATATATTTTTTTATCAAGTATTTAATATTTATTTTCTGTAAAGGTTACCTTATATTCTTTTCATCCTTACTCTGATCCAACTAATTAAATTAAATTAAATTAAATTAAATTAAATTAAATTAAATTAAATTAAATTAAATTAAATTAAATTAAATTAATTATTTAATTTTTAATTTAAAAATAAATTTATTTGTGTATAGCACTTTTAACAATAGACAAAGCGGTAATAAAAGTTGTATAAAATAATGTATACATTTAGTGCCTGTAAGTTTGTTTTTATAATAGTAAGTTTATCCCTAATAAGGGAATCAGTGGGAAAGAAAATCTCCCTGAGATGACATGAGAAAGAACTCCTGAGATCTCCTTATTCAGCTTTCATAAGAAGAGGCATTAACATTCCTATGGATCTTCAGCGATTTAAAACATTGCACTGTGCATATTTAACCATTTTATGAATCAGCACATTTTATGCACTGTCTCTGCATTTATTTGAAGACTTTACATGTAATTCACTGGACCTATGTTAGTGATGACTCCTCAGAATATCAAGACAAAATGTTTGCCACCACATTAAACATTCTGAGATTTCCCAGAATCCTGTAAGGATTTTGGGACATGTAGCATGTTCTTTAAGCTTTAAGTCAAGTCAAGTCAAGTTTATTTGTATAGCGCTTTTCACAACAGACATTGTCTCAAAGCAGCTTTACAGAAAACAACAGTGAAGGTGAATGGTGTGCGTTTGTCCCTGATGAGCAAGCCGTGGTGACAGTGGCAAGGAAAAACTCCCTTAGATGATATGAGGAAGAAACCTTGAGAGGAACCAGACTCAAAGGGGAACCCATCCTCATATGGGTGACATCAAAAGTTTGGTCATAAATCTTTCAACAATACAGAACAATTTGTGATCATCATAGATCCAGCATCAGCTTCTCCATGCCAGGGCCTTTAAACACTCGGCATCTACTTCTCCATGATCATCCATAGGTCCATTATCTTCACGAGGTGGGACGTGACTGGAGCTGGCCAAACCTCAGGATGCCTCGGGATGGGGAGAGAAAGAGAAGCAGTGGAGAGGAATTAGCGTAGCTGCTGTTCATGATATTAACAGCACAAGTTGATAATGTGCATGTGATCAGATGTTCTGGAGCACAAGGTTATGATGTGATGTGTGTGATGTGTGTTATGTGTAGGCTTTGCTAAAAAGATATGTTTTTAATCTGCACTTAAACTGGGAGAGTGTATCTGAACCCCGAACACTGTCAGGAAGACTATTCCAGAGTTTAGGAGCTAAATGTGAAAATGCTCTACCGCCTTTAGTGGACTTTGCTATTCTAGGAACTACTAGAAGCCCAGAGTTTTGAGATCTCAGGGAGCGTGACGGATTGTAGCGTGTTAAGAGACTGGATAGATACATGGGAGCCAAACCATTTAGTGCTTTATAAGTGAGTAGCAGTAGTTTGTAGTCTATTCGAAACTTAATAGGAAGCCAATGTAGGGACGATAAGATTGGGGTTATATGATCGTATTTTCTTGACCTAGTAAGAACTCTTGCTGCGGCATTCTGAACTAACTGAAGCTTTACCCTTAAAATACTTTCCTAAACAAAATCCGTCCTGAATAGTTCGTATTTCAGACCATTTACGTACAGAGGATTTTTTTCTCCCTGTTTAACTGACTGTCTGGTCTGCATGTACTGAATGGATTTCTGCAACATTATGCATTAGTATAAACATGTTAAGATTGAGTACAATGAGTCCTTGCACACATGTGTTTTGGATCTTTTTTCTTAGATCAGTATGTATCACTGTTTGGGTAAATAATGTGACCAGCTAAAAAGACCTCACCCTTTTCTTGGTTGCAGGTGATTAGATTGCCTTCACTTACTAATGTGCAAGGACTTTTTCCCATGTTGTACCTTGTTAAATTGTCAGTCCTGTGTACACAATTCTTTAAAAAGTGTTCTAGGTATTCTTTTCAGGTCATTCATTTACAGTACTGCAAATAAGCTTCATCAAAACCCTCTTTGTTTCTCTGTCTGTTTGCTTCTGTAATGTTGCTATGACTCCATGTACCCTGTATGGCTTAACATAAAGTTCATAGGGAGTAGAGAACACAGAAGGCTTTAACTCCCTTGCTAACTGACTCATTGGTGCCTGCTGGTACTTTCTGCACGTGTGCAATGCCATTAAATACTAGCCTCTTCACCAGACCAGCAACCCTTTTCGCAGTTTTTTATGGCCAAGTACTAATATACTAAGCTGTAACCCAGCCATTAGGGAGGCACAAGCCAGTGTACTCTTAGTGCCGTTCCCAAGCCCGGATACATGGGGAGGGTTGTGTTAGGAAGGGCATCCAGCGTAAAACATGTGCCAAATCGAATATGCGGATCACTAATATACTAAGCTGCACTATTTGCTGTAGTTAAATCACTCTTGGTCCCAATTTCATGTAAATGTTTAAGTCTACAGAGCACAGAGTCTGTTCTGCATAGATGGCAAAAGTGCACTCATTCTTCACTCAAGTAGAAGTACAGATACTTGTGTTTTAAACTCTGGTAAAAGTTAAAGTACTGACTACACTTTTTTACTCAAGTTAAAGATAAGAAATTTGGGCTCTGATACTTAAGTAAAAAGTAGTCATTACTACTACCTGTTTAAGTGTCATGCTGACAACTGGACCTCACATCATATTGATATATTAATACAAAATACATTTTTATTTTGTACCTAATAAATGTATCCAGGCTGAACAACCACCATATAGAACAAGAGTAGAGAAATGCTGATGATCAGTTGATCAGGAATGTCTTTGTTTTCAGTCATGTTTACATCACTGACTCCGTCTGTCTCATCCATGTTAGACATACTTCTTGTTGCCACTTCTAATGAGAAGTGACAGTTCTGGTGGTACAGTAGGACCTCTTTCTCTTGCTCAACACATGGGGAAAAGTTTCTATTGCAGGGCATTATGCATACACACATTTAGACACTCATTTAGCCACCCTACTGGCATGTTTTTTGGAAGTAGAAGGCTGCCATAGAATCATCTGAACATCAGGAGAACATGTACTGAACCTCAGAGGGAGAGAAGATAAATAATTTTGGTCCAGATGTCTTTTAGCTGGTCCAGCTTGTTTTGTATCTTTATTGGGTAGGATGTTTAAAAGGTTGTCTGCTTTATTCAGTGTTATGCTTCTCGGTCGATGTTAACAAACCTTTTCCTATACGTTGTCTTCCTAGTAGAGGCTCAAACACAGAAAAACTTATGGAAGTGCGCGAGACATGCATGTTGAAAAATTGCCCAAAAATAGGTGTGCCAAGCTTGTAGCATCATACTCAACAAGAACTTGAGGCGGTAATTTGGACCAAAGGTGCTTCAACAAAGTATTTAGCAAAGACTGTAAATACATGCGAGTACATGTTTTTTTTTTTGTTTTTTGTTTCTAAAACTTTAAGCTTTCTTTCGGCTTTTCCCATTAGGGGTCGCCACAGCGGATCAACCGTATTCATGATCCGCATGTTTGATTTGGCACATGTTTTTATGCGGGATGCCCTTCCTAACGCAACCCTCCCCATTTATCCGGGCTTGGGACCGGCACTAAGAGTGCACTGGCTTGTGCAACCCTAATGGTTGTGGTTGGTTCCCTGACCGGGGATCGAACTCGGGCTGCAGCGGTGAGAGCACAGAATCCTAACCACTAGACTACCAGGGAACCAAGTTCTGTCTTTCTTTCTTTTTTAATATATATACATTTGTGAAGATTTTAAACAAACTTCTTTGACATTGTCATTATGGGGTTTTGTTTGTAGAATTTTAAGGGGAAATAATAAATTTAATCCATTTTGGAATAAGGCTGTAACATAACAAAATGTGGAAAAAGTGAAGCACTGTGAATACTTTCCGGATGCGCTGTATATATATTTGTGCCTTGTGTATTTTGCGTATTATTTAGGTTTTTTGTTCTTTCTGTTTAATTGTGTAGAGCCCGTTCAGTTTTCTCTTAAAAAGACATACTATATCGATGGCAATTCTAAAAAATTTACAACAGTGATCGACAAATTCATAAGAGGCACTCTTATTTTATTTCTGTGTTTTTTAACTGCCACTTGAGTTTGACCAATAAAACAGACTCACTATTCTGTTGTTTTTTAGTATGTCCTAGAAAGCTTACACACAATTTAGAGTGTCCTAATTTCAACACTTTAATTTTGAGGCATTTTGGTGCTCATTCCTCTCCTTGACTGTATACAGTTGATGTTATTTGGGGATAATTCGGCCTTTGTGTTTAATCTGTTCAGTGCGCTTTATGTAATAGAGCTTGAGTGTTAGTTATGTTAGGCTCTAAAGTTTAACTAAAAAACATTATCTACAAGAATTTGGCATCCATATTCGTTTAGAATATTTCATTTTACAAAAATGAAATCGATTTTGAAAATAAGTTGTGACACCTGAATAAAGCTATTATATAGGACTGATCTAGAAAATGTGGGAATGTCTAGATTTGCCACTTGTAAAAATGTTGATTCTGACTGCCTCAACAATCTGTTGACTAGGACAGCCAGTACTGCCTGAGCCAGACTATGAAAGAAAATCAGCAAAAAGATGTGAAATGTAACCTTGGCTCCAGGCAGCATCTACGTATACAGGCAATTAGATAGCATTTAGGGCTTTCACTCACCTAACACACATAGCAGAATGTATGACAGTTTACCAGAATTGTAATAGAAGGTGTTTGCTTACTATTGAAGCCAAATATGAAGTATCTATAATATATATAGTTTGTAAAAGGATGCATGTTTTTTAATTACATCATATCAAATTATATAAAACTACAGCAGTTGTATTTGTTACGTTTTTTTTTTTTACATCGTAAGAGGAATATATGAAAATAAAATTTTATAATCATGCTCAATACTCTAACATGCACACAGTAAATGTGTTATATTACAGCAATTTGTAAGAGAGACTGACATTTGAGCAGAACATCATGTATAATTGTGCTGCTTTGTCTGCCTCTGCAGTGGTATATTCAATACAAACCACTTGCTGTCCCACACAGTTTGATCCGTTTCATTTGGCCTGAACACTGAGCCGGTTATTTATAGGCTGGGTAACAAATTCCACTTTCTGTTGCAGGTCTAGAGGGCGCCAAAATCACCAGAAAGTGAATCTACACAACATGTTTCCACATGTATTGTGTGACATATATCACATTACTTTTTATTATTATTATTATTATTATTTTTGTAGAGTGTGTGTGTGTGTGTGTGTGTGTGTGAAACCTACACCAAACAAACAGTCTTTGACTAACTCGTTCTCTATTTTTCTTACGCTCATGTTTCACTCATTCTACCATTGCAGCAAAGAGCAAGGTTGCCATGGCAACTGCCTCCGCCGGTATGCATCCTCTCCTCGGCTCCGATAAAGGGTCTGGCAGAAGCCGTCCCACAAAACCATGGAGTTTATGAGCAAGAAAAAAAGAACGGGAAACAGAAAGAACAGAGGAAGAAAGCCAGACTTATATAACTCATCCGATTTTAAAGACACACTCTATAAATGGTGTCTGTTATATAAAATGGAAAAATCCTACTTATCTTGCTTTCAAAAGCAAATGAACCTTGCTTAAGACATAGCATGAGAAACATCTGAAATATGATCGTAGAGAACTGATGAGGTGTAAGTTGAGTTTTCATTTTAAAGCAATTTTATAAACAGAACACTAAAAGAAATTAATCATATACAATTAGTCTAACAAAATACATTCCTTCATTGGGTAATTATGTAATGACCTCAAAAGACAAGTGATGATATTCAAGTGTGTGTAAATAACACAGGTTCATCTCTTCAAGTTTACGCATCCAGGTCAAAGCTTTATGGTGCCTCTTGTATGTAAAAGTGTTAATTAATCAACTGAGGAACTAATGAGCTGACAGATATACATTGCTGTAAACTCTACTTGACATTTGTCCATTTGCATGTCAATAAACCTTGTTCCCTATATTTTAGTAGAGTATTCCCACATACACAACTGTAATTGATATTATTTTTACCTTTTTATCTACTAACCATACTTTTTATGCTCTCTGATAAACATTTTCATCTTGTTAAATTATTTGCTAAAACATAATACCTCACATGCACCAAAGCTGAGATTGATAAATAATCTTTCAGTTGAATTTTCCTGTTGATCAGATTCGATTTTTATTCGTTTAATTTTAATGAATGCAGGCTATTTTTATGTCCATTCTGCAGACTCTAATCCTTGTGTCTCTGAGCTTCAGTCATTACTCTCCTCATCATTACACCATCTGCTGAATGAAGCCATGGAAACAAAGTCAGAATGTACCGAAGGGTTACTGCAGTTACATCTCTGCAGGAACTGGACATTGTAACCCCTGACAACCGTACAATCCAACCAGTCAGTCCTATAAACCGACTCGGACAAACCAGGGCCGAAATAATAACCACGTAATTGACAGAGGCAGGAGGAGTATGGCACTCTGGGTAAATTCATGGCGGATATGTTCGAGATGTTTATATGAAATGGAAAAAGAGAGGGCCAGATAAAAGGAGAAAGGAGCAAAAAATTAATGTAACACTGTAATAGGACTGATTGATTCTCTTTTTTTGCCCTCTCTCACAATGTAGAGTTAAGCAAGCCTACAGAAGGAGAAAGCCAGACAGGCTGATTTGTTTGAATTACAGATTCTGACAGTGGCAGCTCTAACTGAACGACTCGTTCATTAATGACCCATCAATTGTGTAAATTGTGTGTATGCTGGGGTGTGTATTTAAAGACATTTCAAAATCTCATTACGCAGAAATTAAAAGAGAAAACAAAAGGCTTTTTACATAGACAATGTACGTGGCAAAGATGTGGACAATGACTAGAATGGTTTTCTAACTGATAGAGATGTCCTTTTTATTTGTTCCCACATAATACTAACAGAACAATCATCCCCATGTTACAATGACCTCACATCTTTAGTTATAAAAGGTCCTGAATACATAACACTTAACCTTGTTCAATTGTCATCAACCTGTATGACACAAGTGGGCCTTTTACTCAATTTTAAACCAAAAATCATGTATGTATATATATAACCAATTCCTTCTACCTCCTACATTCTTTTGTTCTTAACTACAGGGACAGTTTCCTTTGAAAGGCTAAGTATCAAAGATATCATGAGAGTTTGTAATGCATTCTGATAGCACACTTCTCCAAAGAATAAGAGGCAGTACTCCTAGCACAAATACTATGTTTTACTGAGACTGAAAATCACTCAAAGTGTTAATTTTTCCTTTTGGGAAAAGTGGATGACTTAATGTGTTGATATCATCCTTTAGGCTATTGAGGTTGAAAATCACTTATATGAATGAATGAGAATTGTTCAGCCTTACAGTGGTACTTTCTAACATATGGGTTGGGATTATGCAACATTCAGGCTGTAAAATCAAGCAACATTTAACAGTTATTGTCATCTCACAATTTCTCAAATGTCTGCAAGCAAAAATAAAATAGAAGCAACCTCAGGAGGTGACCACAGTATGTGTCCAATGAAAGAAGGTGTTTCTTGATCCATGCTGAAATGTGCTTGTATCTTTATGGTTTAAAGAGCAGAAACAGCTGGACAGTGACCCACTAGCTGGCAAGGCTTGGGCTTAAAAAAAAAAACACAACATTGTTTCACAACCTCACTTCTTTTGTCCATATACTGTACATATTGGAACTGAGGAGACCAGATGCAGAAGTTTTTGAAATATTGTCCCATATGTGTCTAATATAAGATTCTAGCTGCTCAACAGTTCTGGGTGTCCTTTGTTGAATTTGTTGTATCATAATGTGCCAAAAGTTTTCAAATGGTGTGGCAGGCCTGCAGTACTCTCCTATTACAAAGTCATGATACTATAATAGCAATATTGTGCAGTTATCATCATCTCAATACTTCCAAAATGTCTGCAAGCAACAATAAAATAAATGCAACCTCAAGAGGTGACCATAGTAGTGGTCAAATAATGAATGTGTTCCTTGACCTATGCTTGTATAGTTTTATAGTACTTCCTAAACCACAAAAACAGCTGGAAAGTGACGTACTAGCTGGCAGTCACTTACACATGAAAAAACCCCAAAAAACATTTATTGGATATTTTCATCTTCAAGAGCAGATATGTTTGCAGGTTTATTAATATATTCTGTGTTTCTATCTTTGGTAGGAATGGTGGAATGTGTCAACTGCATGTCATAAATAAACTATAGTCCCCAGTGCAGACACTGCATGCTGACTGATAACATGCAGTTTGTCTACTAATCTCGCTGGACAATGAACAGTGTCAGAAAGCTGTCTTAAGCAAAAGTGAAAGACACTTCATACCAGAATCTTTGGTTCCTATGGCAAGCTGCCCAACTGCTTTATACAAAATCTAGATTCCACTGTGGATCAATGTTTTGTTGGAAGGAGACGTTTCTCAAATCTAAGAAATGCTTGGAGTAGATTATGTGCTCCAAGCAGTGAACCAGCAGTTTGTCCCTGGTGCACAATGCTGTCACATACACTATTATGACAGACACAGACTAAGTCGATTCTGCAGAGATATATAAATAGAAATATACTGTACACTGTACAAAATATACAATTTATATAGTGTTTTACACATAGTAAGGAAACTTTCCACTTGCCTACATTCAGCCAGTTGTTCGGTACTTACCATGCAGAGTTATTAGAGTGACTAATTTTATGTGTACATGCAAATATTCTGGGGTTGCTCACAGTAAACAGACCCATAATTTCAAGTTGTGTGATCATTTGTGTCAGAGTGGAGGCCACAAGTCAAGTCTGATAGATAGCAGGCACGGACGACCTGTCAGTAATATTAATAGGCAAGACAATTGTCTGTACAGATATAATAGGTCTAGTGAATAACTGGTCACTAGACGGTCTGTCAGATGAGTGGTGGAAAATCATTCAGCTCATGGTTTGGCCAGTAATGTATTTACATTATCCTGGCCTAAAGAATCTGCATCTGACATTTATCTGTAAACCTCATTAGTCGAAGTGTTGACATGCAGTTTGCAAACAAGTCCAGTCTTTTGATTGTAATTAACTACAGACTTGTAGACGTTTTGACAATGTAGGCAGCTTTGATGATTAGGATTATTCATTATATAACCTATATTTCTGCTCACCCTCCACCATATTAGCACTACCTATTTACTTATACATATATAAATATACATATATCCCTACTTATTTCTACTTTAATGAGGCACTGGTCATTTAAATTTTTAAGCGGTATGTGACGAAACATGCATTTTCAGCTAGAGATAAGCTGTTATTTTATGTAGATAACATAATAACACCTAAGCATCTAAGCCAGACATAGAAATTCTGAATATAAGGCACTTACAAGCGCATTCAAAATTGAGATATCTCTGTGCTTTGTTAAGATGCTCTTATGGCACATAAGTTGTTTTAAGTGACGAGTTGTTTTAAGGTACAATGCTTGAATGTCTCTGCCCTTTTTTTAAGGATTGTGCCCTCGAAGTGTGAATACTAAGAAGAATAGATATGTATACAAAAATGACTCATTTTTTTTTTACCAAAAACAGTGTTTCACTTCCAGGGTCTGATTTCCAGCACAGAACACACTTAAGAAAGGTGGACTTCTGTCTCTATCCAGTTTGTTTTAGGCAAAAAGTTTAATGTTCTAGTATCTTCATGGCCTGGGCAAAACATGACAGTAGTCCAGAGGGTTTGTACCAGGCTTTTGGCAATGGTGTTTGTGCCCTGTCTTTGTGATTGAATCCGATTCACAGATTTTGAGCCATAAGAATTTAGCCTTTTGTAAGGGACAGAGCCCACATTTGCCATAGCATTATTTGCTTTGCAAAACATTGTGTGAGTACCTTTTTATTTAGTAGTCAGTATACATTCTATGTAGGGCTGTAGCCTGTTCTGCTAATGATACCATTGGCATCTGCATTAATTCTATTTTAAAAGCTTTTGCTTTAGACCTTGTTGACGGTACATTTACACTTTTCTCTTTGCTGTGGGTTTCAGCGCAATTTTAAGAGGTTTTAAATGCATCCATTCCAGCTTTAGATTCACCAAAGCAACATTAATACAAGCTTGCAGCTTATTTGCTACTGTTGCTGAGATGTACTCCTGCATTATACAGTAATTAAACACTATAGTGGTGGGCTACTCAATGTGCCAAGCTCAGTGAGTGACACCTTCTTCTGTTCGTAACACTGCAATCTGGTGAATGAGCTTCTCTTTTCTTGATGGCTGTCTGTGGCGCTAATTCTGCAGTTCACTCCTCAATGTGACTGTGTAACACCAAAGAAAGAAGATATTTATCCATCTTGATATGTGATAATACAGGAGTGTCTTCTATTTTCCACAACTGGCCTGTCTGGGTGCAGGTTTTCATTCTAAACAATGGCCACACCTGATAGTCATTGAAAATTAAAATCATTAGACTGAAACAGGTAGATATTGGTGTGGACTTGCTTGGTTGGACTGAAAACCTGCACCCACACCAGCCCTTTGTGAAAAAGATTGGACACCATTGGTATAGTATTTTCATAGCCAGCAAGGTGTGATTAATCAATAATAGTATTTATTCTGCTGTTAGGGCAATTTCTTATCACAAGTCCTTATTGTAAATATCCATGTCCTAAAAAGTTTAATCATCATCAGAAAGAAATATAACCTTATCATTCTAACGTATAAATGTTTCATCAGTCTACACAAGTTATAGGTTTATAGATTGTAAGATAATAAAAAAATAAGCAATGGACCACACAGTCAATTATAGTCAAAAACAATTATAAAACGTTAAATGTTACATTTACATCAACCAGAGTGTGCTTTAACAAATCCTCTGCCACTGCAGATTTAACACATTATGTCACCAACACATGATGACCCCCAACTCAACTCATTGTTACAGTTGCACTTTCCTGATTATGGATCTTGCACATGTGAACTCATTTTTACCACCGCAGTATATGCAAGCTCTCTCAATACACTTACAATATATATTTCTACATTTTTTAATACATTTGCAATTTCTTTTTTGACCATTACTGAGTTTTCATTACCACATTTAACTCCCACAATTAGAATTTTTTTGCAAGCTTTATAAAAACAGCTGTCACCTGCAGTTGCGTCCATATCTCCCACCTGACATAGATTACCAATAAGGTCAAAAGCTTAGTGTGCTATATTCAGCATCTTAAATCCACTTCCTTTATTCCTCGACAGAGCAATAGTATAGTGCATGAGTGTGTCCTAGCAGGAGTCTTTTATAGGCTATACTTGTAAGGTCATGACCATGAGGTGATGGCTTTGCTATTACTCCCCAGCCAAAAACCTAGCAAATGGAAAATTCTAAGAAAAAAATATGCCTCACTCTGTAAAGCAAGGAAATTAGACATTTAAAGATTCCATTACAGTTCCACTACAAGAGACATTAGGGATAGAGTCAGAGGTGGATGCAAGTGCTGATATGGTTTAAGTAGTGCAATAACACACACATGGTACAAGAACAACTAGGTAGTTGGGTCTTGCCAAAGACAAGACTAAAATACCTATAATAAAATCATGTGTACCTGATGTGCTACACCTGTGTGTGATTTGGAAGATGAAGTGGGAATAAATGTGGGGTTGTCCTAATTTATTACTCACCAGAATTTTGTATTTATTTATTTTTTTAAAGTACATTTTACAGAAAGATGGAAAAAACCAACAAAATTTAAGGATGATGGTAAGTGACCTAGTGAACCAGTGTTAATTTATTTATTGATAAATATTCAAAAGCACTTTTTGTATGTCGCTCTAAATGAGTGAAAATATATATATATATATATATATATATATATATATATATATATATATATATATATATATATATATATATATATATATATATATATATATATACAGTACAGACCAAAAGTTTGGACACACCTTCTAATTCAAAGAGTTTTCTTTTTTCATGACTATGAAAATTGTAGAGTCACACTGAAGGCATCAAGGGCTATTTGACCAAGAAGGAGAGTGATGGGGTGCTGTGCCAGATGACCTGGCCTCCACAGTCACCGGACCTGAACCCAATCGAGATGGTTTAGGAGTGAGCTGGACCGCAGAGTGAAGGCAAAAGGGCCAACAAGTGCCAAGCATCTCTCGGGGAACTCCTTCAAGACTGTTGGAAGACCATTTCAGGTGACTACCTCTTGAAGCTCATCAAGAGAATGCCAAGAGTGTGCAAAGCAGTAATCAAAGCAAAAGGTGGCTACTTTGAAGAACCTAGAATATGACATTTTTCAGTTGTTGCACACTTTTTGTTATGTATATAATTCCATATATAATTCCACGTGTTAATTCATAGTTTTGATGCCTTCAGTGTGAATCTACAATTTTCATAGTCATGAAAATAAAGAAAACTCTTTGAATGAGAAGGTGTGTCCAAACTTTTGGTCTGTACTGTATATAGTATTTATTGTAGTATTTTAAAGACAAAAGAAGAAAAATATGAGGTGGATCTTTTTTGACTAGCCTTGTTTTTAAAGCCACTTTTCAGACTCTCAGTACTACAATTAATCCCAGTTAATTTACCAGTTAAATTACCTGAATGCATTTGAAGTCAAATCTCTTCTCATTTGAAGAACTGAGTTGTGGCCCTGTTGCAGTAGTATGGCAATTTCTATTCAGGCATAAACCATAACAAGAAAGATCAACAAATGGTTATAATAGACACATATAAACTCCATTCTTTTCCTGCTTGGAACTGTTATGATGGTTATCTGCAAGACCAGAAAACGGAATGGCCACAGCACACACAAGATTTCAAATCTCTGTTGTTATATCACCAAAAACACTTTCCACTTTCCAAATACATCAAATAAGTGTTGGTGTGATAACTGCATGCTCTATGAATATTTCATCCTTATGTTCTTTAGAATGACCCCGGAAACTCAAAAACTAGGCCATGCTAATCATATGGATTGAAAAACCATGCTTGTCACTTTAAAATAAGTTTCCATTACTGCACAACCCAACAGGTTTATGATCTAGTAATCTCCAAAAAGTTGTCACCGCATTACATTTCCAGCCACCTAGATCTCTGATCATCAACTTCAGAGATGATCCTCAGTCATGTCTCATCTGTAGCATGATGAAAATGTATGAAAACATTGTAGCTTCACTGTAAAATTCCCCATCAAGAATTGTGCACAGTGTGTCATAAGGTGTTGCCTACTATCCCAGAATAAGCTTACTCAACCGAGGCTACAGCGAGACCCTTTGCACAACTGACACTGATATCTGTCTACATGTAGCCACAGAATTTCATCAGCAATCATCTACAGCTATATCAAGCAATTAATTTCACTACAGCTGTATTTGATAGACTTTTAGTCTTTCTTCCTATGATTAAACCAAACGGATTCATTGTATGCAATTCTCTTTCTTCTACAGTTCTATAAACCTTGACCTATTTTGATGTTAAATGCTTTTCAGAAAATAGCAAACAATTAATATTTCTTGGTGACTCAACCATTATCAGACTGTATCTTGTTCAGAATCTTTTCTATAATTTCTTATTTAAAAGTTAGAAAATAATTGTTAATATTAAACCTACCTCCCTTGCTTACTTGCTGACCTGCCTGCCCAACATCGTCAGCACACCCATTATTATATACTTCACCTCATCTTTAACCTTTGCTCCTTCTTGCTCTCTTGCCTCTGACAGACAGAAATCCCCATCCAAGTTCTCTTCTCCCAAAACTTTTATTACTCTGCTGTGGAAAACAGGAGGTATATTATGAAAAGAATGGTATGTTATCATCAAAAATCTTTTTTTTATGACGTTGATTTTTCTAAAAATTAATGTCTGCACAGCAGGAAACCTGCTTAAACAAGGGGATTTTATTGCACCACTTGCATTTTATTGCCAGGACAGTGTTGTCTTTGAGTTGTATTAGCAACAAGGTTAATGTAAAAATACAATGCCATGTAATTTACATTTTTGTCTCAAACCTAATACAATTCTTTAGTAATATTACACAGATTGATCTAATCTGTACATTTAAGTGTATACGCAAATTTTTACATATGTCTAAGACCTGCTTGTTGTGGGACTACTAAAGACAACATTTGAAATGTATTGCGCTAAAAAATGGTTGTACTTGTTCTTTAATTATAGGCTGTACATATAATTTTTGGCCTGGTTTCTGAATTTTAATTTACTTTTTTTAATGTATTTATAAATTTTCTGAATGAGGGATTCAGTGAGAAACACACAATTGGTTATGAAACCCTGATCAATAAAAAATAATTATGTGATTTATACTGTTTACTGTGCATGTGGAAAGCATTCGCAGCGCTCCACTTTTTCCACATTTTGTTATGTTATATTATTCCAAAATGGATCAAATTCATAATTTTCTACAGAGTTCTACAAGCAATGCCCTGCAATGACAACATGAAAAAGGTTTGTTTGAAATCATTGCAAATGTAATAAAACACTCAAATTTAGCTCAGGTGCATCCTGTTTCCACTGATCATCCTTGAGAGGTTTCTACAACTTAATTGGAGTCCACCTCTAGTAAATTCAATTGGACATGATTTGGAAAGGCACACAAGGTTATATAAGGTCCCACAGTTAACAGCACAAACCAAGCCATGAAGTCCAAGAAACTAAGCCATGAAGTCCAAGGAACTGTCTGTTGACCTCTGAGACAGGATTGTATGGAGGCACAGATTTGGGGAATAGCACAGAAATTCTTTTTGCAGCATTGAAGGTCCCAGTGAGCACAGTGGCCTCCATCATCCATAAATGGAAGAAGTTTGGAACCACCAGAACTCTTCCTAGAGTGGGAGAAGGGCCTTAGTCAAGAAGTTAACTAAGAAACAAAGATTAAACTCTTTGGACTAAATGGCAAGCATCATGTTGGGAGAAAACCAGGCACCCCTTCTCATCTGGCCAATACCATCTCTCATCATATACACAGATATATATATATATATATATATATATATATATATATATATATATATATATATATATATATATATATATATATATATATATATATATACACACAGGTATATATATATATATATATATATATATATATATATATATATATATATATATATATATATATATATATATATATACACACACACTGGAACCCGGTTATGTTGCCGGCCTAGGGGACGCCAAAAAGCGTCGAGATAACCGATGATCGAGATAAACGAAAACCAATATGGCGGCAATATATTAACATGCTGGAAATTTCTTTATGTACATGATGTGCGTTATTAAATAATAATGTGCATGCACGTGTTTTTGGAGGTTTTTTTACACAACAGCGTTGCCGCGGTTTGTTTGATTGGTCACGCGGATCGAGATAACCTGTAATGCGGATAAGGAGGCGGAAGCCGAAGTAAACGCAAAAAAAGTTTATTGAGAATACTCAGGAAATAATCCACCAATACTTGTAGCGAAGCAGTTATATCCAGTGGTGTGCTCCGGGAGCGCGGTCCACGAAGTTCTGTGAAAGCAGAGACAGTTCGTGTAGAGAATCCACAGATCCGCGCTATGGAAAGCGCAGCGCTGGGCAGCAACGAATAAACGTGGTGCAGACAGCGTGAACATAGAAAACAGCAGGATCGGGGTAATCCAGGGGGCCGTTGAGAGAATGCGGAGTCCGAGAAGAAGGGTACGTAGCGGGGTACGTATACGCGATTACACAGACCGACATGAACCAACACATACGATCATGCACAAACAATAACGGACCGCGAGTGTGTGGAGGTGAGGGGCTTAAATAGGAGATGGGATGAGTGAGTGAATGAGAGTCAGGTGTGTGTGATCAGCATGTCTGCGACGAGCTCGCCCGCACGGGAGGAGAAGCAGGGTGCTTCGGGGAATGCCGCCGCCGAAGGGGGCGTGGCAGGGGGGGGTTCCTGAAATAACCAATGTTAAGTGGCAAATTTGCCCCCCCCCCATGTGCTGAAGATATTAGGGTTCGGCAACATAAAAAAATTTACATAACCAATAAAAAATGCTAAGACAAAGCGAGAATTTGGCGGTTCCACTTCAAAAACGTCAACTTAATAGGGTTGGCGAGCTAACCGAGGTCGAGATAAGTGGGTTCGACTGTATATATATATATATATATATATATATATATATATATATATATATATATATATATATATATATATATATATATATATATGCTTTTTTTAAAACAGAAATCCAAACATGCTCAATATTTGTACTAATCACAAGATTGCATTTTTGCTGTTTTAGGCCATTTTTGGTTAATTTCAGAATAACAGAACACTCATATAATCCATTTGCATTAATCTTACTCAGCCCTGTAATTCTAAAACAATAACTGTGAATAAATAAAACAGCCAAAATGAATCGAATCAATTAGCATTCCAAAACACAAGTGAGCTGGACAAATTAGATTTATTCATGTAAACAATTTATTTTGTGTTTTAACAGATAAGTGACACATTTCTAGCCCATAATGATTTAATATACACCTTTTTTTAGCCTCACAACCAATATCTGAATTTCTACTGAATCTGCCTACAGCTTTCAATAAGGACTTAATGAATGCTTTAAATGCACTGAGTCTTAAAAAGTAGGATTTTAAAAATCAGTTTATTAATTCATGTTAAATTCAACTTCCACTCTTGCATAAGCCAGTTTGTTTATATGGGTCGTATTTCAACCTTGAGGCTGTTGAAAAGGAGAAAATGTTCAAAGTATACATTCAAGTAACCAAATTTCACCAAATATGAAAGCGATCTGGTTTTTCAGGGTTTGGCATGATGGTGCAACAGATAGTGCTCCTGCCTCAACGCTCCAGCGTTCACAGTTTGATCGTGAGTTCTGTGTGAAATTTTATGTTCTTGCTGTGTTTCATGTGGGTTTTCTCTTACATTCCAAAACACATGTTTGCTGGCTACTCTGAAATGGCCCTAGGTGAGAATTTGTATGTAAATGTATGTGTGCGGCATTGTGTCCTTTGATAGACAGATGTCTTTATGTATTAAATGAGAAACTGCTGTCTCTAAACCTTTAGAACTGTATGCTCTATTATTATGCCTTTTGCAGGACTTTAAAGGCTACATAGATATGTCCAAAGCATGCTGTAGCTTTTACAGAATGGCTCTCAATATACCACAGAAATACTTTTATATTAAAATAATGCTCTATAAGCTGTTACATTAGAAATATCACTTATTCAGGTGACCAAATGAAACATTCTGCATCTTTACTCATTATAAAGAAAAAGAAATCTAGTGAGCAGATATGCTGTTCTGGGTGTATGAAAGAGTAGATACACTATGTTACTATTAACAAACAAATAATAAAAAGCATAGTGTTTTGGAAATATAGAAAACATAATGATGATGAAATACAGTTATGTATATTCTAAAATGACCAAACCTTTTATTCCTTGACAAATCTTTGACATGGAAATTTACCCAATCTCTCACAAAACAGCGCAAAACAGAAAATTATGTTCCAGCCCAGAACTCTGAAAAATAAACGCTGCTATTTTTTTCCTTATTTTGAATGAACATTCAGGCCTAATATCAAGTATAAGAAATGTGTTATAAAACCAAAAAAAATTGTGTGCAAAAAATGGCTGGAAATTGTGTTTATCAGGATCAAAGATTTAAACTGGGGATTTGCATCCCTTTTGCAAGACTAGTTTGCTTGCGAGTTAATTTTAACAGATCACAAAAACATTTTCTAACACCAACTTTGAACCATCATTAAAAAAAAAATGATAGCAATCACGGTACTTTGAATGAGATTCACAAAAAAGGCTGTAAATGTCAATTAGGGATGCATACTAAAGACAGATGCTTATAATAACAAATAATAACAAATAAAGATAGCTAAAGGAGGTGCATGGTGTGGATATATATATATATATATATTAAGGGTGTAATGGTACACATATTCCTACCGAAGTTTTACACATTAATTTGAAAACATACACAATGCCAGGGGTGTATAAAAGAAACTAGAGTTAGCGCAGTGTCACTTTAACTGCTTTAACTGTTTGCAGGCTTTTTTGTAAGCCAGCTTTAGAAGAGGCTTCCTTCTGGGATGACAGCCATGCAAACTGACTTGTTGCAGTGTGAAGTGTATGGTCTGAGCACTGATAAGTGGACCTTCCACTTCTGCAACCTCTAAAGCAATGCTAGCAGCCCTCATCTGTCTGTTATTACTTAGGGTGCACTCTCTTCTGATGCCAGTTAATTTGACAAAATGGCTGTATGTTGAATTATTTTTGGAGGACAGTAAATCTGTACTGCAATAAAAGCTGCTCATTGACTACTCTGAAATATATCGTTTTATATATCGAAATATATATAAGTTTTATTTCTGTAGTATTGTTTTAATTAAAACTGTTTGTTTCTATTTTGGGAAATATTGCAAGGAGGTAGGGCGCAACAGTTGTGGGGCACCAGTGAGCACCCCTTGCCCCACCGCCGCCCCCTCTCTCTTGGCATTTCAATTAATTACTTGTATTAGTTTTCAAGTTCAAGATACATTATTTATTTGCATACTTGAATTTAGACATTTTTGCAATGATAATTAAATGCGTTTATTTTAATTTAAGGTTCTGAATGATTTGTATGTTTTGGGGTGGAGCATTGTGGTGGGAGGGCATAGCCATTCAAGGGGTGACAATAGGAATCTCACCTTGAATGCTAGAAACGGCCCTGTCATGCCCATTTCTATTTAAGGCAGTAATGAACTTAAGTGATGATGGTTGAGAAAGAGAGAGAATTCACAGAACATGGCATTGCTGGCATTCCTACCAATGGGCTGGTTAATTTAATTGGTTGATGGATTTCCATGATGTTAGGGTTCACATTTATAATTTAATTTCCAACAAATGTTGATTAAAAAAATAAAGAATCAAGCTTAGCCCAAGTCATTTTCAGGTTACAATCTAAATACAGAGATAGATAGATAAATAAATAAATAAATCAATCAATAAATAAAGGTAGAATAAACGTTAATGAAATGAGAGTTGAGATTTATTCCCTGAGTAGAAGAAATAAATCATTATTATCCTGTTTACTGACCCTGTGGACCTAATTTCTGTTGTTTCCATTGAACATCAGTATGTCTAAACCCTAACAAAATAAGATGCAAGGCAATGAAAATATAAATGTTACTTTTTTATATCATTTTTTTATACCCCTGCTAAATATGATTAATAGAAACATTTTAAAGATCTCCTCTGTCATTCACAGATGATTGGAAAGACTCGGCCTGCATTTGGCAGCTGCTTGTAATTGATTTAGCCTCTATAATGTTAACATAATGATGATGAGTGCTTCTGCTTTTATGGCTTTTCCATTATTAGTG
>NC_139597.1:13570015-13650015 GCF_946808225.1 Silurus aristotelis
CAGAAGGCATGGAGACGAGATGCTGGCCGTGTTTCTGGCTGAAACATTTCCTTCCAGAACTGATGGATCGCCATGTGCTGGTCCATACTGACAGCACATCGGTGGTCTCTTGAATAGACCACCAGGGGGTCTCTGATCTTGCCCACTATACAGGCTGGCACGGCAGATCCTCCCGTAGCAGATGCCGAGGCCCAGGAAATAAAAACTCCACCCCGAGTTGGTGGAGCGGATTTGGCGGAGGTCTTACAGAGCACAGGTGGATTTGTTTGCGACTTAAGAGACATCGCACTGTCCCCTCTGGTTCTCCCTCACCCCAAGGGGGCTAGACACCATGGTACAGACGTGGCCGAGACTATGCTTGTACACCCTTTCCCCTATCGTGCTGCTCCCAGAAGTTCTGGAAAGAGTTTGCCAGGAAGGAGTCTGTCTCCTCCTGGTGGCACCTCGATGGCAGGGCAGACCATGGTTCACAGACCTGGTGTCTCTCCTCGAGGAACCTCCTGGGGAATCTTGCAGGAGGGATCTCCTTTCCCAGGTGGGGGGTACTCTGCTACACCCCCGCCCACAGTATGGAGGGTCTCTCTATTAAGGGAGCAGGGACTATCTTCAATTCAGAGCTCCCTCTACGAGGAGGCCGTATACCGCTGTTCGGCACTTGTTCACTGCGTGGTTAACTGCCCGGTTGGTTCAGTGCTGGAGTTCCTGCAGGAACAGTTTGCCACATTGTTGGCTCATTGTCCCTGAAAGGTTATGTGTAGTAAAGGTTACGGGCAGTAGCTGGGTAGACACCCTTGGTGACATGTTCCTGGACAAGTCCGTGGAGAAGTCAGGGCAGCTGTTTGTCTGCTATGGCCCCCTTAGACAAGTAGGTGGATTGTGGCTGATATTTTATCTTCATATAAGCCCTCTGGTCTCCCCGCTCATTCGGGGTCAAGGCTCACACCACTCAGAGTGTGGTGGCCTCTATGGCCTGGTCCACTGGAGTTCCACTCCAGGACATTTGCAACACTTCGGGCTGGTCCACCCCTCTGACCTTCATCAGGTTCTTACCTCGACTATAAAGCCAATCCCGGCTTCTTTGTCTTGCGCTCTGGTTTTGCTCTTACACACTAGGCAAGGACTGGTCAGTGTGGCGTGATTGGACACTCGTTCCCAAAGCGTTGTGACGCAGCTCGAGTTCCCAAAACTGAACATCTCCGAACCACACTCCATGCATCCCTGCCGTGCTTCCCTTCTCATTTTTCAGAAGCTAGCGTCGGATCCACTGCATGCGCATCTTGTAGCTTCCTGGTCGTGACGTCACTCCGCCGGTAACGTCACGCCTTGCCGTTTGCCAGATTTTACACCTGATTCAGAGCGTGAGCAACGCGGAGGCATTCCCAAAGCATTGTGACGCAGCGTGTCTTCTCTAGGGGACAAAGGTTAAATACGTAACCTAGAGACGGATTGGCCGAAGTGGATGCATTTGTGACATATTTTTGGTGTGTACTACTTACAAAAATTCAGCAAATACATTCGTTATACGTGTTTTCATTGAAAAACCGTCATCTAAAATTGGTGCTTAAGGCTTAGACCTTTAGAATGATATATAGTTTGTCATGGTTACTTTTGTCCCTTTTTATTTAATTTATTGTTAAAGATTAACACCTTCGAAAAATGGGCTATCGGATGTGCAAGCGTGAAGCTAAAGGCTAAGCGGTTTTAATAACCAATCATATTGCGATTTGCTTACTCCCAAGGCCATTTTCAGGTGTCCAAACACATCGGCATATTTAGATCCTTTTTTTTATGGTCAGGGTGTGCACTAGTCTATCAAAATGCATCTGCTGCAATGTGAACAAGTTCAAATATGTTTGTGTCATTTAAATAGCTGTTTTTTTCATTCCACAATGAAAGAGAAGAAATTTATTTGCTCAGATACACTTACAAGGACATGTACAAGATAGACTTTTCAAGAAAAGCTGGACATAGTGAGAAAAGGACAGGCAAAACAGTTCCAAACAGTTTTGGAATTAGTTTTTAAATCAGTTTAAATCAGACCCTGAGCAAAATCAGGGTCATTTTAAGTGGTAGATTGTGAAGCTCCTGCTACAGATGATGTATAGTTTAATGTAGAGTATCTAATGCAGTGAGATACCTGTTTGTGATGCAAGGCTTTGTTTAACTGCGTTTCTTTTTAATATTAATGGTTTCTAAAGCTGTGATGTCATAATTATGGTATTAAAAGGTGGACTGAGTGAGGTAGGATACAATATTTTCTCTCTCTCTCTCTCTCTCTCTCTCTCTCTCTCTCTCTCTCTCCGCTCTCTCTCTCTCTCTCTCTCTCTCTCTATATATATATATATATATATATATATATATATATATATATATATATATATATATATATATATATATATATATAGCATACATTGATTTGTACATTTCCTTTCTTTCAAGGCTTTTAATTTAAGTCAAAAGTTATATACTTCAAATGTAACTTTTACCTTACTTTTTACTTTTAGAGTTTTAAAATAAGTAATGGACTTTTAGGCAGCAATTACAGATCATCAGAGAAATATATACAATGAAACATAATTATATCCATTATAGTGTATATATGCCAGAGGTGACCATAAATCAAGGTTTAAAAACCTAATTAAATGTAATTTTTTATATTAAAATAAAAGTTGCACCTAATTATAAATTTATAGTATTAAACAAATAATAATAAACAAACAAACCAATAAATAGAAAGCATTTCTCTGTAAATAATGCAGGTTTATATTTAAAGTCTAATACAATGAAAACAAACATTTCCATGTATACCTTAATAGAGGTCAATGACAAATACATCTATTCAAGCTATAAACAATACAACATATGCTTGTAATATTAATGACCTCTACTGAGAGACACGGAGCTGCTCCTTGTGTTTTCAAAAATGTTTCCAGATTGGGATTTGACAAATTGAACTTCTATTCTTCACATTTAATTTAATTTAATTTAATTTAATTTCATTTCATTTCATTTCATTTCATTTCATATATCCCTTACGAGGGAAATATCAAGGTCCGTGACGTCGGAGTGACGTGGGCCGCCTTCCCGTGGGCTCACCACCTGCAGGAGGGACCGTAAGGGACGGTGCTGTGAGGATTGGGCAGCAGTCGAAGGCCGGGGCCTGCTTAGACTGCTGCCCCTGCGACCTGGATTACGGATAAGCGGGAGAAAATGAATGAATGAATGAAGGATGAATGAATAATTTCATATACTTCATAAATTCTGGCAGCTTAACTAAAAACTAAATGTTTTATATTAAATGTATTTTTAAATATATTTAATTAGAAATGAAGGTCTGTTTCAATGGCAATTTTTCATTCTTTTTATAGCACATATAGCACTTGGTGGGCCATATCACGGTCACCATGGGCCAACTTTGGTTTAAGTTTTAGTTTGGGCATTCTTATATAAGCACTTGACTAGTAATGCAACTGACCGATGAATAAATATTTACATTTTCTTCACTACTATTGAATCCTCATATAAATTTCACTGTTGCCCCTTGGCCATTGCAGCATGTTGATGGATTTTTTTCTACTAAAAATAAGACAAAAAATATGTAGAACATGATAAAAACACCACTGCTGCAGCCCTTTTTTAAAAGTTGTTGCTCTGGGTCAGAATTGCCAATGTCTGTTTTATCCTAGTCTAAGAATAAACATGGCAAAAACTTTAAAGTGCTACTATATATCTTTACTGTGGGAGGTGGTAATACACCGACCAGGCATAACTTTATGGCCATCGATTAGGCATAACATTATTCCACCTGCCTAATATTGTGCTGGTCACCTTTTGCTGCCAAAACAGTCCAGACCAGTTGAGAATTGACCACACGGGCCGGCCTTTGCTACTCAAGTGCTTTTATGAGCCTCCCATGACCCTGTCGCTGTTTCACCACTGTTCCTTCCTTAAAACACTTTTAATAAATACTGACCACTGCAGACCGGAAACATCCCACAAGAGCTGCAGTTTGAAGATGCTCTGACCCAGTCGTCTAACCATCACACTTTGGCCCTTGTCAAACTCACTCAAATACGCCTGATCATTTTTCCTGTTTCTAACACAAAATGTACACTTGCTGCCTAATATGTCCCACCCACTAACAGGTGCCATGATGAAGAGAAAATCAGTGTTATTTATTTCACCACTCATAATGTTATAATGTCATAATGACCCATATCATAAATCTGTATACAGCTGAAGTGTTTTTTTTTTTTCATTGTGTTAGCTTTTTTTTTTTATTGTAGCAGCTAAATGTCCAGGTGTGCAAAAGCACAGGTCAGGCTAAGATGCTAACACCATGCCTGTGCCACAAAAAAAAAAAGATTACATACAGAGCATGATTAGAAGATAATTCACTCCGGATAAGAGAAATGTAATGGTCATAATTTAACAAATGCAATAAATCAATGCTGGCTGAGGGGAGATACTTATCTAAGAGCTAGTTTTCTGAAAGCAAGTGCAACCACTATCATACAAACTGCTACAGAATGAAATATCTGCAGCTGTAGCTATGAAAGAAGGCTGTAAGTGTCAACTCCATTTATCTGTGTCTTCTATCAGGCAGTGTTAGAGTAATGCTAGCAAGTAATTTATCAATTAATGCTACTGGAACTCCACTAAACACCAAAGATCCTAAAGACTGAATGATGTGTGTAGGACATTAAGAGCAGAATAAAAAAAATCATCCAAATGTTGTTCATTTCATGTTTAACTTTATGACATTATGTTTAAACAAGCTTTAGTTATTGATTTAGCGGAGACTATATATTATATATTTTGGAATGTATGGCTTACACTCTTCTCATCACAGCTATGATAAATGTTAGTGTGTTAAATGCGGTATAATATTTTTAGTCTGTGGCAAGCATTTATAGTGACCTTCGAAAGAGTTTTAGGGTTATGCTTTTCCCCCACTAAATGGTTACACTGGAAAAAAGTAATTAGTTAATTTCACTGTAATTTTCTCATTATATAAGTAGTTAATCAGATGCACGAGGAGAATATTAATCTCACACAAACCCCATGGAAAATCGTCTAATTGGATAGTTTTCCTTTTGGCTTTTCAACAATTTAGCACTTTTATTAGCAATAATTTAACAATAAATTACGAGGATTATTAGAATGCTTGCAGGAACTAAATACAAGCCCCATGATTCTATCAAAACATAACAAAACAAAATGGCACCAACAAAATCCCAATTAGTTTACACATATTGTAATTCTCAGAAAATAATTTTTACTTATTCACCATTAAAACAATGTATTTGCCTTATGAAGAATGCTATTTATAATATATACAGGAATGTCTATAGACAATTAGATTTCGTTTTACATACCAGGTACACTGTATGGACAGTTTTCTAGCCATGAATGCTTTCCTAACCAGACTGTTACCACAAAGTTGGGAGCACAAAATTGTATTGGATGTCTTTGGATGTGGTAGCAAGATTTTTTTCTTTCACTTAAACTAGGAGACCCAAAGCTGTTTTAGTGTTACAATGCACATGTGCACAAAGCCAAGGTTTACCTGGGTTAGGGTAGAAGAGTGGATCTTGAACGGCCTGCTATAGAGCTCTAACCCTGTTGAACCCCTTTGGGATAAATGTGAATGCTGACTGCACCCTAGGTCTCCTCACCTCACCAACATCAGTACCAGACTTTACTAACACCCTTGTAGCTGAATGAGCACAAACCTCCTAAAGAACGCTCAAAATTCTAGTGAAACATCTTCCCAGATGAGTGGAAATTATAACAGATAATGGGGACTAAATGTGGAATGGGATGTTCAAAAAGCACACACAAATCTTATGGTCAGGTGGCCGCGAAACTTTTTCTATAGTGCATATTACAAGGCATTTTGAGTGCACATATAGAGTACTGTAAAACAATAAACATGCAACACTAAACAATTGCAAGGATGCACAAAGTACCAGAAATAGAAAAGGGAGACTAGCTGATAATAATTATGGTAAATAATGTGTGTATACACACACAGTGATATCATCTTGATATGACCCAAATGAGGATGAGGTTTCCCTTTTGAGTCTGTTTCCTCTCAAGCTTTCTTCCTCATACCTTCTAAGAGAGTTTTTCCTTGCCGTAGTTGCCATAGTCACCCCAGGCTTGCTTATCAGGGATAAACACACATAATTTACTTTTATATATATATATATATATATATGTATATATATATATATATATATATATATATATATATATATATATATATATATATATATATATATATATATATATATACAGTGAGGAAAATAAGTATTTGAACACCCTGCTATTTTGCAAGTTCTCCCACTTAGAAATCATGGAGGGGTCTGAAATTGTCATCGTAGGTGCATGTCCACTGTGAGAGACATAATCTAAATAAAAAAATCCAGAAATCACAATGTATGATTTTTTAACTATTTATTTGTATGATACAGCTACAAATAAGTATTTGAACACCTGAGAAAGTCAATGTTAATATTTGGTACAGTAGCCTTTGTTTGCAATTACAGAGGGATTTTGGCCCACTCCTCCACACAGATCTTCTCTAGATCAGTCAGGTTTCTGGCCTGTCGCTGAAAAACACGGCGTTTGAGCTCCCTCTAAAGATTATCTATTGGGTTTAGGTCTGGACACTGGCTAGGCCATGCCAGAACCTTGATATGCTTCTTACAGAGCCACTCCTTGGTTATCCTGGCTGTGTGCTTCGGGTCATTGTCATGTTGGACGACCCAGCCTCGACCCATCTTCAATGCTCTAACTGAGGGAAGGAGGTTGGTCCCCAAAATCTCACAATACATGGCCCGGTCATCCTCCCCTTAATACAGTGCAGTCGCCCTGTCCCATGTGCAGAAAAACCCCCTTAAAGCATGATGCTACCACCCCCATGCTTCACAGTAGGGATGGTGTTCTTGGAATGGTACTCATCATTCTTCTTCCTCCAAACACGTTTAGTGGAATTATGACCCAAAAGTTCTATTTTGGTCTCATCTGACCACATGACTTTCTCCTATGACTCCTCTGGATCATCCAAATGGTCATTGGCAAACTTAAGACGTGCCTGGACATGTGCTGGTTTAAGCAGGGGAACCTTCCGTGCCATGCATGATTTCAAACCATGACGTCTTAGTGTATTACCAACAGTAACCTTGGAAATGGTGGTCCCAGCTCTTTTCAGGTCATTGACCAGCTCCTCCCGTGTAGTTCTGGGCTGATTTCTCACTTTCCTTAGGATCATTGAGACCCCACGAGGTGAGATCTTGCATGGAGCCCCAGTCTGAGGGAGACAGACAGTCATGTTTAGCTTCTTCCATTTTCTAATGATTGCTCCAACAGTGGACCTTTTTTCACCAAGCTGCTAGGCAATTTCCCCGTAGCCCTTTCCAGCCTTGTGGAGGTGTACAATTTTGTCTCTAGTGTCTTTGGACAGCTCTTTGGTCTTGGCCATGTTAGTAGTTGGATTCTTACTGATTGTATGGGGTGGACAGGTGTCTTTATGCAGCTAACGACCTCAAACAGGTGCATCTAATTTAGGATAATAAATGTAGTGGAGGTGGACATTTTTAAGGCAGACTAACAGGTCTTTGAGGGTCAGAATTCTAGTTGATAGACAGGCGTTCAAATACTTATTTGCAGCTGTATCATACAAATAAATAGTTAAAAAATCATACATTGTGATTTCTGGATTTTTTTTTAGATTATGTCTCTCACAGTGGACATGCACCTACGATGACAATTTCAGACCCCTCCATGATTTCTAAGTGGGAGAAGTTGCAAAATAGCAGGGTGTTCAAATACTTATTTTCCTCACTGTATATATATATATATATATATATATATATATATATATATATATATATATATATATATATATATATATATATATTATTTTTTTTTTCATTCTATAATTCTTACGTTCTGTAAAGCTGCTTTGAGACACAATGTCCATTGTGAAAAGCGTGATAAGCTTATATTTTCAATACAAAATATTTTTTGGTATTTTGAACACAAAGTGTTTACAAATGCTACTAATAATATTGCACTCGTCATTGCAAGGACTACATTTTTTCTGATGATTCTTGCTAGTTTTAAACCATGTAAACATCATCTGAGCATGTTTTTCAGAGGAAGGGATGAATGACCTTTTGTACAAATTAATCACAAATGTCACAATGTCGCAAATATTCTTCTGTTTAAACAGTGACCAGTAAATCCGGTCACAGTAAATCCTGAATAATTTTGAATAATAAACACTTAAGATTTCATACACATGTTTTTTTGTTGTTGTTGTTATATATAAAACAACAGTGACAGCAGAATTTCAATGGGGTGTCTATTCTGTTGGTACAGTAAGATGTATGTCCATATATATATATATATATATATATATATATATATATATATATATATATATATATATATATATATATATATATATATATATGTTGCACAGATGATACAATTGTGCACATTATGAAAAGGGTGTTGGGTTTAAAGCAAAAGTGTCTGCTGTAGTTGATGGTCACTGCTCTGGAAAATGTTATTGTGAGTGCCTGGTTGCTCTAGGTTAGAAGTCTTTTGCTGGAGGGAATGGACTGAAAAAAGGTGATGTATGGGGTCAGTAATAAGCCTCCCAGCAGGCTACCTTACCCTGCTGTCATAGGTGTAGTGACGATCTTGGAGATGGTGATGATGATGATGATTCTTTCTGCTATTGCGATTATGCACTGATATGTGTGTATCATTCATATTTAGTGGAAGAACCCAGTGTAACTTAAAAGAACTATTAATAGTTATTGATAAGGTGAGAATAGCTACTATATAATTTTGACAAACAAGCAAAAGTGAAGAGGTCCAGAAATAAAGTATTAAACCTCTTTTGATTTGATCCATAATATAGTTCAGAATACTACTGTTCTCCATTAACTCAACCCTGTCTGTAATTCAGATTATTGCGTCTTCAAAGTTGATGTCCTACAGAATACTGTATTCATATTTTAAAATATTACCAAAATGGACTACATGTTTACAGGTTTGTTTTATTTTTTGCTGCATGACAACCAGCTACAAGACACAAACAGCTCTACTAGTCAAGTATGAGAAACTACTAACATATCTGATCTCACTGTAATAAACAAATCATATTTTTCTGGCACTCACAAAATCACTCCATCCTTTTAAATCAGTGCGATAATGTCTCATTCAGACCGGTATTGCAACACAGAGTAGTGAGTGAACTATTTGCAAGCAGTTAGCTAGCTAATAATCACAAACTACCTGTGGCTGCCAAAACTAAACTATAAAAACAGATGTTACACTGGTTTTGTAGGATACACAAAATCACTTTAGTAAAATAAGATAAAAAAAAAAAGTAAATGGGGTTTTTGGCTTCCTCACGTTTAGTCTTACTGTTGTTCAAAACAAACATAAAAACCTTTGTTTCTGGTTCAAATGTAATGTGTGGCGAACTGAAACTAAAATGTACAGTTTGATTCCATTTCAAATCTTTAATTGCCTCTAAAAGATCTTCGATTTCTAAATCCACATAAAAACCAAGTGCATCATCAGTTCAACTCAAGGTTTATTATGTCTGATGACATCTTTCGCAAAGGAAACCCAAAACAAGAATAGCAGATTGAGCTCGAATTAGTGTGCCTATAAAAAAAACTCTCAAAGATAATTTATTCAAAAGAACCCCTTAATTTGTTCACAATTAATAAATGTTTCACCAAATACTGAACATTAAAGCATTTAAGGCAAGTGTGTGTGTGTGTGTGTGTGTGTGTGTGTGTGTGTGTGTGTGTGTGTGTGTGTGTGAGTGTGGGTGTGTGGGTGTGTAAGAGAGATTGTGGTGGGAGTGGGGGTGAGCATGTTTGCTAATTATCCTTCTCCTGGCATTTAAATCAGTCAAACTTCAGTGTCACGAGAGGCTATTAATTACCCTTATCGTTCACACACACGCTTGTACCTGGAGACACATGTGCATTACACCTAGGAGTCTTTTTTTTTTAAACGTGCGACTGACAAGTAGGGCTGGCAGGTGGAGTCCATATTTAGGGCCCTATTGTAATGAAGTCAGAGGAAAAAGATTATTGCAGCGAGGTGACAGAGTGCTTTCAGAGCACCTCGGGTGCATTGTTAGCAGGAAAGATGGAGGTGCAAAAGGGGCCTTCAGGCTAAAAGAAGATAGTGTCAGTACGTCAGTTGCTTTCAATAGAAGTGATAGCCTCTCCAGAGTCACACTGAGAAAGAGACAGTGAGAGGGAGAGAGAGAGAAAGAGAAATGGGAAGGCTAAGCTTCTAGCTATTTTAGCTTTCCCAAAATATTCCGTGCAGGTAATAGATAAGAAAACACAAATGAATAACATGCAAGTAAAATAACCTCGCTTCGTCCTGTCTTACATGATGAGCTTGTGTGACAGCTATGTTTTTTCCCTTTGTGTTCAAGCTCAGAGCATACTGCAGCAATATAAGCAATTTGTCGACACCTTTTAAACCATATTTTGATCAAAATAACTTTGACAAATCTTCAAAATTATACGCTAGTTTGATGACATGTACTAACAAAATGCTGACCAGATTTATAGGGAATCATGCCATTGCCTAGATGGTGGATGTTAACTAACTTAGCGATCATACATGAGTGTAGTTCAAAGAAACTGTTCTGAGTGCATTCACATGAGGAGATCTTGGTCCAATGCCAAGCCATTTTCTTGAAAGAAAAGTAAGACATAAGGTGTGTATGGGGAGAGTGCAAAATATGATATGTTCTGGATGATAAACAATGAATGTCATAGACAAAAATGTTAACGTCGTTATTGATATGAATTTAGAATCACTTGGCATGTGCTTGCTGTGCTAAGTTGGGAAAAAAAAAGAATCTACATATTTTGTATATTTCTGTTGCATACAGGATTATAAAACATGTGGGATGATAAAAGATTCATGTACGTCAATCCATAGATGGATAAATTTTTGTAGGCAATTTTATATGCTAACATTTTTGTTACGGACATAGCAATGAGCGGAATTTGCCATGTTTGGTAAACGCACAGAGGACTGCATAGAAGGAAATACAAATGTAAATGTGTGCAAACTATTATTAATGTTGTAACACATAATAATAAAAATTTATAATAATAATAATAGTAATCAACATCATTATACTTCCCTCAAAACCAGAGAAAGAAAGGTTGCTTAAAGCACTGATAGAGTGCAGCCAAAATGAGCCACAGTGTTGGAGCCTTTATTTCCGGAAATGGTTGCATAAGCATCTCCCACACACACACACACACACACACACACACACACACACACACACACACACACACACACACATACATGCAAAAAAAAAGAACAAGAGGGCAGTCAAAACCGGGACATAAAGCCAGACCTCTTTCCTTACAACGGAGAGTGGGGGAGTGAATTTGTATGGTTACATCAGTAGCTGTTATGGCAAACCACCATTTTTTTTTACTTTCGCTCTTTCTCTCTCTATCAATCTCTGCTTACACATATTTTTATATGGAATTGTTAAATAAAGGGTATCATTTGTTTTTAAAAATGTAAAAAAAATTTTGTGTATTCTTAATGAAGTTGATTATTTATGACAGGTTTGATGTGTTAGTTGTGAATTAGACTCACAGGACTAATTTAACTATCAGAACCAGATACCATTTCTTTAACCCAGCCATTAGGGTTGCACAAGCCAGTGCATTCTTAGTGCCCGTCCCAAGCCTGGACAAACGGGTAGGGTTGCGTTAGGAAGGTCATCCAGCGTAAAACATGGCAAATCAAATATGCGGATCACAAATCAGAATTCCATACCGTAACGGTCCAGGCCCGGGTTACCAACAACCGTCACATGTATTGTTAGCCAACAGGGTACTGGGCTACTGTTGGCAAAAATGAGAGGTGGAAGACGTCTACAGAGACGGCAGGGAAAGGAGAAGTGTAGGAGATTGGAGGTTAGGGATGGTACATTAAATACTATGACTGGTAAAGGGAGAGAGGTAGCTGATTTGATGGAGCGGAGAAAGGTAGATATGTTGTGTGTTCAGGAGACCAAGTGGAAATGAAGGCCAGGAACATTGGAGGGGGATTTAAACTGTTCTATCATGGTGTGGATAGAAAGAGAAATGGTGTAGGGGTGATTCTGAAGTAAGAGTACAGTAAGAATGTAGTGGTGGTAAAGTGATGGGTATGTTGGTGAAGGGAACAGAGGTGATGAGGAGGTGATGGGTGATGAGGAATGTGGAAGGGCAGATGGTGGTATTTTATAAGTTTAACAGTATAACAGTATAGCAGTATAACAGAGTGCTACATCACAAACAGGTATCTCATACATTAAGAGTGAATGCCATTACTAAAGCAAGAAACCAAATCAACACAATTCAACACGTTTCCTTTCACTGCAGCCACATCTGCAGCATCCACATACATCATCTTTAGCAGAAGCATCATTATTAACCTCATAAAATTTTTATTCCAGCCTAAACTTACACTCAGTCGATCGAAAAGCTATGATAATTGGGAAGAATTTCATAAAGATCTATGGACAAAAAATATATTAAAACTAAGTGAGTGATTCTGATTGAGTTTATGCCAGCAGAGAAAGCCTTGCTGGCTTGATGAAAAGTACATTAATATATATTTCCACATGCATGGAAATTAATGCACTTGTATTGTCACAGGACTGGTGCTTTTTGCTAACAAGATGCAGAACACTTAGGTTAAACTGTACTAAAGATTGCATTAGTTATGCTGGGTCTCCCATGCCATGTCATTTTTGTTTGCTTGTAGGATTATGTAACAGCCTACAGGATTACTATATTTTTAGCCGCTGAAGAAGTATGAAGCATCAATGATGTGAAGTTGATCATCGTGCAGAGGAAAGAATTAACTTTCCTATACCCTTTAGTTCTCCCAAAGAGAGCCAGTATTAGTCATACTAGAGTCAGGTTGACCCAGTCAGTCATGGTGGCATTGATCAGTGCATCTCATGTGCTGTAAAGGCCACAGCAATGACAATCTGAAAGGAGGAAATGAAACTTTGGCTTCTAAATAACAATCATAAAAAATAAAAAACATAAAACACTAAAACGGTGACACCCAATCCAGGTACTTGCCTTGCAATGAGGTCAGAATACACCAGAAACCTGACTATTATTAAGCTGATTCCTAATAAATGTTTATTTATTTATTTATTTATTTATTTATTTATTTATTTATTTATTTATTTATTTATTTATTTATTTATTTATTATTTTTATTAGTATTCATTTAAAAGTTGTATAAAATATACTGTACTTCCATTTTTTTTTTTTAAACTTCACGCAAATTAATTGATTACCTTTACTGCATATTTCAGTGCTTATCTGGATAAAGCAGAATGAATGAATGTATAACACAGAGGCGAGTCTTCTGGCCACCAACACATAGGACATGGTCACCAGTAGAAACAAAACCTAAGCAAATCAGAATGTGGTATTCATGACATTGTATTTACTAATTGAGGGCTAGCCAGACTCCCTCTATTTATAGTAGGTTGATGTAAACCAATTTCCAAATATGCATACTTTGCCTCTGTTGCACTACATGGCTCCCTAGTCGGTGAAGGAGGCATGCATGGAGATCATCTTTGTTTGGTCTGAAACCACCCTTAGGCATACCAATTTCATAAGAAAGTTTCCAGGTCTTGTGCCTCCAGTGATTTTGGCCTCATGCCAAAATGTAGTCAAAATGATTTAATTCTTCTTATTATATGATTTAAGTAAACCAAATATAGGCTCATTAAACATTTCTCTGGGCATTATTACTCATTTCAGGCTTTCATATTCTAATCTTATTCTTACTTTTTTGCCACTTTTGCTTCTTTCTCGAAATAAAAGCTTAGAAAGAGTAATCTGCTGATATTACCAGATTATTTCAAACTAGAAAGCATTTAAACCTATTTTCACTTGCTAATACATCATATTTGTGATGCATGGCTATAGTAAGCAGGTCCAGCTCTCTTAGTTTAAATTGGACATTTTCTCCAAATCACATTTTCTTGAATTCAACTTAATAAGTAGTTGACTTGATTGTGTGTTAAGCACCTATTCAGAGAGTTCACCCTTGGGCCAAGCTTGAAGATATGTCTAAGGTGTCCTCTGTCCTCCAAGGCCTGTGCTTTGGTGGGAGCAGAAAGGAGCTAATAATCCAAATATGGATGAATCCTGACATCTCTGGCTATTGGAGTGTCAAGGCAGCCTGGATGCATCTTGAGATAGACCTTTTGAACTGGTTTAGCTGCCACAGTAAGGCGACCAAGAAACAACTGTTTTATATACTGGGAACAGAGAAGTATTCGCTGTGCAAATACATTAATGTGAACCAGACTTGTGGGTGCATTACATTTACAACATACTTTCAAGAACCAATTCAGGCCTTTACAAATCTAAAGAATGGGATTTAAAATATTTTAAATCCTTTTGTCAAATTTGAAAATACTTGGAATATAACAGCATTTTCTGATTGAAAGGATCTACTTTCATGTCTATGTAAACAGCTAATAGATCAATAAGAGACCTCTTATTAATATGGCCTTGGACCCCAAGGATTCTATGGGTTGATGGCAGAAGTGGACTTTGTACCCATGTAACAATACCATCAATCCAATATGGTCACTGTCCAGCAGGTGAGATTTTCAACCATTAAGGTGGCCACTGGCTTTGTGCAGTGACAAGGGAATATTTTGAAAACTTTTGTCTTTTTTCCCAAAGAAAGTCCAGGAGCACCCTCACATTATAAGTAACGTCTTCATCTGTACATGGAAAATCACCAATAAACATTAGATGCATTGTGATATTATAAGCCCTTGTTTGCCAGTTATTATATGCCTGATCAATACTGGGGCAGCAGATATCAGAACATAATAGTTCATTTGATGAACCCACCTTTGAATCCACCAACTTAGGGTTGACATAGGGTATGCATTTTACACCAATCTTTCTTCGCGCAACATCTTATATCTACATCTACATCTATATGCAGTATATCACACATGCGTCTGGGTTGAGAATCACAAAAGGGACTGGTAACATAAACTGAACCTTTGTGCAGGACAAAATCTGCAGTTTTTTAACGCCATGTCAGTAGTCAATGTTTTCACCCACATGTCGAGAGTCTTGAGATGTAACTTGGGCTATTTTCTCTGGTATCTGCCAGTGTCGATGCTGATAATATCCATGTGTTATAAAGCATCCCTGGTGGTTAATAGGGTTTTAATAGAAGCAATAAAGTAAAAATATCAGCACTTTTTTTTTTTCTTCAAAGGCTTCTTTGTGAAATCCTACAGCATTTAGAAAGTGTTCTAAATATATAATGTGAAGCAATAAAGATGACAAGGTGTATGTAAAAGGTTACCTGAAATGTATAAACACCTGTTGTTGTATGAAAGACAATTTAAACTATTAGCTATTACTCTTTTTTTATTAATATTTCAAAGCTTGGAAAACAAAATCATTTCAAACTGAATGTCAGCTAATATGAATTATTATTGTCTAAAAGGAGACAAATTCACTCACCTCTTGACATTCCAAAAATGCTGCACAGATTTCCTGTGGTACCTCTGACTTCTTGCTCTAATAAGCAGGGGAGAGATCAGCAGAGCAGAGGAGCCACCCTCTGTACTCTGAGAAGTGGACCAAATATAGTCCATTAAACTTAATGTCTTTGTCGAAGTTAAACACTCGCAAACACTTAAATGTAGGGTTTATACAGCTATAATGCTCTCTGTATCTTTTTTCTGTCATCCTTTTTCTCTTTTACACATACATGCACTCCCACACAGTGACAGGTACAATATGCATTAGAATAACCATTAAAGAATGGACCTCGAATTATTGTGACATTAGTGTGGAATGATTCTGTCTGACTTAAATTGGTATTGGCAGATAAAACCAAAAAATAATGTGGCCATTATATATGTATTTCGTAGACAGGAGGTTTCTTGCTAATGCAAAGATAGTTTGATTATTTTATTTCAATTAATTCACTTGACATCACTCCATAATGGTGACTCAATATGAGCCGAAAACATACATTTTCAAAATCAGTTGAAATACAATAATATATGGGTTACAATAATTTACATATACTTAAAGCTGTGTGTGTGTGTATGTGTGATCATGCAATTGGTTGGCTAAAATGTGTGTAGGTTGTTGGTAGACCCCAACAGCTGCTCAATATTCATCAACTCTGGCAGCAATGCAATGGCATCCATGACAAGGGAATGGACTTATGGGTAATTCGAGAGACGGCAGGGACGAATTCATCCAATTAGAGATGATAATCTGATCGTGCAGCTCCCTTGAGACTTCCCGCTCAGCTTTAATGGATTTAGGACCATTTTGATTAAGTTAAGTTGCTCTGAAATGGCACAATATGTCCACTCATCTCCTCACAGAAAAGGTGCTTACTGATACCTGCTATTACTCACACAGACATAGGGTGCCTCAAAATAAAGAACTACCCACTGAGGTTAATATCAGTAATGACAGCAAATACATAAAGCCGAATATGGAAAATATTATAAAGCCTTTAAATGTATAAAGACTCGAAATGAATGATATAGAGGAATATTTCATAAGAACCACAGAGGCAATTCTGTCAAATCTGTCATAAAACAGGTCTGGAGTCAAAGTAATTATTACGTAACTTTTTTATTTTTTTTTTCTTCAGATTTAAGACATAGCCACATAATTTTACTGAGAAAGTCATGAGACTATTAGATTATGTTATTATAGACATAAATAACAAATACTTACAGCATACATTAGGAAAATATTGGTGATGAGGACATGAATAGAACCAGACAGCTCTATATTGGCTCTTTGCTAGTGGTCTCTTATTTATTTAACCACTGCATTTTTCTCTCTTGTAATGACAGAGGTGTACATATGTACCTGTCAAACCCACCAGCTAAGCCTCTTTCTCTGGTTTTGGCAGGTAGGAAAGACTCTTACATCTTTGTGATTAAATATTAGGTTTCTCATTGTTATTATTACATGACCAGTCCAAGGTTTTCAGGTACACTTTTTCCCCAGCTTTTCAAAACAAAACAAAAACCATCAACACTATACAAAAATAATGTAGAGTAAACCAACATTTACCCAATCAATCTACTCTGCAAGAAGTTGGTCCATTGGAGGTCTCAAGAGTGTGTTCATTCAGGTCCATGAACTTTTGTGGCATACAAAAGTCACACTTACACAAAATGAACAGCTATTTTGTTTCTAATATAAATATGAATTTAATTACAAAGTCATTACTTCATTTGGCAGAAGCCCTATCCAAAACCTCTTACAACTATGTCATTTTTACAACTTTGCACAACTTGCACCCTTCTAACTGACATCCACAGCTTTGGATTATGTGAGCATCAGTCCAGCTACCTCTCGCATCAAATCGAATTAGTTTGTTACGACTTAGGCAGTAACTGCAACATGAATAAGGGTGTCTCCACAGCCAGCAATCAGATCCAAAACAACATACTCAAGTCGTATTATTAGTAGTATAAATGTAGTAAAACATAAAAAATTAAACAAGTGCACACCCCCTCCATCAGTTAACATTCAGGCTAATGGTATTTTCATGTACTTTAGAAAAATATACTGTATATTACAAAATAACTTCTGGTTTTAGTACAGAATATGAAAACACTTGAATCTGACATATAAGAATGAATTTCATCATCTCCACCAATCCAGTCAATGGCTGGCTCATCAACAAAGAGGGATAAAAAAGTAAACCAATTTAGTAACATTTTGACACCATAGCTGCACTGAACCAGGATGTAACAGTGATCAGGACTTTATCATTGCCTCGTGTTGTAGGTGGGTGATCCCTAATGGGCTTATATGTAAAAGGGTCCAGGTTAAAGTAAATGCACCAGGCTAAATAACATCAATAAGTTTGCACATCCTGTAAATCTTTTAGAAAAAGCAGATTATATTTTAATAATTTAATACATACATTTAGAAATCACATTTATTTTGAATAATTTACCTAATGTACAAGCTGCCATGGTGCAATTTGTGCAATTTGGGTACAAATTGAGTTCATAATAAGAATTATAAATGTCACGTGACCAAAGATCATTGGCAATGTACAAACAACAAAATTACAGAGAGAAACAATTTTAAAAGTTGGAATGTATAAGTTTAGTGTCTATAGGGTTGTATCCCTAATGAGGGAGCCAGTGGCGACTTCGGGAAGAAAAAACTCCCTGAGATGGTATGAGAAAGAAACATTGAGAGGATCCAAACTCAAAAAGAAACCTCTTCTCATCTGGGTGGCACAAAAATGTCTATTCATTATAGTTCCATCAATGCTGAGGTGTACTGTTTAGTAATTACATGCAGAACTGTTAATGCAAACTGTGGTTCTGAGCCATTGAACCAAACTGTTATTATTAATTACAGTCCAAATCCATCCTTATCCTCAAATTTCTCATATATAATTTGGCCGATCAATGCTATTTAGCCCTTGGTGTAGTGTATTCGTTAAAAAAGTCACTGTATGATGGACATGATTCCCTTTTCCTATATTCTACTACTGTACTTCAAGCAGAGCCAGAAAATCAAGGCTGTATTTTCTATAGCACTTCTAAAACTGAGAGTTATTGATTTAAATTGAAATCCTCTTATTTCCTCTCTCCATTCATAATACTTCTTCAGTCTTTCCCTCATTTTCTCTTCTAAAACCCCCCTCTCTGGTACCTCTTCTGATAAAAGAGCACAATGGCCTCTTTCACTGTTGTGATGGCTGGACTGAGAGGCCCAAGTGTGTATCCTTTCCCCTTCCTGTCCCTGCATTTGTGTTTGTGTGTATGTGTGTGTGTGTGTATGTGTGTGTGTGTGTGTGTGTGTGTGTGTGTATGCGTGCGTGTGTGTTAGTATGTCCCAGAATTTCAATTAGTTGTCTTCTCTCCACCCCAGAGTCTGTCACACACACACACACACACACACACACACACACACACACACACACACACACACACACACACACACACACACACACACACACACATACACACAGAGCTCTTGATGTGACCAGAGTACCAACAGGACAACTCATTAGTCAATGCTGGACTGTGAGCTTGAGACACACACATACACACCTGGCACAGACAGCTACACACACACACACACACACACACACACACACACACACACACACACACACACGCACGCACACACACACACACACACACACACACACACACACACACACACACACACACACACACACACACACATCCATAGTGGCAGCCGAGTCCACAGCTCCAGATTTAATTAAAAGGGGGTTATATCTCCGTGGGAAGTTCTCATTGTGTCAGCCTCGCCTCACCTGCGAGGTTAGTGTCGATTTAATACACCCTCTTTACACACCAACACACTCACTCTGCCCCTCACAAACACAAATGCTTTAGTTCACACTGATCAACATTCACTCATTTTGCATGCAAGACTGCTTTATTTTTTTCTGACTAGGAAGTATACTTATTTAAATACACACACACATACTCAAACACACACTCAAACACACAACAGGCAAACACCTGTGCAAAAACACATACAAACAAACGTGTAAACGTGTGGAATAGGTTCATGTATCTTTCAGCGTGGCTCAAAACATTTAAAGGAAAATCCAATGTACTTGAGAACTGATTGATCATAGTTTGGTCATGTAGCTGCTGATTTAAAAGTGGGTGAGTTCTGGTTAATAAAGCAATGCGAGCAGTGTATTTCTTCTCACTTTCCTTTACAAAAAATCCCTCTGACAGAGTTGACCAGGTTGCTGAGATCAATGGCAAAAATGTTGGAAATAGTGCTGAATTTTTTTTTTTTTTTTAATGACAATGTATAATGATGTAGTGACGTTTTTGTAAAAGAAGAAGTAAAACCTCAGGTAAATGGTTTCCACAATCTATAGGTCACTATACAGTGCATCAGCAAAATGTTCTTTTTTTCATATTTTATGATACAGCCTTGTTCCTAAATGAATTAAATTCATTATTTTCCTTAAAATTCTACAAACAATACCTCATAATGACAGTGTGAAAAAAGTTTGTTTGAAATCTTCGCAAATATATTATACATTTAAAGCGATCGAGGGAGAATGGCCTTAGTCAGGGAGGTGACCGAGCTCCACCGTTTCTCTGTGGAGAAAGTAGAACCTTCCAGAAGAACAACCATCTCTGCAGCACTCCACCAATCAGGCCTGTATGGTAGAGTGGCCAGACGGAAGCCACTCCTCAGTAAAAGGCACATGACAGCCCACCTGGAGTTTGCCAAAAGGTACCTGAAGGAATCTCAGACCATTAAAACAAAGATTGAACTCTTTGGCCTCAATGCCAAATGTCATATCTGGACAAAACCAGGCACTGCTCATCATCTGATCAATACCATCCCTACAGTGAAGCATGGTGGTGGCAGCATCTTGTTGTGGGGATGTTTGTCAGCATCAGGAACTGGAAGACTAGTCAGGATTGAGAAAAAGATGAATGCAGCATACTACAGAGACATCCTTGATAAAAACCTGTTCCAGAGCACTCTGGACCTCACACTGTGGCGATGGTTCATCTTCCAACAGGACAACGGCCCTAAGCACACAGCCAAAATAACAGGAGTGGCTACAGGACGACTCTGTGAATACCCTTGAGTGGCCCAGCCAGAGCCCAGACTTGAACCCGATTGAACATCTCTGGAGGGATCTGAAAATAGCTGTGCACCAATGCTCTCCATTCAACCAGATGGAGCTTGAGAGGTCCTGCAAAGTTGAATCTGTAGAATCTGCTATCCATCCTTTTTGAGATGCATTTTAAAATCATTAGTATTGCCCTTATTGTGCCATTAGACAACTCACGCACAATACTTTCTATTAGACCTCATGGACTAAGCAGTATGATTGTGGATGATCTCAGCAAAGAGAATGGCTGAGGCTTTGTTTTCAATCCTATCTTTGAAGAGATCCTACCTGATCCAGGCATAATATATGATATAAATATTATTTCTTGATCTGGTCTGAGCTGCTTACAGACTGCTTTAAATGAGTGTGTACAACTTCAAAAACAATATGTTTATCCACTAAGTATGATCAAAACTGGGATACATGGTTCTAGGAACTTTTATTTAAGGTCTGGCGAGTGGCCAAAGTCTTTATTAAGTTTACTTATTAGGTGAGATTTGGTTCTAGGCCCTGGAAAGGAAACATCTCTCTTTTATATGTGCTCCCAACTGAAACATTTGGCACTAGAAAATAACCCCCTTGTATTACTTTCCACCTTTATAGAATTACTCACCAGTTGGCAAGAAACCTTTAAGGTCACACAAAGGTTGGAATAGTGAACTATGTGGTTTGGAAAACACACTGCAGATTAACCACCCCAATCTACTCAAACATTGAAGTGAAGTGGTCCCAGGTGCATACTGTAGGTTGGGGACAAAGTGTTCCATTGTGCTTCTACTTGGAAAACAGCCAGGTATATTTCTTGCCTGAGCACTAAAGAAAAACTGATTCCAGGCAAATTGGGAAAAATAATTAAAGATATAATCGATAATTAATTTAAAGACTGGTTTAGCCCCATTGCTTGTGCATACACTGCATGCCAAGATTGTCTACCCAGTGCCTTGTACTGAAAACATTTGGAATGTATTGCACAATTTCTTAATTGACTCTGAAAGGGCAATTCTGGCATTTTCCTTGTTGCCAGAATGTTTACTTCAATTGTCACTAGTGAGGATAGGTGCTAAGGCCTTATAGTGTATATGCCTCTGATTATTTAGATGACCTAATAAACTATTCTTATACAACCCCAATTCCCAAAAACGTTGGGTGACCTAATTAACTATTCTTATACAACCCCAATTTCCAAAAAGTTGAGACATACTTTGGCAGCATTGTATGACATTATATGCAGTCCCAAAGTCCTTGAGATGACCAGCCACATGTGTTACAAATTGTGCAAAAGAACAGGTGCATCCTTAGATTGATAAAAGTGTTGCAACCACAGCTGGCCTTTAGCTCAACAACAAAAAGAAGGTGGTACAGGTTGGTGACTTTTTAACATCGATTTGTTTCTAACTATTTGGACCGTACTATCCCACTATCTGATTACTCAAAGACAAAGTGAGAGATCCATTTTAGTGGTTAGAGCAGTTACTTTATATATCTGGCATTTAGCATGCCCTCCTGTACTGTGAGAGATAATCGGGCCAGTTGAGAAGTGCTAGAGGATTGGATGGAGCTCAGTGCAGTGCAGGGTATAAGTGATCTAAGGTTGGTAGGTGCATGCTTATTTTTGCATTTGTATGCAAGCATTAGTGTTTTAAATCGGATGTGGGTAGTGTAGCTACATAAACTAGCATAGTGGTGTAGGAGTTGGAATTCAATTTGTGCAGCTGAATTTTGGTTCACCTGCAGAGGTTGAATGGTGCTCAAAGGCAAAATAACACACAATGGACAGAACAAGCACCTGTAGGAGGTAAGCATTTAGCAAATATGTCATATGTAAAAGGAAAAGTTTGGATAATTGTCCAGAGATATCCCAAGGTTGCATCCAGTGACAGATGGTGGGACCTGAAAGACCAGGAAGACCCCAAGATCCTGATGTGGACATTAATCACCTGTGATAAACAGCAGGAATAATATTTTAGCTGGAATCTCTTAGTTCAGCATCATTAAAATATGCATTTGGCCATTAAATGGGTGGTTTTAATGTAGTTGGGCCAGCAGTGAGGTATGTGGTTTGATATGGAGGATGTGCTGTAATGTGTTGTGTCACACACACAAACTCTGTTTTGCTGATATTTTAACAATTAACAGTGATAAATCCCTGTTAATATCTTTCCTTAAATACTTACAAGTCAAGTAAAGCATACATTAATCATATAAGTAATGTATCCTGGTCATAATCATGGAAAACCCAACAATCAAAGCCTAGAATCAACCCTGGAGCTGTGAGGTGGTAATGCGATAAGGTGGTATCAAAAAGTTTAAAGTCTAGTTTTGCCAACAGATGGCAGCACAAGGCTGCACGCACAGTCACAGGGAGCACCAACCTTCATAAGTCAGTGTGCCAAAAGATATTAGCCTGTGTATATCAGGAGCTGTGCAACTAGTGCTGTTCTGACCACGTGTTTCACCACGTTTGCTTTTTGTGCACTCTTTCACAGGTGAGTTTGTTGGCAAAAACAACATGATCTCACTTCCCCACCAACCCTACGCACCAGATTTGGCTCCTGCAGACTCTGGTCTCTTCCCGAAGATGAAGATCCAGCTCAAAGGTCACCATTTAGACACAGTTGTGGAGATCCAGCACGAATCACAGAAGATGCTTTCGAAAAGAAGACTTCCAGGACACATTCCAGATATGGCAGGAATGCTTGGAGCAGTGTCATTTTGAAGGTGATAGTGTGTAAACACAGATGAATGAAGTACATTCTTGTAAACAGAGCTAGTCTCTAGAATTTTTGGTACCACCTAGTACTTGCATTAAAACTGTACTTTAACATATTGTATGTTGGGTTGCATACATGAAAAATAAATTATTTGCATATAGAGTACAATTCAGATATTTAAAAGTTATATGAATCATATAGGTGTGTTTAAATTGATCATATGTTACTTTTTCCAATAACATGTTTTTGGTCATCATAATTATTGTGCAAATTATTGTACTTGAACTGTGTACCACACAGGTTTTAAACAATAAAAGACAAACCAATAAGTGAACCACAATCTAACGTTTTTCAAAGCGGCCTGTTTTACCGACATAGAATCAAATTGTTCATTTCTACAGTTCACAGTGTAGCATTGCCTGCATTCTAATAGCACCATTGCACAGGGATTGTTTGTTTGCATCCCACAGGACTGAATCCTTTTTCCATGAAAAGTTAATCAATAGGATAGATAATATGTTAATTAATAAAAGAAAAGCATTCCCCTATCTATTCCCCTAATTGTGAGTTTCCCAGCTATCCTCAGCCTGGTATAAAAAAATAAAAAAAACTGAGCTGGGCAGAATAAAAGAGAATTCACAACACCAGAAAACAAGCAAATATTATATAAAGAAATGAACAATATGACTGTATTGAAAAATGTAGAAAAATATGCAGACTAGACTTAGTAAAAACTTTTGCAATCTAAGAGACACCATGTAGGTGTGGTAGGTGGGGAGTTTATAAATTTAAGTTTCATGAGATCAGGGTGGTTAAAACACCAATGTTACATTCAATTAAAATAGTTTATATTATTTGAATTTATTTTTTTGAATATGATGATGTTGTTGGATTTAGACAGTAAGACTCAGTTGCACTAAAGAGTACATACTAGGCCAAAGTTTTAGAAGCTGAATTTCACTCAATGCAAATTCTTTCCCTGAATTAAATTCTCATCAATGTTAAATTGGGATTGTGTACTGCGAAACAAATTCATATTAGGTGTTACAGCAGGATGGGATTAGAAAGCCTGAGCCACTGGGACATTATTAGTTTGCTCTCTGGGAAAGATTATTGACAACATTAGACTTTTCACCAGCATTTTTTTCACTGACACACTGGTGCCTTTTGTAGATCATAAAATTTTGAATCATCATTGCCGCTGGTTGTCACACCATGCTTTATATGCATGTGTTGTCATGCACTACAGTCTCTACTAATTTGCCTCTAAATTGGTTTCCTAGCTACAACACACACACTCTCAAAAGAGTTATTTTCTACAGTCAAGGCAGTGTCTCAAGCTAGCTGAGCAATTTATATGACTGGATTTCTTTATGTATTTTATGAAAATTACCTTTTATGTTTATTAGAGGTAGAATATTTATTGAAAACTTTTCAGATTTTTTTTGCACAATTTAGTTCCATGGTTTCTGAAATTGAGCAGAAAATGTAAATACTTGTTTCCAGTTTTCTGCATAATACATATTTATTCTATGGTTGATAGGTGCGAACCGCTAAAGTGAATGTATGGAAAAATTGCTAGTACTGGATATACAGTAGTACAGAATATATTCACCTCATTCCCAAATTTTCTAATTTACATTTTGTTATGTGGTGCCAACAAGATTTAGTCCTTTCTGGAATGTTTCTAGCTATATTTTATTGATCTCGTATTGAAATCGTTTGGTTGCAGTAAATATTAAAGTACAAATAGAAATAAGTAAATATAAATAAATATACATATTAAGGTATATATATTGAGTGAAAAGAAATGTGTAGCAGTATGAAATGGAATTTGTAGCAGCAGTGAAAACATGATTGATGGCAGGAACGTCAGACTACAATTATAGTTATTTCAAGTTATTTCACATGTAACATTATTATTATTGCATAATTAATATTAACAATATATTGTGTAAGTGCATGAAAATATATAAATATAACTATATTTATATATATATCGTATAAGATCTATATGGTGGAGCAGGTGTTTAACACTCAGAGAAAGGAGTTATATATTTTGATGGGCGCAGGCAAAAAAAGATCTGTGGCGCTCGGTGGTGCAACGTGGTTGTATGTATAAGGACCCGTAAGAAATCAGACCAGCAATTTTGAAGAAAATTATGGTCAGTACCAAATAAAAAGTAAAACATAACATAAACGACTGCATTTAACCTGACCATTAAAATCATACAGTCTATATAGTGCTAATGAACTAAATGTCTCCATGACCTCATGAAAAATCAAAGCAAAAAATTTCTCCTACTATTAGATAAACATACCGTCATTAACTGTGAAGGCGGCTGCCAACTAGCAAGGTATCTTATGCGTTGTTCATTCATATGCTTGAGTTTTTGGTTTATTCATACCTGAATAACATTAAGGTGAAATAAGACATTTAATCAGCCTTTGATAATAATAAAAAAATCTTTCATGATTTAGACTGAATGTACATAGATCATACATGAACAGATTAAATGGCATGGAACTTTAATGACCTTTATAATGTGTGTGTGTGTGTGTGTGTGTGTGTGTGTGTGTGTGTGTGTGTGTGTGTGTGTGTGTGAGAGAGTTGGAAAAGAAATGACATTTGAGCAAAAATGAAGACACAAGTCCAGTGGACAGCTACCAATTAAATTGGTGAAGATGCGATTTGTTAGTGTGAGTGAGTGAATGAGAGAGAGAGAGAGAGAGAGAGAGAGAGAGAGAGAGAGAGAGAGAGAGAGAGAGAGAGAAAGCGTAGGTGGTGGTGTGGTTTAGGAAAAAAAGGCAATTATGAAATGACCTGAAACAGCACGAGACCGGAACCTAAAATCACACACAAACACACACACACACACACACACACACACACACACACACACACACACACACACATACACTCACACACACACACACACACACACACACACACACACACACACACACACACACACACACACATGCACATCCACACCCACATCCACACACACAGAGCCAATCACTCTCCTCTGAGCGAGAGCGGATTAACTGCACCAATCATCAGGAGCACTTCTCAAACATACAGTTATGAAAAATGTGGCCAGACAAATCAGTGGAACGTGTCAATGCTTTCTTTTGCTCACTGCATTATATTTGTTTATTTGCTTCTTCTTTGTATAGTTGTCTCTATTTCTCTTTCTTTCGTTGTTTCCATTTTTCTCATTGCCTTATCCTGTCAAAACAACTTCTGTTTCTGTGTCTCACATGCTCTTTCTATTTCTGTTCCTTTCTCTGTCTTCCCTATTTCTCCCTCTCATTCTCTTTCACCATGTTTCTCTTGCTCTGTCCAGTCCTTCCTGCCCCCTTCATTCTTCCAATTGTTTCTAGCTTTATTATATCCCAGTATCGCCATTAGCTCTTCCCTAAAGTGAGCATGTTCCATAGACAGTTTAATAAAAAAGAACAAGAGACCAGCTTAAACCCCTATACATTTTTGAGAATTATGAATATTTTATATACATTAGACAAATCTGCAGCATTCCAGCTATGTACATGGATTAATTGACACAAACGTCTCTAGGTTACTTATGTAACCCCAGTTCCCTGAGGGCAACGAGATGCTTTGTCTAAACGCTTTGGGAATGTGCCCGAGTGATCACGTTCTGAAATAATGTGTGTAATAAGTAAAAAATTTGGACGCAGACCGTCACCGGCGGGGTGACGTCATGACCAGAAATTATAAAACGCAAATCGAAGTGGCAGCGTCTGTAATGGAAAAGAAAGCGCTGCAGGGATACAGGAGGTGTGGCATAGAGATGCAGCGTCTCATTCCTCAGAGAACTATGATTACATACGTAACCTAGAGACGTGCCCTTTCAGGAACTCGAGCTGCGTCTAAACGCTTTGGTAACGAGTGTCCAATCACGCCAGGCTGACCAGTCCCTGCCTACTGTGTGTCTGTCAAGGAGGACTGAGGGACCAGAAGTGGCACTGCGGTCTAGGTTATAGAGGACCAAGATTTTAAGGCAGCCACACTCTGGGTGGAGTGAGCTCTGACATCAAAGGGAGCGGGGAAATCAGAGGACTCATAAGAACATATGATAGATTACCCTTGGGGATGTAACCTGTACGGGGGTACAGGAAGGAACTAGCCATACCTGGGTTAAACTCCAGAAAGAAGTTGGCCACAGAAAGGGCCTGCAAGTTTCCTACTTTCTTGATAGAGCAGATGGCCAACAAGAACGTAAAGGGTGCTAGAGGAGAGCTACCAGGTCCGCAAACCATGGTACAGACGCAACCTCGGCCACGCCTAAGCATTGGGGCTTGAGGAGTAAGGGAGAACCAGAGGGCACATTGTGATGTCTCTCGAGATGCGAACAGATCCACCTGGGCTTTTCCAAATTTCTCCCAAACCTGCCACCACATCGGGTGGAGCCACCATTCTCCGGGTCTCAACCCCTGCCTCGACAGGGTGTCTGCTGCCTTGTGTTTCCCCTGAGAGGAGTTTCCCCTGGGCCCAAAGGAGGATATGGTGTGCCAGCCTGCACAGGGGGCTCGAACACAGACCTCTTTGATGGTTGATGTAGGAGACCACTGCAGTATTGTCTGTACGGACAACACGTGGTGACCTCTGAGGTGTGAGAGGAAATGCTGCAGTGCTGAAAGCATGACCAGCATCTCTATGCAGTTGATGTGCCAGCATAGATGAGGACCTTCCCACAGACCTCGGGCAGAGTGACCACTAATGATCGCTGCCCTATCCTAGGAGATATGCATCCATTAGCGGTAAGCGATGACCGGTGACTCCCAGCACGGGGCCTAGAGATAGGAACCGGGGATCTTTCCAAACATCTAAGGCACCTAGGCATCGCCGCATGACCTTTAAGGTAAGGAGGGGGTTGCCCCTCTGTGAGAACCCATGGGTCCTGAGCAACCACTAAAGGGGTCTCATGTACAGCAGGCCAAGTGGAATCACACAGGACGCAGCTGCCATAAGCCCTAGCAGTTTCTGGAACTGCTTGGCAGTGAGAGGCTGCCCTTCTCTGCCCTTCCTAATGGCCGTAATAATGGCCACAATGTGGGCAGGGGAAAGCTGTCTGCGCAAAAGTAGTGGAATCCCATATGACACAGAGATAGGTGGTTCTCTGTAATGGAGAAAGCACACTCTTCCCAGCGTTCAGCCGAAACCCCAATGCCTTCATGTGGGCGAGACATCTCGATGCCGGACCGCCAACTGCTCTGATTGAGCTAGGATCAACCAATTGTTGATGTAGTCCACATATTTTGTGAAGGTGAGAGATCCCTTGAGGGATCAGGGTGAAAGGGCAATGCCAAGAACCTGGTATTGGTAAGCTTCGTCCCCGAAAGCAAACCAGAGCAAACGAGAGCTTTCCAAGCTGTCAGAAAGTGCATTAGGGTATCAGTCTCTCGAGACTGCCCTACGTTGTGCCTAGAGCCAGGGCAGTGCCCTAAGATGGCTCTAGGGGTGGCCGTGCCCTGAAGCACCAGGGGTGGCAGGGTTAACAGAACAGGTCCCTGAGGGGGCCTGGGCAAGACAGGCACTGGATACTGCAGTGCAACGCGCCCCTTCATGGCCAGATCCCCAGAATGTCCTATGTCAGGTCCTTTTTCGCCATAGCCCTTATATTGAAGATAATAATCCTCATATCTGTCACTTCACAGGCCTTCGGCACAGAGTGCTACGCAGGATCCCTGACAAGAGGAGTGCGAGGCGTGACGTTCTATTTTTGTACCTCCCGATGGGAGATGGTGGGATGGGATTGGGGCTGCACCCACCGAGCAGCCCCAGCAGCAGTTCAGCCTAAAATGCTTTACAGGCTTGACCAGATCATGCACAGAAAGTGCAGAGAATCGTGCAGTCAGATCCCTCTGAAACCCGACCTAGCTCTGCCCCCAACTCTGCTCTGTTCTGCTCTGTTTTGGTTTTGACCTCTGAACTGTTTTTGGTTTGCATTTCTGCCCTGTCTTCATTGTTCTGTTTGCTGGCTCTTTTGGATTGTTTTTTGGATTTGGTTTTTGTCTTCCATGCATTGCACTTTTTGCCTGTGTTTTAGACTCTGGACTTTTTATTGGATTTTGTTTTTGCCTTGCCCCATTGTTAAGTGTGTTTATGAAAGCCTGTATTTTTTTTTTTTTTTTTTTCGAGCTATCGTTTCAGCCCTAGTTTACACCATTCAAATATGTCTTACTGCTGCTGAGCATCTTATCACCATACTGTTCTTGAAATCTTCTGTAGATATCCACAGGTTATGCCTGTGCACGCCTATGTACTGTACACCATACGCTGTTACATGTATGCATCATCACTGTTGTCACAATGTCCATTGTGAAAAATGCTATAGAAATAAACTTGACTTGACATGACGTTGTCTGCCATCTTGATTAACAATTTCTGGACTGGTTTGCCGCCTATCAGTAATAGGACAAACTAGCCACTTACTACCTGCGCTAGCATCCATTTTTATACCTATAACATTAAAAGTTCCGGTTTGACTTGAACGCCCCTCGTATTTTACCAGATTCATCCACCCTGCATTGGTGGCTTTTTGTATTGATCCTCCTGTCAAACATGACATATAAAGCAGTACATGGTTAATCAGCTTGCTATTTAAGTGAGCTAGTGACCTTTTGAAATGGTAATTAAGGTCAAAGGTCTCTTACTCTGTTAGTGGTAAATTGCACAAAATGGCAGTTCTTCTAAAATGGCTTTTTTTTTTTTTAAGTAGAAGAATGACTAAGATCAAGATGCCTGATTTTCCCCACAATTTTAATATGAAATTACAAAAAACTACATATTGTCAGGCTGCAGACGCGGAAGCAGATAAAGTCCAATCATGTTCTTTATTGAGGTGCAAAAAACAAAACACTCATACACCAATGAAAACAAAAGCAAACCCAGACATCCGCTCGTAACGAAGTATCCACTATGAGCGCGAATGTCAAACGCCTAATCCCAATGCAAGTAAAGCTTTCGGCAATGAGTACTTCAATAAGGAAATGGAGTTTGGAGAAATAGCCAGCGGTGAATCCCGGCTTTTGAGCAGCCACGCGATTTACCTGCATGACAATACAACGACCGACAGCCTGTGACTCAAGAACGTAAGTTTATGTTGTCTGATCTTTCATGAGCCACAGCTGTCGGTAATCTTGGGAAGCAGCGTGACTGCTATCGAGGAGGGCGTGGCAGGGTGAATCCCGGACAGCTACAGAGGGGGGCGTGGCAGGGTGAATCCCTGACAGCTACAGACGGGGGCGTGGCAGGGTGAATCCCTGACAGCTACAGACGGGGGCGTGGCAGGGTGAATCCCTGACAGCTACAGAGGGGGGCGTGGCAGGGTGAATCCCTGACAGCTACAGAGGGGGGCGTGGCAGGGTGAATCCCTGACAGTACCCCCCCATCCAGGGGCGACACCTGATGCCCCAAAACCCACCTATGCCAGGCGGGCCAGGGCACTCCGAGGAAGGCCTCCTTAGACGCCTGGGAGCAACGGAGGCCTGGTGAACATCCTCTGCGGAGAGCCAGCATGGAACAACACCTTGCAGGAGGATCCGGAACGAAGCCACGCCCTCGGTGCTGACGGGAGGCTGAGTAAAGCCCCTGGCGGGGATTGAAGCCGGAGTGATCTCCATGGCGGGGAACCGGAACTGGACGCCAACCATGACAATGACCGGGGAGTGGAGGACGTCCCGGGCGGAGACCAGGAACGTCGTACCACCCTCTGAGGGACCTGGGGGACCGACGTCGCCGTCAGAGGGACCTGGAGGACCGACGTCGCTGTCAGAGGGACCTGGAGGACCGACGTCGCCATGCGGGGATCCTGTGGGCGATCCGTCGTCCTGAAGAGGACCTGGGGGCGAGACGTCGCCCTCTGTGGAGCTTGGATGCGATCCTTCGCCCTGCGTGGAGCTTGGATGCGATCCTTCGCCCTGCGTGGAGCCTGGATGCGATCCTTCGCCCTGCGTGGAGCCTGGATGCGATCCTTCGCCCTGCGTGGAGCCTGGATGCGATCCTTCGCCCTGCGTAAAGCCTGGATGCGATCCTTCGCCCTGCGTAAAGCCTGGATGCGATCCTTCGCCCTGAAGAGGACCCGGGGGCGAGACGTCGCCCTCTGTGGAGCTTGGATGCGATCCTTCGCCCTGCGTGGAGCTTGGATGCGATCCTTCGCCCTGCGTGGAGCCTGGATGCGATCCTTCGCCCTGCATGGAGCCTGGATGCGATCCTTCGCCCTGCGTGGAGCCTGGATGCGATCCTTCGCCCTGCGTAAAGCCTGGATGCGATCCTTCGCCCTGCGTAAAGCCTGGATGCGATCCTTCGCCCTGAAGAGGACCCGGGGGCGAGCCGTCGCCTTGTGCGGAGCCCGGGGGCGAGCCGTCGCCTTGTGCGGAGCCCGGGGGCGAGCCGTCGCCTTGTGCGGAGCCCGGGGGCGAGCCGTCGCCTTGTGCGGAGCCCGGGGGCGAGCCGTCGCCTTCTGCGGGCGCTGGAGACGAGCCGTCGCCTTCTGCGGGCGCTGGAGACGAGCCGTCGCCTTCTGCGGGCGCTGGAGACGAGCCGTCGCCTTCTGCGGGACTGTGGGGTGAGCCATCGCCGTCGGTGGAACCCAGGGGCAGCGGTTCAACTTCCCTTTCGCAGTCCTGGAGCCGGGGTGAGTGCACAGGGAAACCCCTGGGCGTAGGGGCGCTCCTTGGGGCCCTTAGGAGCAGATCGGAGTCTACTGGGCAGCCTGGAAATGAGGTGAAGCCTGCCTGGAGATCCACGAGCAGAGAAGGGCTCGCCTGGAGGTCCACGACATCAGTGGAGCTCTCTTTGGGACACTGAAGCGGAGACGAGCTCGTGGGGTCGCTCGGAGGCCGAGACGAGCTCGTGGGGTCGCTCGGAGGCCGAGACGAGCTCGTGGGGTCGCTCGGAGGCCGAGACGAGCTCGTGGGGTCGCTCGGAGGCCGAGACGAGCTCTCGGGAGGAGCCTGGAGCGGAGTCGTGCCCTCTGGAGGAGCCAGGAGCTGGGCGGAGCTCTCTGGAGGGACCTGGAGCTGGGCGGAGCTCTCTGGAGGGACCTGGAGCTGGGCGGAGCTCTCTGGAGGGACCTGGAGCTGGGCGGAGCTCTCTTGGAGATCCTGAGGCGGAGCCGAGCTTTTCGTGGGCATGTCGCCTTGGAAGGGGCTCTGGGATGTGGCGTCGTCTGGAGAGGGACTCGGAGGAGTCACTTCGCCTTCTGTGACCGGAGGTGGCGGCGCGGCGCTCTCGTGAAGACTCTGTGGCGGCGCGGCGCTCTCGTGAAGACTCTGTGGCGGCGCGGCGCTCTCGTGAAGACTCTGTGGCGGGAAAGCACGCTCCTGGAGACACTGTGGCGGCGTGGCACGCCCACGGGAACCTCGGAACAGAGCGGCACGCCTGTAGAAGCTCTGTGACGGCATGGTGTGCTCACCGACGCTCGGAGATGGTGTGGTGCGTCCACGAGAACCCCGGAACACAGTGGCACGCCTGTAGAAGCTCTGTGACGGCATGGTGTGCTCGCCGATGCTCGGAGATGGTGTGCTGCGTCCACGAGAACCCCGGAACACAGCAGCACGCTGGTAGAGACCCTGAGATGAAGCAGCCCTTTCATTAAAACATTGGGGCTGAGCTGCAGGCTCATGGGAAATCCGGCACGGAGCCACGTGCTCTTGAGAACCTTGGAATGGAGCACCTTCCTTCTCAAGGGAACTGTAGTGGAGATCCACCACCTCTATCCCCAACTTCCCCAGAAGCAGCCCGCTGAATTCGGCGAGTGAGCCGAATTTGCCCCCTTTGGCGCTCCATAGTGAGCTGGCTTTGGCAAGAACTTCACCCGACAGGAGGGAAATACAGAGGGCAATCTTGGCTCGTTCGGAAGGAAACCGGGAAATGTTAACAGCCACATACTCGCCGATGCCTTGCAGAAATCCGCCTAATTCGTCTTTTTTCCCCGAGTAACGAGCCGGTAATCCCCTCGCGCTCTCTGAGGGGCGTGGCGCAGCCGCGCTCTCATGATCCGGCTTCTGTGGATCTGATCCGCGAGGAGCGGCACTGAGCTTCCGGAGGAAATCCGAAGCCGGGTTCAGCTGCCGATCCGTCGCGGTCGGAATCGCGGAATAGCGAATCCGCGTTCGGTATAGGTCGGTCGTTCTGTCAGGCTGCAGACGCGGAAGCAGATAAAGTCCAATCATGTTCTTTATTGAGGTGCAAAAAACAAAACACTCATACACCAATGAAAACAAAAGCAAACCCAGACATCCGCTCGTAACGAAGTATCCACTATGAGCGCGAATGTCAAACGCCTAATCCCAATGCAAGTAAAGCTTTCGGCAATGAGTACTTCAATAAGGAAATGGAGTTCGGAGAAATAGCCAGCGGTGAATCCCGGCTTTTGAGCAGCCACGCGATTTACCTGCATGACAATACAACGACCGACAGCCTGTGACTCAAGAACGTGAGTTTATGTAGTCTGATCTTTCATGAGCCACAGCTGTCGGTAATCTTGGGAAGCAGCGTGACTGCTATCGAGGGGGGCGTGGCAGGGTGAATCCCGGACAGCTACAGAGGGGGGCGTGGCAGGGTGAATCCCTGACAGCTACAGACGGGGGCGTGGCAGGGTGAATCCCTGACAGCTACAGAGGGGGGCGTGGCAGGGTGAATCCCTGACAGCTACAGAGGGGGGCGTGGCAGGGTGAATCCCTGACACATATACAAATAATTATAAAAAAGACCAAGAAACCTATAAGTTGCATAAGAGTGCACACCTCTAAACTAATAAAGCACCTTTAGATTTGTATTGCACCCCCACTAGGTCTATCAACTGTTTGACTTGCCAACAATTTCCCACTCTTTCACTCTTTTTCAAAAAAAAAAAAAAAAGAAAAAAAAAAAAGAATTTTATATTAGTTGAAGTGTGAAAGTATCTTCTGTGTAGGAAGAATGCGGTAACTCAAAAACTTCTCTACCACAGTGAGCAAAATAGAAGGCATGTTATGTGATAATAATTAGTTTTTAATTTTACGGTTTTACATATAAGGATATAAAAGTAATATTATAAAGTATTATTATTTATTTTCCAAAAACCTTTACACTGCCTCAATTTAAATACACTTTTATCTTTATTTATTACTTTATTCATTCATTCATCATTCATTTTCTCCCACTTATCCGTAATTCGGGTCGCGGGTGCAGCAGTCTAAGCAGGCCCCCGCCTTCGACTGCCGCACAATTCTCACAGCACCATCCCTTACGGTTCCTCCTGCAGGTGGTGAGCCCACGGGAAGGCGGCCCCATGTGACGGACCTTGATATTTCCCTCGTAAGGGACCCCCGGAGCATAGAGGGTTAAGGGCCTTGCTCAAGGGCCCAAGAGTGGCAGCTTGGCGATACCGGGGCTTGAACCCCAGACCTCCCGATCGGCAACCCAGTGCCTTAACCGCTGGAGCCACCACTCCCCCTTTATTACTTTATTACTTTATTTATTTATTTATTTATTTATAGAGCATTAGAACACCATGACAAATTCCTTGTAAATGCAACCCATGCTACTTGGCAATAAAGGCAATTCTGATTCTGAAATAAAGCTAAAATAGAGAAGCCATGTGCTACTAATTAAATGCCCTGAAAGACATCAGAAATTATTTTAGAGAAACAATAGTTGCTGCCCATCAATCTGGGAAGGGTTATAAGGCCGTTTCCAAACAAGTGAAAGCTCATCATTCATTCATTCAATCATTGTTTTGTTTTATGAGATTGTTATGGCCAGTGCTCTCCTGTATGCTGTGGCAGACACAGACACTCAACAAACTGACCTGCAAGGCCAGCAATGTTGTTGGAGAGGAGCTGGACTCTCTGACAATAGTGTCTGGAAGGAGGATGCGGTCCAATGTACATTTAATTTTGGATAACTCCTCGATATCCAATACATAAAATACTAGTCAGCTCAAGAAGTACAGACTTATACAACCTTGATGCACCACAGAGCGCCACAGTACATTTCTGACTGTGGCCTTGATGTATATCCTATATATCTCCTCCCTCTAAATGTTACACAGCTGATCCATTATATATAGATGTTATACGATATAGACTTTATAGATATAGTTATATTTATATATTTTTATTTCACATTTATTTGTTGCTAATATCTCAATCAATAAAGTATTCTGATTTTGATTATTCTACATTGAGGAAGATAATTTAAGTAAAGTATTAAGTAAAGTATTAAGTAAAAACATGCATAACAGTTGCCAAACTTGTTAAAAACCTGGCCTGGGGTGAATGTCTCAGTAGATTTACTCCAAGGTGAGACCATGCATTTCTCTGAGAAATTGCAAAAAACCCAATAGCTACTTCTCAGACTCTACAAGCCAAATTTAGCATGTTAAAGTTCATGACAGTACAATTAGATAAAGACTGAACAAGTTTGGTTTGTTTGGAAATTATAACAGGTATAAGCCTCTTCTCTCTTAATAGAACATGGCAACAAAGCTTAGGTTTACAAAGTTGCACCTAAACAAACCACAAGACTTAAACACTGTCCTTTAGACAGATGAAACTAAAGTGAAGATGTTTGGTCATTATGCACAGAAAAACATTTGGGGAAAACTAAACACAGCATATCAGCAAAAACACCTCATACCAGCTCTCAAGCACAGTGGTGAAGAAGTGATGATTTGGGCTTGTTTTGTAGCCCAGGACTTAGGAAAACTAACAGTCATTGAGTTGGCCTTGATTTCTTCTGTATACCTTTGTAGAGTTAAATATGAAGCCATCTGTATGACAGCAAAAGAATGGCCAAAACTGGGTCATGTAACAGGACAATGAAAGCACACCAAAAATCCATAAGAGAATGGCTGATAAAGAACAGAATCAAGGTGTTGCAATGTCCCAGTCGAGACCTGACATGCTAAGGCAGGACCTCAAAAGAGTGGAAAAAACACTGTAAAGAAGAGAGAGTTCAAGTTCCTTCACAATGATTAGATCATACGAAACACAATTACTTTGTACACCTTAGGATACAATACTGTGTAGAGCTGCCTTTAGCAGCAATAACAAAGCGGTATGACAGCACAAGGCTGCACATACACTCACAAGGAGCAAAAACCTTCATATGTCTGTGTGCTAAAAGACATCGTCCTGTGCAACCGGTGCTATTCTGATTACGTTACAATGTATGCAATTTCATCATGGACAGCAAGTTAGAACACAGAGCAAACAGGAAAATTTGCTTGAAACTGGGCAAAACCACCACAGAAATGTTTGACATGATTTGGCAAGTTTGTTGATGCTGCAAAAAGTCGTTCAAAGGTGTTTTAAATGGAATGCACGCTTCAAGAGAGGAAGGGCATCAATGAAAGCCGACAAGAGATCATGAAGACCTCCAACAAACTCATCCTGTCAGGATCTTCCAGGCGCATGAAGCACACTTCCGGGTCGGCGGTCATCATGTTGTTTTTCCTGCACCTCCCCGTATTTAAGGACACCAAAGACTTTAGCTCGGGCCAGATTATCTCACCGGCTTCCAAAGTCCAAGAAAATTATTCTTGCCACCCTGCCTGCTCCTGTTCCTGTTCCTGCTCCGGATCCCTGTTCTGCTCTGTTTTGGTTTTGACCTCTGGACTGTTTTTGGTTTGAGTTTCTGCCTTGTCTTCATTTTTCTGTTTGCCGGCTCTTTTGGACTGTTTTTTTGGATTTGGTTTTTGTCTTCCCTGCATCATCCGCTTTGCCTGTGTTTCAGACCCCGGACTGTTTATTGGACTTTGTTTTTGCCATGCCCATTGTTCAGTGTGTTTCTTTATTAAAGCCTGTATTTTCGTTACTCCCTGTCGCATCCTGCATTTGGGTCCTCACTCACCTAGTCACCCGCAAGAGTTTCGAACAAAATAATCTTGCCCTGCAACGTGTCCCCTGCTTTACTGACACAACCCCCGAAAAAGACGAAACCATTCACAACATGTGCATGATGATTGTCGGAGAACAATCCACAACATTGGTGCCATTCTCAGCGTGTCATTAAAGACCGTCCATGTAATCCTCACTTTGTGATTTAAACATGTGCTGTGTTGCTGCCAAGTTTGTCCCCAGGATGCTGAACCAGGAGCAGTAGGAACAGCGTGTCACAGTCTGCCAAGAACTCCATCAGCGTGCTGTGGATGACCTGTCTTTCATGTTGAGGATCATTCATGTCAATGACAAAGCTTGGGTGTATGGGTATGACCCTGAGATGAAGCAACAGTCTACACAATGGAAAAACCCATTATCTCCATGACTAAAAAGGCAAGGCAGATCCGCAGCTCGACCAAGTGCATGCTCATCACCTTTTTCGACATTTACGACATCCAAACGTCAATAGCGAGTTTTACTTCTGGGTGTCTAAGGGAGGATATTCTGTAAAACAGCTTGTGGCACGCTAGCCTTAAAACTTTTTGATACCACATAGTAATTTATTTTACACATGGATTCTCTATTTTGGTTGATTTTTGTAAAAATAAATAATGACACTGTAATGGGTCATTTGTTGTTTATCTTGTTGTATTTACCTAATTATAAGACCAGATTTTTTATATTATGTCCTGGCACATAAATCTGTATAATTCAAGAGGACGTACTTTCATACTGACCAAGCAGAGTTTTTTATACTACAACTGTCCAGTTTTTGTCAGGGCAGAAGAGACTGTTGTAAGTGCAGGTAGATTTTATTATTCTGTGGACATTTCTACCTAAACCGAAAAACAGATTCAAAATGAGGCTTGGGTCAGTCGATCCCCAAAAATAATATCACAGTCAATTCTGTGTGTTTCATAGCACATGAAACAAAGATGAACACAATCCCAAGCTCATTATGCTAGAGCATGTTACAGGGGTTGATGTACTGGCTCTGCATTATTACACATTGCAGAGTGAAGAATATCACATATATTCATCCAGTGCCACTGGCTGCTAAATCTATTACCGTTCCAGTTTGGAACTCTTTCCATATTATATTACTACAAAAGTTGTTTATTGTTCTCATTCACTGAAGAACAAATAAATGCCACATCCTTCTATTCTACCACGTTTTTTGTACAATTTGTTGTGCATCTTTTTTTTGTATAATATTCTCTTTTTTTATATATATTTGCTTGATTCTAAGTGTCATGCAACAATGAGGTAATTAATGAGCATATATAAATGTAGTAAAAAAATGGCCATTAAATCTAAATGAGGATGGCCCAAATGTTCTGTGCCTTGTGCGTGTCTCTGAGAACGCTGGCTGTCACTACAGCCATCAGAGATGCTCCAACCAGAGTGATCTCCAGTGTGAATCTGCCATTCACTGTAACGGAATAGAGGACTCTATCCAGTGTAAGCAAAGGCTGAGCGAAGATCTTATCAGGACACAGAGACTGAGCGACGTCCTCTCCAGGAAAGGAAAAACTCCTCTGTAAAAAAACACATGGCAGTGAGCCACTCCTTGTGGCTCTAATTATGCTTCCCTTCCCTGTAGCTCCCATAATATGTTTCCTTTTAAGAAAGGCCTCCTACTTGGTGGAAAATGTTTCCGCTGCATTTATTTTGTAAGGTCTTTTATTCTGTCATGTAACGATGACAAAAAGGAGAGCGGATGCAAATGAGGGAACATTTGAATAAATGCTAAAACAAAACCAAACACAAAACAATGTGCTACGTAACGAATAAAACAAACACGTGATACACTATTCAGAGGTACAATAGTCTGTGGAAAATGTAGTCCATAATCCTGTCACTATTTCTATTCGACTCTGTCTGCCTACATTTTTGTGCCTGTTGATTTAGATTTTAATAAGGTGGTCAATAAAGTGTTTGCAAGTCTTTCCAATGATTTTGCCCAAGTTTTAAAGTCATCTCAAGTCTTTCAGCAGATTCTGGCAATCTTTACTATTTTAAACTCGAAAATCCTTTCTATAAGTTTGACTGTAGTTACTAAATAAATAACATTACACTATGCTTTATCTTTAATACAAGTGTTAAAATCTAGCTAATAAGCCACAATTATATAGAATCAAATGTTATTAGCTACATAGACACATTACCTTGTGCTTTTTGTGTATGTAAAATACTAAGAGTGAAATACTATTTGCAATTCATCATAAAAGGTATTTTTTTTTCTGTCTAAACAACACTGATAATTACTGAAAGATTGTTAGTGTTAGAAAAACTAAAGGCATAAAAACTCAGTATGAACAGAAAAATAAGAGTAATAGTGGGCTGTGTGTATATATATATATATATATATATATATATATATATATATATATATATATATATATATATATATATATATATAAACTAACAAAAACTGTGTGTGTGTGTGTGTGTGTGTGTGTGTGTTTGCTCACATCCCACTGCTTAAGAGAGCGCCATAGTTAATCCTTCACTGCAGGGTCCACTTTCCACTCACTTCCAAGCCCACAGGGAGAGAAAGAGGGAGTGAAAGAGTGAGAAATTGAGAACAATTGCACACTAGGGAGGGAGAGAGAGGGTCATCGATTGTTATGGCTTTTTGGGCAGCTGTGGGCTAAAGAGGCTGAAGAGAGCAGCCTTTTGTGCTCCCCCTCACAACTCCATTCAGCACCTTTCTCTATCATGGATGGAAACTGATGCTTGCTGCATTTGAGGGGGTGTAACACCAATACTGTACATGTGGGAGGAACGGCTTACATAACCAGTGGGTACTACTGGAGTCTTTACAAATTGTTGTAGAAAGAATATTTGTTTGCATGCAAGAGGTCGCAAACAAGGTCAGTTTGCAACCTGTCAAAAGTTCATCAGTGAAGTAAAAAAAAAATCTGTAAGACATAGACTGTAGTGTAAGAGGTTTTTTTTTTTTTTTAATAGTAAGATGCTTAACATCTTACACAATAATATAGTGACTGCTTAGCAAGAAGATCTATTCCACAGAATAGTTCAAACATTCACATTGAACACCATATTAAATATTATTAGTCATTCAGATGACATAACCCTCTATTTATCAAGGGGTACATAAGAAAAAAATCTAACTATACTTCAATAGGTTTTTGACTCCTTTCCTTTATTTGAACTCATTCGTATTTATCTCTTGTTCTTCACCTCCTCTATGCTGTCTTTGACATACATCTTTTTATATCTTTAAATCTCTCTTATTTCATATGGTTTTTATGTCTCACTAACTAAATATTTGTTACAATGCAAATAACATGAGCAAAGAGAATATTTGTTGAAATTACATTAAAACCAGTATATATAAAATATCTAACATGTATCTGTCTTCTATAAATGAAGTTTCTCCAAAGCACAGCACCATCAATGAACTTCCTTCAGTACTCAGTGTTTCGGTATACACACTCGGTTATCTAATATGCGTGTTTGTGCGTTTTATTAACCACTGCTTGGGAAGTGACATGTAATAACATCTTGGTAGGTGTTTTCCTCGTGTTTCTTCCCTGTAGCCAGACTCGCGTCCTGCTGAAACACAGCAGGTCTATTTTTATCAGGTGTTTTCTTATAGGAGGGTTTTAATATGCAATTTCACAACAGCTGAGAAGTTACATCACCCCCCACCCTCTATCGCAACATACACACACACCCACGCACACTGCAATGTCTCAGTGTATCTCTTTCCTTCTCTCATTTTCACACCATGCATTAAAAAGGCAAAAGTTTAAAAATACTCTCGGTCAGAGAGAAAGGCACGTCACCATGAAGACACCAAAAGAGCATCCTCTCTCCCTTCTCAGACCCACAGTGAGGGTGGCATTTGTAACAAATCAAGAGAAGCTTGCTGGATAATGAGATAGAGAAAGAGCAAGAGAAAGAGAAAGAAAGAGGGAGGACATATTGCTAGGATTAATTCTCCCCTGGGTCACCATGGTAACGCTATACCTCCTACAATTTTTTTTTCTCTCATTTGCAGAAAAAAAAAAACCTAATGTTAAATGTTTTGGTATGGAAATATAAGGGACTTGAACAGAGACACTTGATGCTCATAGTGCTGTACCCGAAGGTTGAGGTTGTCACTTGTTTGTAACGTCCCTGTCACATGACCACCAGTCACGCACCTTATTCTGTGCATAGTCTTCTGATTAGTAATCTTTAAATAACCTTGACTGTCAGTTTGCAAAATCTTGCTCTAGCATTGTGTCAATAACGATTCCGAGGCTGTTATCTACCTGTCAGGATGCACGTTTTGATCGTAGGCAGCTTTGCGTTTCCTTGTCTTGTTTATGCCTGCGTGCTGATTGCCTGACACTTTGCCTGCCTCACATTTCTAACTATTACCCAGCTCCTTCTTTAGTTCACTACAATGGATTTAATAAAAAGAGAAAACAGGCACTTGCATCTATCTCTCTACTATATTTAATAAAGGAGTGACAAGTGACGCCTATTGAGAACACATACTGCTTTCCATAGCGTATCAAGGTTACCATTTCATTGTCATTGGTGTAGTTCCAACTCACCTTTTCCCAGTTCTACCATTAGTAACTACTGTGCGTTTATGAGGTGGTATCAAACAGTTTCGAGACTTGCTCTGTTTACAAGAAAAAACGTTATTTATCTACGTTTACACACTATCACCTTCAAAATAATCCTCTTGCACAGTGATACAGTGCTCCCAGCGTTCCTGTCACTCCTGGAATGTGTCCTGGAAGTCTTCTTTTTGAAGCGTGTCAAGCATCTTCTGCTATTCGCACTGGATCTCTGCAATGGTGTCAAAAGCCGACCTTTGATTTGATTTGATCTTCATTTTTGGGAAGAGGGCGAAGTCTGCAAAAGCCAAATCTAGCAAGTAGGGTAGTGAGATCATTTGGGTTGTTCTCTATCATTATGCATAAGTTGCCGAATGGTTTTGACATTTCTGTGGGGCGAGCTTGTTGAAGGTCTTCCTGATCTCTTGTCGTCTTCCAGTGATGTTCTTCCGCTCTGGAAGCGCACTTGCCACTCAAAACACCTCAAACAACTCATTGCTGCATGTCAAACGACTCTGTGGCAGATTCGCCCAGTTTCATGCAGAATTTCATGTTTGCTCCTTGTTCTAATTTGCTTGTCAATGATGAAATTGCAGACATGGCAATACACATGGTCAGAAGCACCAGTTACCAATTAGCACTATTAGTCTCAAATACCATCTTGTATAAGCACGTCTGTGTGTTTATCTTGATTTATTTATATCTTGTTGCTGTGTTTCTGTGTTCTACCTTAGTTTCTCATCAGCTGGTTAATGATTGGTCTTAATTCATCTGCCTGTGCTCTACCTCCTGCAAGGAACATGGCATGCCAACGCTTTGTACTTGTGTCCTGCCTCTATAAACTCCCTTATGATCCCTTATGATGTAATCAATTGAAAACTATTTATCTTGGTAGCACCAAAGGCCTAGACCAAAGCATATTGTTAAAACCTAAAAAAATAATGTAAAAGTCATTCTGATTAATAATTGAGCTTTTGAGGTCATTGTTATGCCCAGCAGCTGTATTTACATACATTGAATGTATTTACACATTGTTCACACATTCTTTTTGATTGTTCATTTTGTGTTATCTCTTCAACCAAGGCAAATCATCTATTATACATAATGCATTGTGAGTATCTACGTTTTAACACTGAGAATAGCTGCAAGGAGCAAGTTGGTCCATATTTAATAAAAAAGGATGGATGGAATAAAATAAGATGTAAAGTAAGTATTGTTTTCGATTATGTATTGTAGCCAGAGGTCATGTGTGTTTATTGTACCTGTTCTTTCAACCCGGCTTTAGATGAATGGGGCAATTTTATTTTATTGGTGTGTTATGTTAATAGAACTGTGACCATTCATACAACCAATTCATTGTGCATGGTGTGAGCTTGTTTAGCTTTCAAAACAACATTTGTGGGAAAAAAAAGAGTCTATGACGTTACAAATGGAGGGTCAAATGAGACCAAAAAAAGAAGGTTTGTAAAAAAAGAAATATAAATGGGGCACAGAAAACACTGATGTGGAGAGGACTAAAAAGCACCCATACAGCTAGAGATAGATAAACTAGAGATAGATAAGATAAAAAAAAGCAAAAGGAAGAAGTACCCAGAGCGGCACTTTGTCAGAATGGTTCAGTTCACTTGCTGGGTTTAAAAAAAAAAATGCTGAGTCAAAAATGTGTCAAGATTACATTTTATCTGAGGTGTGAGAAAGGAGCAGTAGACTTTTCACAGTGAATATGAATATATATATATATATATATATATATATATATATACACACACACACACACACACACACACACACGAACATACATACATACATACATACATACACACACACACACACACACACACACACACACACACACACACACACACACACACACACACATATATATACAGTGAGGAAAATAAGTATTTGAACACCCTGCTATTTTGCAAGTTCTCCCACTTAGAAATCATGGAGGGGTCTGAAATTGTCATCGTAGATGCATGTCCACTGTAAAAGACATAATCTAAAAAAAAAAATCCAGAAATCACAATATATGATTTTTAAACTATTTATTTGTATGATACAGCTGCAAATAAGTATTTGAACACCTGTCTATCAGCTAGAATTTTGACCCTCAAAGACCTGTTAGTCTGCCTTTAAAATGTCCATCTCCACTACATTTATTATCCTAAATTAGATGCACCTGTTTGAGGTCGTTAGCTGCATAAAGACACCTGTCCACCCCATACAATTAGTAAGAATCCAACTACTAACATGGCCAAGACCAAAGAGCTGTCCAAAGACACTGGAGACAAAATTGTACACCTCCACAAGGCTGGAAAGGGCTACGGGGAAATTGCCAAGCAGCTTGGTGAAAAAAGGTCCACTGTCAGCAATCATTAGAAAATCATTAGAAAATGGAAGAAGCTGATCATGACTGTCAATCGCCCTCAGACTGGGGCTCCATGCAAGATCTCACCTTGTGGGGTCTCAATGATCCTAAGGAAGGTGAGAAATCAGCCCAGAACTACACGGGAGGAGCTGGTCAATGACCTGAAAAGAGCTGGGACCACCGTTTCCAAGGTTACTGTTGGTAATACACTAAGACGTCATGGTTTGAAATCATGCATGGCACGGAAGGTTCCCCTGCTTAAACCAGCACATGTCCAGGCAAGTCTTAAGTTTGCCAATGACCATTTGGATGATCCAGAAGAGTCATGGGAGAAAGTCATGTGGTCAGATGAGACCAAAATAGAACTTTTGGGTCATAATTTCACTAAACGTGTTTGGAGGAAAAAGAATGATGAGTACCATCCCAAGAACACCATCCCTACTGTGAAGCATGGGAGTGGTAGCATCATGCTTTGGGGGTGTTCTTCTGGACATGGGACAGGGCGACTGCACTGTATTAAGGAGAGGATGACCGGGGCCATGTATTGCGAGATTTTGGGGAACAACCTCCTTACCTCAGTTAGAGCATTGACGATGGGTCGAGGCTGGGTCGTCCAACATGACAATGCCCTGAAGCACACAGCCAGGATAACCAAGGAGTGGCTCTGTGAGAAGCATATCAAGGTTCTGGCGTGGCCTAGCCAGTCTCCAGACCTTAACCCAATAGAGAATCTTTGGAGGGAGCTCAAACTCCGTGTTTCTCAGCTACAGGCCAGAAACCTGACTGATCTAGAGAAGATCTGTGTGGAGAAGTGGGCCAAAATCCCTCTTGCAGTGTGTGCAAACCTGGTGAAAAACTACAGGAAACGTTTGACCTCTGCAATTGCAAACAAAGGCTACTGTACCAAATATTAACATCGACTTTCTCAGGTGTTCAAATACTTATTTGCAGCTGCATCATACAAATAAATAGTTAAAAAATCATACATTGTGATTTCTGGATTTTTTTTTTTTTTAGATTATGTCTCTCACAGTGGACATGCACCTACGATGACAATTTCAGACCCCTCCATGATTTCTAAGTGGGAGAACCTGCAAAATAGCAGGGTGTTCAAACACTTATTTTCCTCACTGTATATATATTATATATATATATATATATATATATATATATATATAGATAGATAGATAGATAGATAGATAGATAGATAGATAGATAGATAGATAGATAGATAGATAGATAGATAGATAGATAGATAGATAGATAATGTTGATTATGTTGAAAATGAAGAATGTGGGTTTTGTTAAATCTTTGTTGAAAAAAAATTATTAAACCAGACTATTAAAGTATTAACACTTGCAATTGTGTTGATATCCTCATGGGACCTGCATTAGAAAATTTGGTTTGAGGTAGCAGCTTGAAGAACATATTTGAAGTAAGTTAGTAGACCCTAAGGGCCACAGTTGTGCATGTCAGTTTATATCGACATGGTTTGTAAAGTAAAACATCTCAATAGAGTATATTTTATCCTTCCTGCCTACGCAGATAAAGCAAATAATTAGAAAATAATTGATTGTAGACCCCAGGTGATGTGAGTGTCAATGGCTGATAAGAAATGTAGAGTTTTTTTTTAATGGATTATTAACAAAGTGAGAAAGAGCTATTAAATAATACACTGTAATACAATACAAAAACAGAATGTTAAGAATATTTAAGAACACATTAAAACTAGTTGTTGGTTTGTAAATTTACTGATTGGATTGTGTCAGATGGATGTTGGGCTGATTGCTTTATTGCTTTAACTGATTGCTTAGTTAAATGAAGCTTAAAGACATTACAGTAGGTCACATACAATACATTGCCATTTGTTATTACATTTATTATATAATTTGGGTATCTTATTCAGAATAGAACATTAGGTCATGTTGGCAAACCGTGAAAATAAATGCCAGACTATTATATACTATATGGATAAAAAAAAGGTTGTGGACTTGTATTCTTTGTATGTGCTTTTTAAATATCCTATTTCAAATTTCTTCTCCTTCTTTTGTTTGCTTCCGTTAGAGGTCACCACAGCGGCTCATCTGTTTCCATATTACTCTGATCTCTACATCTGTCTCTTTCAAACCAACCACCTAAATGTCTTCTCTCACCCCATCCAGAAACCTCCTCCCTGGCCTTCCTTTTTGCCTCTGCCTGGCAGCTCTATCTTCAACATACTTCTACCGATATACCCTATGTACCTTCAAACCATCTCAATCCAATCCCTCTTTAACCTTGTGTCCAAAACGTCCTTCTGTCCCGATCTCTCCAATAAACTCATCTTTTATCTTGTCTTTCTTCATCACTTGCAATTAAAATAGCAGCGTCTTCAACTCTGCCACCTTCAGCTCAGGATTCTGTCAGCTTTTTATTTGCTGTTTTAATAACCTCCACTTTTCTTGAAGGATGTTCCACTAGGTTTTGGAGTGTTCTTATGGATATTTGTGCTTATTTAGACAAAAAGGTGTTAATAAAGTCAGGTACTGATGTAGGTGAGGTGAGGTGAGGAGGCCTGGGGTGTTCCAATTCATCACAATGGTGTTCAATAGGGTTAAGGTTAATGGTCATGGAGCTGGCTTTGTGTACAGTGTCATTATCATGCTGGAACAGCTTTGTGTCTCTTTAACGCTAATTCATACAAAAAGACATCCAATACAATTGTGTTCCACTTGTGTTGTGTTTGAGAAATGGCTGGGATATCAAGTGTCCCAAAACTTTTGTCCATATAGTGAAACATTTTATATATTTTAATAAGCCATTCACATTTCTAATGATGATTTCTGCTTGCTGTATACAATAATCATTGTAAAATTGATCAAACTCTGATTGTGAATGCATATTACTAAAAGAATTAATAATAATAAAAAAAGGAATTAGTTTTTTAAAGACACTTGGAAACTATTTCTAGATGGTAGCACAAAGATTTCACAATAAATCTTACAACTTTAAGCATATACATGTGAGGAAACCTGGTGGACTAGTGGTTAGGATGCGGCGCTCTCACCTCTGCGGCCCGGGTTCGATCCCCGGTCAGGGAACTAACCCCAGCCACTCTTAGTGCAAGTCCCAAGCCCGGATAAATGGGGAAGGTTGCGTTAGGAAGGGCATCCAGCGTAAAAACATGTGCCACATCAAACATGCGGATGATCAACTGTGACGACCCCTAATGGGAGAAGCTGAAAGAAAATGTGAGGAAACATTTAATATTTGTCAGGAACTATGTTTCTCAGAAACAACTGCACTCATTAACTTTTCTTACCATAATCTTGATAATATTATGATAAAAGACTAACAATGCCACATCTGTCACCCTCATTTGTATATCAGCTGTCTTGTCTGTCTGCCTGCCTTTTATAATAATAATAATAATACAAATAATAATAATAAAAAAATAATAATAATACTATTAATAACAATTATAATAACAACAATAAAAAATAATAATCATAATAATAAAATAATACTAATACTAACAACAACAATTATTATTATTATCATTATAATTATAATTATCATTATATATAAAACTGTGGACTCCTGTCAGAGCCAGCAAGGTCTTTTTTGCAGGCCTAAACACAATATCAGAATTTCTTAATATTTTTTCCATTAATATGTATTAAATTATTTCAAAGGGTTTTTTGTCTTCATTTCATAGCATTTATTTTGGTTGTGCTGCTTCCCGAAGTGTACATTTAGGTCAGAGTTCCTATCGGATCATATTTCAGCCAACATCATGTGTTGCCTGGGTCACAATTTGCGGGAGGTCTTCAGAATCAGCAATGCGAGCACTTGTATCATAAATTACATCTTGTTCAAAGGCTTTTGCTTAAACTAATCACATTTCACATTACAATGACATTGGCATTTTCACATCTTTTGATTGAATTGTCAGAGAGCAGTCAGAGTTTGCATTGGTAGCAAACTGCACAAGCATAAATATATTTTTGTGTATTTAATAGCTGTTTTTTATTTCACAATGGCAGAAGAAAAGAAATAGATTTGGTTGCAAATGCACATAAAAGGCCATTTTCAAAAAGGACTTTTCGAAAAAAGCTCGACATCGAGAGGAAATGTCAGCCAAAACAGTTTAAAACAGTTGTTAAGCTTTTTTACGAATCATTTATAGTTTTGCAGTTTTGTTCATGTAGAACTTGCACAAAAACCCACACTTTGACTTTGTTTAAAATCCACAGCAAAATTTTAACGCGTGATAAAAATGCAGAAAAAAGCACGAAAAACCCAAGGTAATTTTATGAGGTTAAAAAAGATGTTTTTGCTTGAGATGATGTGTTCATCATGTTGTGATGCAGTGCTGTGTTATACTGTGTTTCTGTATAATATTGACGGTTTCTATAGCCGTGCCATCATAATGATGGTACTAAGAGATGAATTGATTCTGGTAGGACACCACTGAAAGCCCCGGTGTTAAAAAAGCACTGACTGCCACCGGTTATAATATATCAAAGTCTAATATGAAACACTTGACTCTACTCAAAACTAGTTCAGTCTCTTTTTTTACGCTATCTTTCCAGCTTTTTCTAATTCACTCACTCCCTCGATCAAGTCTCTGATGCATTCAGTCAGTGAATGCATATAGTTTATGGATCTAACTCCAGCTATCGCTTCTTCACTCTGCATCACTGGAGGTTCTATCTCTCACACCTGACTGGCTTTTCCCTTTAATGAAGTCTATACTATACTTCATACTTCTCCTCCCTATCTTCAGCTCTCTTTCGTGCACTCTATCCGTTTTATCTGGGGCTGCGGTGAGGAAGTTGCTCTTCACGTCAGCTGATAGCAGAAAGCCACGGTGGGCAATCTGCCAGACAGCCAAAGCAATCAGATATGCATGGAATCCTAATACTGTCCACCACACACATTCACACACAGAAGTACTGTGAACCACAGAGAGAATATGACAGCCAAAATTATTGTCAGTGAGCCCAGAAGTGTTCTTGACTGAGCTAAATTTAGAGCCGAAAGCTGAAAGAGGAAAATTGCACAAACAATAACTTGCCTAGCCATTTCTTCTTTGTCTCTCATATACCTGTGTGTCATTGTGTGTCTGTTTCAATGCAGGCGTATATGAGCGTCTGGGGGAACGAAATGGAGGGAATGGTGTATTTATGGAATGAAGAAGTGCAACAGGGGAGGGAGGGATACATTTTACTTCAAAGTGTTTAAAAACCAAATGAAAGAGGACATGTTACTTTCACATGCATCACTTTTTACATGGATTACTTCTACCTGGGTGAAATATTACAAGCACCACATATCAATTGCAGTGCTACATGGAAACTGTACATTATATCCAGCACACATCAATCTCAGATATATATACAGTGAGGAAAATAAGTATTTGAACACCCTGCTATTTTGCAAGTTCTCCCACTTAGAAATCATGGAGGGGTCTGAATTGTCATCGTAGGTGCATGTCCACTGTGAGAGACATAATCTAAAAAAAAAAAAATCCAGAAATCACAATATATGATTTTTTAACTATTTATTTGTATGATACAGCTGCAAATAAGTATTTGAACACCTGTCTATCAGCTAGAATTCTGACCCACAAAGACCTGTTAGTCTGCCTTTAAAATGTCCATCTCCACTACATTTATTATCCTAAATTAGATGCACCTGTTTGAGGTCGTTAGCTGCATAAAGACACCTGTCCACCCCATCCAATCAGCAAGAATCCAACTACTAACATGGCCAAGACCAAAGAGCTGTCCAAAGACACTAGAGACAAAATTGTACACCTCCAAAAGGCTGGAAAGGGCTACGGGGAAATTGCCAAGCAGCTTGGTGAAAAAAGGTCCACTGTTGGAGCAATCATTAGAAAATGGAAGAGGCTAAACATGACTGTCAATCGCCCTCGGACTGGGGCTCCATGCAAGATCTCACCTCGTGGGGTCTCAATGATCCTAAGGAAGGTGAGAAATCAGCCCAGAACTACACGGGAGGAGCTGGTCAATGACCTGAAAAGAGCTGGGACCACATGTTTTCAAGGTTACTGTTGGTAATACACTAAGACGTCATGGTTTGAAATCATGCATGGCACGGAAGGTTCCCCTGCTTAAACCAGCTCATGTCCAGGCACGTCTTAAGTTTGCCAATGACCATTTGGATGATCAAGAGGAGTCATGGGAGAAAGTCATGTGGTCAGATGAGACCAAAATAGAACTCTTGGGTCATAATTCCACTAAACGTGTTTCGAGGAAGAAGAATGATGAGTACCATCCCAAGAACACCATCCCTACTGTGAAGCATGGGGGTGGTAGCATCATGCTTTGGGGGTGTTTTTCTGCACATGGGACAGGGCGACTGCACTGTATTAAGGAGAGGATGACCGGGGCCACGTATTGCGAGATTTTGGGTAACAACCTCCTTACTTCAGTTAGAGCATTGAAGATGGGTCGAGGCTGGGTCTTCCAACATGATAATGACCCGAAGCACACAGCCAGGATAATCAAGGAGTGACTCTGTAAGAAGCATATCAAGTTTCTGGCGTGGCCTAGCCAGTCTCCAGACCTAAACCCAATACAGAATCTTTGGAGGGAGCTCAAACTCTGTGTTTCTCAGCGACAGGCCAGAAACCTGACTGATCTAGAGAAGATCTGTGTGGAGGAGTGGGCCAAAATCCCTCCTGCAGTGTGTGCAAACCTGGTGAAAAACTACAGGAAATGTTTGACCTCTGTAAATGCAAACAAAGGCTACTGTACCAAATATTAACATTGACTTTCTCAGGTGTTCAAATACTTATTTGCAGCTGTATCATACAAATAAATAGTAAAAAAATCATACATTGTCATTTCTGGATTTTTTTTTTTAGATTATGTCTCTCACAGTGGACATGCACCTACGATGACAATTTCAGACCCCTCCATGATTTCTAAGTGGGAGAACTTGCAAAATAGCAGGGTGTTCAAATACTTATTTTCCTCACTGTATATATATATATATTCATTCATTCATATATATATAAAGGTGTATCACTTGTTCATCATTATTGGCAGCAATATATTTTCCCCTTTGCATATTGTGTACATTTGTTAACCAAATAATTGAGTTTAAAATAAATCATTAGATTAGGCAGTAGACTAGTATTTGAAAATAATGATGCATTATTCTAGTCGCATTTTTACATTGACATATTTCTGTTTATTGCAATGAGCTCCTCTTAATAATGCAGAGAACTGTGTGAAAATATAATGCATTGCTAGTGCCATGCAATCACCAAATGACAGTCTATATAGTACAGCTAAAGCAAATATAAATCTAAATAAAAATTACAATTGAAAATAACACATGCTGGATTAATTAAAATTAACCCGATTTCCTTGCATAAATATTTTATTTATATAGCATAATACATAGCCTGTAAGATGCTAGGCCAGGCTTTTTATATCTTTCATTTTCTTTTTCTGCATATGTGACTTAGATATGATTGTAGCTTATGATATTTATTCATTTATGCATGAATGTATTCCAGGAGGAATACAACCTGGATGGGACATTGGTTTGTCACAGGGCACCATGCACATATGCATTCACATGTTAAATTGCACCTGGGAAATTGAATCGAGCCCATCTACCTAATCACCATCGGGAGATAAGAAGAAACCGGAAAACTCGGCAGAAACACACATTATATATTGACCCTGAGGTGATAATACAGTATATCTTATCTTATCATTTGCAGTCCACCAATACAAACCAGTAGTATTCCTAATTAAATGTGGTTTATTCCTTGCCTTACAGCTCACATCTCTGCATGCCAACGTGTAAAGAAATATATCTTTTTCTTCTGTTTAGGAAGCTCAGTGGATCGTACACTGATGTATACACACATCAAGCAGTAAGCGATGATCTTAGTGAGGCTTCAGTCATTCAAACGGTTTAGTGAGTAGGATGAAGCAGGAACCGACCACGGTTGTCAGTTTGCATTCAAATCTGTAAAACCCAGTGCTAAAAATATGTAAAGGCAGCTTACAGCAAGCCACAGCTCTAGCAGGGTATGTGCAGCTGCACAAAAATGCATGTACTAAAATTAATATTGATCTCTGCCCACATATACCAACAATGATTATGAATATGTTTACTGGTGAAAGCCATTTGCACTGTGAATGAAGCTTGGATCTGTAATCATTATAACTCCTGTTTGCACTCAGGTTTTATTATCATTATTATTACTATTATTATTATTGATTTGTATGTTATGTAACTTGTGTAAGTACTTGGAATAGTTGAATGGTTTATTAGCTATTTTTATATTTGAATTGTTTTAAAGTAGACGAAAAGCACACCCTATATTTACCCTGCTAATAACTTATTTACTGAAGTAATATTTGGGTAAATGAGAATCAACAAAGAATGAACACTGCATTTGTATTTTGTATGACACTATCTTTAGCCAGGTGGTTTCAAAGCAAAAGAATTATAATTCATTGATTTACTGAATTATTTTTATTTATTCATTTTTATTAAGAGGTTGTGTTCAATTGATGTTTTATATCAATTGTATTTGAAATCAAGACAATTCAAACTGAAAAATGAATTAGAAATTAAAACATTTGAGGTGACGGAAGCATAAACAGTATATATTTTTTTCAATTACGGGACTGAAGTACCAGCTTTCATTCCATTAAAAAAACCCTCTGTGCATGAGTGGTAAACCCCTTGCATGTGGCTTGCTATAAACTAATCATTTAATAATAAGAGTAAACGAGTTTCTAGCAGCTTTCTTTTCTATATGAACCAGGATGTTTGCGTAACACATGGTGACATATTATACAATAATATACAATCATCGGTTTATTTACAGACACTACATGTCACTCCAATGCAGCTTAAGAAGAGGGAAATAAAACTGTAGTTGTCATAAACAAGTATAAAACCCCTAAGTTTATTTTTATATTTTATAGTTAATTAAATCATGATGTGGGATTGTACAATGCATCCGGAAAGTATTCACAGTGGTTCACTTTTTTGCACATTTTGTTATGTTACAGCCCTATTACCTGGTTTCCCCCAGACATGACGCTTGCCATTCAGGCCAATAATTTCAATCTTTGTTTCTCATGGTCTGAAGGCTCTTCAGGTGCTTTTTGGCTAACTCCAGGCGGATTGTCATTGTGATTTTTACTGAGGAGTGGCTTTCATCTGGAAAGCCACTCTACCATACAGACCTGATTGGTGGAGTGCAGCAGAGATAGTGGTTCCTCTGAAAGGTTCTCCTCTCTCCACGGAAAAATACTGGAGCTCTTTCAGAATGATAATTGGGTTCTTGGTCACCGCTCTGACAAAGGCCCTTCTCCCCCTGATTGCTCTGTTTGCTCTAGGAAGAGTCTTGGTGGTTCTAAACTTCTATTAACGGATGATAGAGGCCACTGAACCCATTGGGACCTTCAATGCTGCAGAACTTTTACTGTACCATTTCCCAGATCTGAGCCTCGATACAATCCTGTCTCTGAGGTCTACAGACAATTCCTTGGACTTCATGGCTTGGTTTATGCTCTGGCATGCACTGTGGGACCTCATATAGACAGGTTTGTGCCTTTCCAAATCATGTCCAATCTACCACAATTTACCACAAGTGGACTTCAGTGAAGTTGATAATCTCAAGGATGATCAGTGGAAACAGGATGCACCTGAGCTCAAATTTGAGTGTCATGGAAAAGGCTGTGAATACATATGTATATGTGATTTTTTTTAATTTTTAAAAAATTTGCAAAGATTTCAAACAAAATTCTTTTACATTGTTATTATGGGGTATTGCTTGTGGGACTTTAAAGACAATAATGAACTTAATCCATTTTCTGGATGCACTGTATGATTATAAATGGTTCTTTAAAAAGCTTAACAACGCTTTTGAACTCTTTTGGCTGACATTTCCTCATAATTTCCAACTTTTCTTTAAAACTCTGACTAGTGCGCTTTCTGACCATCCAATCAAAGGATGTGAAAATGCCGATGTGATCGAATGCCTTGTAGTAGTTAAAGTAAGGAAGTACTACTGAAAGATTAAAGCAACAGCTTTCAAGCCAAATAAAGCGTTTATACGTATTTGCTGACTCTGCTCGCCTTACAGCAGATACATTTAACCCAGGCAACACGTAATGACGGCTGAGATCTGATTGAATAGAAACTCCAATGTAAACACACCTGGTGACGCTGCTACATGGGAATAATTTATTACATATTTATGGACAAAAATCTATTAAAATCTAAGTCTGTAATTCAGATTTTGGAGTTTTTGCCCCTGACAGCCTATCACTGTCATATTAATGTACACATCAAAAAATATGCAGATAAACAAATATGGGTTGTAATAGTATGTTGGGTGGAGGGAAGAAAATATTGCTGATAGAATTACAGAGTAATTACCCAGCTGCATGTGTAAATATAACACCGCCCTACCAGATGTAAAATCTCTTTGTTGGTTTCTCAAAAGTGGTTAAGAAATTGACAAAGTGAGACGCCTGAGAGCAGTAAACAAAGTGGCTGCCATCAGATTGTATGTTTGATGAAGTACATCTTCATTCCACAAAAGAACTGGGCTGTTGTGCCTTTTGAGTATGTGAATGGCACATCCCACAGTTGCGTGCAGACACAGTAGTCTAGTGAAATCTGGTCCAACAGTGCAACTCATTCTTCTGCCGTCAACAACACTGAACTGAAGTGACAATCACAGCCCAATTCACAGCTGGTCTATATAGAAGAAAAGAAAAAAAGAAAGAAAGAAAGAAAGAAAGGGAAAGAGAGGCACCTACCCACCCTATCCCTGCCTACCACTATAACCACACACCCTAACCTACCGATCACCATTACCACAAACTCCGACAGACCCCATCACAACAAGTTCCCACTCACCACCATGAAAAATATGCATACCACCATAATTTCCCATACATTTCCTAATAATAAACAGGACCTTTTTTTTTACATGTTCCATTAACTAGTCTACTAGCAAGTCTTGCTCTCTCTCTTATTTGGTGAAGGCAGTTCTTCAGGTGATTGTTGATGAAAGAAGTCAGAGGAGAATGGCCAAATGGATTTAAGCTTACTGGAAGCTTATAGTAACTCAAATACACTTTTTAGAAATGTGCATTTTTATCAAAACCAGCAGTACATTGGCTACAAAAGCACACCTTAGCTCTCAGTGATGTCCCATCTGAATCAATCCACCTCGTAATACCATAATTCTGATGCCACAGATATATAAACCATTAATAGTATACAGAAACAAAGCATGAAAGAATGCTGCATCACACGCAGGTATCTCATGCAGGAAGAACGAATGCAATTTATAAAGCAAAAACCAAAGAAAAACCCAACTCAACTCAAGTTTTCTATCACTGCCGCCACAGCTGAACGGCCCACATACATCATCTCTAGGACCCCGGATTTGTGGGGATTTAAAATGAAGGCAAATTTTGTCTTTTTGTCCAAATTCTACAGGAAAGCAAACGCAAAAATATAAACAGTTCATGAAAAAGCTTAGCAACTCTTTTGAACTGTTTTGGCAGACCAGGTGCCAGGTCCTGAAAAAAAAAAAAAAAAAGAAAAAGTCTTGTAAATGTCCTTGTAAGTGTATTTGTGGCTAAATAAATTTCTTATCCTCAGTCAGCCATTGTGGAATGAAAAAACAGCTATTAAGTCTGCACAAATATATTTACAGTTTGCTAAAGATGCAGTTTGCAAACTCTGACTAGTGCGCTCTCTGACTATCTAGTTAAAGGATGTGAAAATGCTGATGTTATTGTACACCTGCTAGATGGCCCCAGTTTCGCCAGCTCAAAATCTGATTGGTTAAAGTCACAGCCTCAAGCAACATGTACTTTACACTACAGCAGCCCACACTCCTGATTCTGAAGGCTGCACGAGAGATTCCTTTAACCTTGGCAACGTGTGAATTGATGACAGAAATTTGATAGGAAAGAAACAAAAACAGACTCCAGAAAGCAGCTTAACCAAAAGTAAAGCTATATGATGAAGAGAATAGACTATTGGGAATTATTTAATACGGTATTCATGGAAAAAAATAAAAAATAAAACATAAGTAATTTTGATTTCCCGTTTTTAGACCTTCTTGTACCTGATGGCCCTCCACAGCTGGGCACAGGCTAAAACAGTAAATAAAACAGCCGAAGATTGGGAAAGACAATGCTCCTATTGAAGTGTTTGCTGACATTACTTATCAGAATTGAAAATCACCTTGCCACTCCAAATCACATACTTCAACCCCAGTTCCTATCCCACATCTACACATTCATATCAGTGTGTTACTTTAGAATGGACCAGTTTTCTTTCCTCAGAGTGAAAAGTTCTACAATTGTGTTAAATCCAGAATTTACTACAACAACCAAGCTAGTTTGTTCTTGGCAGTAAATCAATCTCTACTGTCCTGTCTCACACGTTCACTCATTTAAATGTACTGTAAATTGAGGGAAGGGCACAATCACTCCTCATCCCATGCACAGTTTATTAATGATGCAGAGAAATAAAGGGACATAGAAAATAAAACAATAATAATATTAGCCTGGCGATATTCTGACATTGTACTATTCAAAAGCAATCAGCAGTTAGAAAAGGGACATAGGCCGTTTTTTTTTTTTTTTCATACAGCTTGGGCAGCTGGCGAGATTTTTCAAATGTCCCACTTCCTCCCTTGCCATAGCCAATTTGTCAGCCAGTCATAATGGTAAATTACTTTTGCAAAACAACTTAGTTATTTCTGACCCCCTGCTTTTTGTTATTTGCACACTCTTTGTAAATAATAAAAAAAAACCTTTTTTTTTTTTTTTTTTTAGGCAGCATGCATCGTGTGTACATACTGTACATCATCTCCATCAACAGTGATAGATTACACTAATTATACTTAATATAATGGTATTTCCTGCAAAGATGGGCACTGATTTATTAATTAAATTTTTTATTTTTTTTATTTGTATAAGTTCATTGTATAGCTTTATTGTAACTCTAATTATATCCTGTACACCTGACTTTTCCACACTAAAGACATGATTAAAAATGAGTGGGTTCCAATTAGGTTATGTAAATAACGCTGTGTTTAAACTGGGTCATGCTCATCATGTTCACCTGAACATTTCACATGAACGGTTCACTATTAATATATTCATAACTTAGACGCTTTATAACATCAGGAAATTATGCCACATGTTTGGAAATTGGTATAGTGTAAAATAAAGGTGAAATATCTGTTAAAAAAGAATGTTTACATGGTAATTCACCAACATCTGTGTGTAAAATGTTAATAGTTTTTTCTTATAACATAGTTGCTTTATAAACTTCTCTAGGTTACGTATGTAACTCTATTTTCTTTAGGGAACGAAATGCTGTGTCGAAACAATTTGGGAACGCCTCGCGTTGTCCACGCTCTGAATTACGTGTAAAATCTGGCCAATAGGCAAGTCATGATGTCATTGGCGGGCGACGCCGCGTAAACCAGAAAGCTACAAAATGGTTAAGCGATAGTAGTGACATTAGCTTCTGTAAAAAGATAAGGTCAGCGCCGTAGGGATGCAGGGAGTAGTGCCTGTTGATGCATCGTCTTGTTCCATCAGGAAACTAGGGTTACATACGTAACCTAGAGACGTTCCCTTTCAGGAACTCAAACTGCGTCGAAAATGCTTTGGGAACGAGTGTCCAATCACGCCATACTGACCAGTTCCTGCCTTGTGTGTCTGAGCACAACCAGCATGCAGGACAGAAGAGCTGAGAGTGGCTCTGATGTCAAGGTCATAGAACCTGACAAAGGTCAAAGGGGTGGACCAGCCCGCAGCGTTACATATGTCCTGGAGAGAAACTACAGCGGACCAGGCCATAGAGGCCGCCATACCCCGGGTGGAATGAGCCTTGACTTCGCAAGGAGTGGGAAGACCAATAGAACATGAGGAAATAGCATCCACAATCCATCTGCTAAGAGTCTGCTTATTGGCCGGAAAACCTTTCCTATAAGACAAACAGCTGCTCCAAATTTGTGTTCAGTGCTCACACTGTGACTCAGATAGAGCCGCCAGCACAACGGCTAAGCAGACATGTAAACCTTCAGAGTTGATGGGGCCAACACTGTGGCAAACTGTTCCTGCAAAAACTCCAGAACTGAAACAGCCAGGCAGTTGACTGGATCTAACTGGTGGTGCTCACACCATGTGGTGAACAGATGCCATCTAGCATCATACAACCTCATTTTGAAGGGAGCTCTGGAATGGAGGATGTTCTCCACTACCTCATTAGAGAGACTAGCTGCTAGAAACTGTGCCCCCTCAGGGGCCACAGACATAGCTTCCATAACTCTGGGCAGGGGTGAACCAGTGTTCCACCTGCCTGGAAGAGGAGATCCCTCCTGGGAGGAATTTTCCAAGGAGGTCCCTCGAGGAAGGACACCAGGTCCGTTAACCAAGGTCTGCCTGGCCAACGAGGTGCCACCAGGAGAAGACGGACTCCTTCCTGGCGAACTCTCTCCAGAACTCCCGGGAGCAGCCCGATAGGGGGAAAGGCATACAGACGTAGCTCCTGCCATGTCTGCACAAACCTGTCCAGTGAGGCTGGGTGAGAGAAAGAACCAGAGGGGACAGTGCAAAGTTTCCTGAGTCGCAAACAGATCCACCTGGGCTCTGTAATATCTCTGCCATATCTGCTCCACCACCTCGGGGTGGAGCCTCCATTCCCCAGGCCTCGGTCCTTGCCTCATAAGGGCATCTGCTCTCAAATTTAAATGTCCCAGGGATGTAAACTGCTCTCAACAAGAGGAGTTTTCCCTGGGACCACTGGAGGATCTGCCACGCCAGCCTGTACAGGGTTGATGTATGAGACCACCGACGTGTTGTCCGTACGGACCAGCACGTGGCGATCTCTCAGGTCTCGGAGAAAGTGTTTTAGTGCCAAAAACACAGCCATCATCCCCAGGCAGTTTATGTGCTATGAGAGATGTAGCTCATTCCACCGACCTTGGGTGGAGTGGCCACTCATGACTGCTCCCCACCCTGTTAGCATTACGCGATGACAAGGAGCTCCCAGGACAGGGCCTTGAGACAGGAATATAGTTTTTTTCCAAATTTCTAAGGCTCGAAGACCTTGAAAATACGGAGTAAATAGCCCTTCCAGGAGAACCCTCTGCCTCTGAGCCATCACTGAAGGGGTCTCATATAGAGGCCAAGTGGGATCACATTGGACGCTGCCGCCATAAGACCCAAAATTTTGTCCATAACAATTTTCAAGATTATAATAGCTTTTCAAGCACCACTAATAAAAAACCAGAAACACTACTGAGCACCTTTAGAACTGATGACTAACTCTGTCTACACAGAGCAAGCATGGTGTGTGTCTATCTGTGTTAATTAAAGTGTTTGCGAGCCTCGACAGGGGTAGCTCACCCCATCAGCACCTGTGGCTCCTTTCCCCACCTACCATGCACTAATTACTGCCCCCAATGTGGCAAGCTGAAATCCTACCCCACCTGATGCGTGCTGCTCAAATGCCTCCCTCCTATTGAGCGCACATGTGACCCAGCACCGAGGAATAAAGGTCCATACAGCATAATTAGATCTCCTCACCTTCAGCTATGCACTGCTTATTAAGACATGATGGAATTAGAATAGGGAAAAAAAAAGAATCTGATTATTTTTGCACGTTTTATTAAAAGTGCTGAGTTGCCACGTGGGAAGTGAAATTAGCAAGCTTTCAATTGAGGAAGGTCCTGCATTTGATAAAATATTGTTTTTATGGTTTCCTTGGATGAATTTTTGTCTATGTATGGATTGGAATTTATGTTCCATTTATTACCGCAATGAAATATATTATAGTGTAAATACATATAGAGATTGTCTCTAGATTTTATGGCGAATTGAAACATTACTTTGTTTTACTGACTTGGCACTGGATTTTTCTTTATATCCATATGTGACTCTAATGAGGATTTTTTTTTGGTCATTCATTTGCCATATAACTAGAAAAACACAGCCCATTCTTCAGGACTATTATGCAACACACAATGGAGTAGCACAGTACACATGAATGTACTAAACACATACAAATACAATGTAAAAATCAGAAGTGCACTTTTATTTTTTAACCACAGTGCTTCTGATTGAGATGAAAGAAGTGCATTGGAATGGAAATCCCAAAGGAAGAGAAAAAATTGCCTGAGTTAGAGGTTTTTACATTCATGCAGGCTCAAGAAAGTGGTCAGATAATAGGCTCGTGGGACAAACAAAGCATGCATTCATTAATGTGAATTTGCGGTGCCATGCAATGCATTTACAACAGCATTCTTATTAATCACCTGCTCAGGGTCAAAGTGGTTTAAATAAGGCTACTGGGTTGTTGAAAACGTGGAAAACTGAGCGAAATTAATTAATTGGAACATATGACATTATTGTGTGAGCAGAATTACACACTCAAAGGACTAAATAAGACAAATTATATACCTGAGTGATGTATTTGAGGTCGAAGAACTATCAATTCTACACTATTTTGTAATCAGATAAAAAAAAAAAAAATAAATAAAATAAATGGCCGCGAATAATTGTTTTCAGAAGTAAAATAAATGTCTCATAGTAGCATCATTAAGTGCAGGCTAGCAGTGATGGTACAATGGTGGGTGTTGGGAAGGGCTTTGATTAGTACAGGTGGGTGTTGGGAGGCAAAAGTTGTCTGACTGCCTCGGGAAAGAAGCTGTTGCAGAGTCTGGTAGTGGAGGCATGGATGCTCTGGTATCTTCTGCCAGATGGCAGGAGGGTGAAAAGCCCATGAGAGGAATGAGAGGGCTTGTTAACAATCCTAGTGGCCTTGTAGATGCAATGTTTGTGGTAGGAGGTGTTGGTGGTGGGTAGAAAGACCTTGACCTTAGGGTCTTGTGGTCTGAGACAATGCAGTTCTTATACCAGGAAGTGAGACACCTGGTCAGTATGTTCCCTTTTGTTTTTCCTGCAGAAGGTGTTGAGGTTTGCACTTCTCATCCTCTACAGTAAATGACAATGTGACTAGAATTTATTTTGAGTGGGTTGAGGTCCTCCATGATGTGCTTTCGACTCCACACTTGTTTGATTTGCAGTGGAGACTGATTACCACCAATTTTCAACAAAAGAAAAAAAAGTTTTTAAAGATCTTGAGATTTTGATCATTATTTTATGTACATTTTATTTTTACATTCAGCTGTTTACAATTCCAGAGAGCAGAAAACAAAAAATGTGACGAGGTCACACACCATGGACAAGTCGCAGAAGCACACAGGGAGCCGGTGGATTAGTGTTCTTGCGCACTTTAAGTTTATCGTCACAAACATGATGTGTCCAGGTCGACTAGGGGTCCGATAAAGTGAAAGTTGGATTGCGCGTGTGGATGTGAAAAAAACATTAAATTGATTTGTTGCTTAAAGTCAAGCATCTCAGAGACGGGGCTGCTGGAGGAAACAAGACAGATCTGAGAGCTTTGGCGTGAGGCACTCAAACACAGAGATAATGCATTTCACCCTCTCTCACACACACACACACACACACACACACACACACACACACACACACACACACACACACACACACACACACACACACACAGAGCCCTACACAATCATATCCTTTAAAGAGAAATATTGCTTTGCTGCCAGATAACACTGGTTATCTGAAACCCTTTGTGACTGCGCAGTAGCTGTATCTTATGTTTTCTTACTTGTTACTTGAAATATATGACCAAATGTTATCATTCTTCAAATTTATTGAGAAATGAAGCGTGTTTGAATATGCAGATAAAAGACTTCGGATGGCTTTCAAAAGACATCCAGCACAGACAAAATCGGCAACCTGCCACTCTCATAAAAGAAATGCTGGGTAATGTTTCGATAAATCGTATAAATTTCACACCAACAATGCAAAAATTATATAATAAAAAAAAGATGCAATATATTGAAAATAAGCAAATTGATCTTATATTTTTTATCATTGCATGATAATATCTAAAATATACTGTTCATTGGTGGTTATCACAATTTTTAAGCTTTACAAATGCTTATTTATTTATCTAGAAGGATCTATTTACGTATATTTAACATCTAGGACTTTAGTGGTGCCCTACCTAAGTCAATACACTTCTTAAAACCATAATTATGATTCCACAGCTATAAAATCCTACAATATTATACAGATGCAGCTGATACTCTGACCATCTTTTCAAAGGATGTGAAAATGCTGAGCTATTTAGATGCCTTCGAGCGGGTCTTTAGAGTAAGAAACTCGCAATCTGATTGGTTAAAGCAACAGCTTTAAGCAACATAGATTCAAATTAATAGGATGCCTTCAGTGTTCTCAGTGCTGGCCTTACAGCATATTCCTTTGACCCTGTATAATGGCTAAAATAAACAAAAGCAAATACATGTAAACTCTCCAGGAAGCAAATTCCTTTTGTGACTTCTCGTGTCCTTTTCTAAGTGAATAATTTATTGAGTTTAATTTCATTTCTCGCCTCAGAGTTTATCTCTCTGAACTTCCATTCTGCACACTGATGTACCATGGATGTGTGAGCCAACAGAAGATAAAAAAACATGCTGGTGTATCTATTTTCAGAGCAGATGTTAAAGGTGACTTTAGTGAAATATTGTGGATTTGGATTGTTGCTCTTACGATGAGAGAAAGTGGTTGGCATGCACTTCTGTGCCCTCTGCCTGAATCTTTTATTTATCCCTAACTTTATTCAATCCTGTTTTTTTTTCTGTGCATGAGATGAGAGGAAGGCACACCATGGAAGGAGAGAAAAAACAGGAAGGGTGATGATGGTAGCCTTCTTTAGAGCGCTAATGATGAAAGGTTAAAAAGTCTGATAGAGCCCTCTTTTGTGTGTGTGTGTGTGTGTGTGTGTGTGTGTGTGTGTGTGTGTGTGTGTGTGTGTGTGTGTGTGTGTGTGTGTGTGTGTTTGTCCCAGGTTTAATAACAGCATGCTCTTTTGAAAAGGCACAAAGCATTCATTCATGCCACAAGATCTTGGTGCAGAGCAAGTCTTCAACATAGGCATTAAAGAGAGAAAGAACAACTTGCATCAGATAAAGAGAAACAGAAAGGAACAACACTAAAATAAAAAAGAATGATGTGGAAGAGAAAGCAAAAATTACGCGTACAAAGAGGCAGAAAAAAATTTATCTTCTTTTATATGTGGGGCCAGTTTTGTGTACACTCTGTGTGTGTATAGATTATTCTATTACAATTTAATTTATTCTGTTCATTGTTCTAATTCCTTACGTATTATTGGTTTATGTAAAAGTATTTTACAGATTATTTTTAAGATATAGTGTGGCTTTGAGTGCAGGTGAGTAAACAGTAGTAAGATTTAACAGGTCGACACACATTTATGTCTGGAAACACAGTTTAGTTTACAGAATTACAACTTTCAAAACTAAACCATGCATTAGCTAAAGAGGATGTTTCTAGGCTACATAAATAAAAAGGAATAAATAAAAAAAAAATTCCTAAATAAAACAAACAAACAAATAATACAAAAAATACACTGTGCTAACTCTAGTTTCTTTTTAATACCCCTGGCATTGCTGTATATGTTTTCATGATTAATAATAATAATAAAAAATGCGCTCAAGTGCGAAGCAAAGACTAACTGAACTTGCCATCTGCCATTTAATACGTTTATCAAGGGAAGTCCCCAGGTTACGTATGTATTCCTGAAAGGGAAAATCTCTAGGTTATGTATGTATCCCTGGTTCCCTGAGGGAACAAGACGCTGTGTCAGCAACGCTGTGGGAGCGCTTCCGTGTTGTCCATGTTCTGAATCATGTGTGTAATCCAGCCAACAAAGAGACGTGACATCACCGGGGAACCAGTGTTACATACGTAACCTAGAGATGTTTCTTTTTAGGAACTCAAGCGGCATCAACAGCGTTTTGAAAAATGCATGTCCAATCACGCCACACTGACCAGGCCCTGCCTACTGTGTATGGGCACAGCGGGAGTGCAGGACAGAGGAGCCAGGAGTGGCTCTAAGGTCAAGGTTATAGAACCTGACAAAGGTCAGTGGGGTGGAACAACCAGCTGCTTTGCAAATGTCCTGTAGTGGAACTCCAAGTAGAGTGAGCCTTGACACCAAAGGGAGCGGGAAGACCAGAGGACTTGTAAAAAGAGGATATGGCATCCACAATTCACCTACTAAGAGTCTGCTTGTTGGCAGGGAGACCTTTTATATAGGGACTGTAGCAGACAAACAGCTGCTCCATCTTCCTCCACAGTCTGTCCTGTGGACGCAGGCACTGGACACAATTGGTTTAGCTTTTCCTGGTCAGGGGATTGAAAAGGAGGAGGTCCATGACAGGTCCTAAGCAAAACGAGGGCAACTTAGGTACATATCCTGGTCTGGGGTAAAGAAAGGCACTAGCCATGCCAAGAGTAAACTCCAGAAGGGACAGGGCCACAGAAGAGTCTGTAGGTCCATGACCCTCTTCAGGGAGGATATAGCCAGAAGAAAGGAGGTCTTAACAGACAAAAACCTAAGGGCCACCTCGGCCAATGGCTCGAAGGGGGGCTTTGACTGATTCTCCAGATCAACGGCCAAGTCCCACACAGACACTCTAGTCCCTGGCCTCAGCCTTTGGGTGCCACGCAGGAAACATGTCACCAAAGGGTGTTACCCAGAAACTGCTCAACAAGCGGAGCACAATCAGCTGTGATAGCGGACATGTAAACTTTCAGGGTTGATGGAGACAACCCTGAGGCAAACTGCTTCTGCAGGAACACAAGCACTGAACGAACCGGCAGAAACAGGTGCAATTTAACGGCATACAACCTCCTAGTATAGGGAGCTCTGGATTGGAGGATGGTCTCCACTAATCATGACCGCTCCCCACCTTGTGAGGGACACATCGTTAGCATTACATGAGACAAGGAGCTCCCCGAATGGGGCCTTGAGACAGGAATGCAGGTACTTCTTCCACACATCTAAGGCTTGAAGGGAGAACCCTTGCGGGAGAACCCCCTGCAACCCCCACTGGAGGGGTCTCATGTGCAGGAGGCCAAGTGGGATCACATTGGACACTGCTGCCATCGGCAGGGGTATGTTCCTAAGGTGCCTTTGGTTCTCTGTGGAGAAGGTCAATGCAGCTATGGTCCTTATTTATAGGTGCTTCCTGCGAACAAGCAGACCCTCAGCAGGTGGATTGCGGCTGCTATACCATCATCTTATGAGTCCTGTATTCTCCAGGCACCTTTCAGGGTCAAAGCTCACTTCACTCGGAATGTGGCGGCCTCTAAGGCCTGGACCTCTGGAGCTTCTCTCCAAGACATTTGTAACACTGCAGGCTGGTCCACACCTCTTTGTCAGGTTCTATAGCCTTGAAGGCCACTCCTACCTTCTCTGTCCCCTGGCGGAGTCTTTCACAAAGCGTTTTTGACACATCGTCCCGCTCCCTCAGAAAACCATGGTTACATACATAACCTAGAGACGTTAGTAGTGTAAGTAGTGTAAGGTTGAGCACATTAAGGATTCTCAATCATGCATGCTGGCTCTAGTAATGACAGAACACTGCTGGGAACAAAAAGAATAGGTTCTGTCCCATTGTGATAAAATGCTGAGGCTTATAATGCAATTCTGTGCTATTAAATACTACACAACAATACATTAATATATTAAATAGAGAGTTAAGGCTCCTAATCTATAAGGTATAACCTGGGGTGAATTGATGGATTAGCCACAAGAAAGTTGGTAACCAGTGAAATTATTTGAATATGGTCTAATTTTTTTTTTTTTTTCAATGATAAAAACCTCTATTCTTTGCATAATGAATGGCCCTAAGTCAAAAAGTGGAAAAAAGACCAATTAAAAAACTAACAAACTTTTACCATTTTAGCTCCTGCCACCTTCTTGTTCTGCCTGATTGATCCTGATACTCTACTTCCGATTGGAGATTTCGCACTTGTGGCTGTCACTTTCTGGTCCTACATAGATATCAAAGAAATGCAAAAAAAATAAAATACCCTAATAATGTCTTATGTTACAGTACAGTAGATAACCTCAAATGGAGAGTGTAGACGTGTATTCATAATAACCGTCCACACTGTTTGACTTACACAAAGATACTTAGAAGTCCACCAGAAACAGAATGAGTTCCCTTTTAATTGGTTCCACTCAAGTTTTCATCCTCGTGTTGTCTTCTTTGCCACTGTTTCCTCATCCAGCATCTAAATGTACATCCAGATTTCCATAAAGCTACTTAACTATTCCTATGTTACCATAGCTATACATTTTACAATTAAATCGATCAAATCAATTAAATGGAATATGAAAAAGTGTAATTTATTTTGTCACAATGCTAATGTTAGATCTAGCAGGCCATAGGGAGAACTTATTTTAAAATAAAATATATTGTTTGTAGTCATGTAGTGTAAGAATGCATGCCAGGAAATGAACAAACCAATATAAATGTAAATTAATTTTATAAATTAATGTTAGAATGCCATCATTAGTACCAAGTGCAATTCATTCCTCACACAGACTGCAGAACATAACTATAACATATTACGAAGGGGTAAGTGAAATGGCATTTATTCAAGCTTTTACAATGCACAATGTCACTCGAAACAGAAACAGTGGTGCACTGGGTATTATTGTCACCTGGTCCACATTTTTACTAAGTGTAAAAGGTTATGTAAATATTAGCATTTAACTATGTTTGAAGGCATATATGCTTGATTGGCCAAATTACTGGGTTCAAAAAACTTGTATATTTTAATCATCAGAATGTCTTGCAAACTTTCTCTTTTCACTTTTTCTATTTCCCCCTGTACTCTGTATCTGTCCTTTTGTGTTTCAATAGCAGGCCCAATTGTTGCACAGTGACAAGTGGAATTTTTTTTACTTCAGCAGAGACAAAATCAGGTGGAAGTTTTATACCCCCCCAATGCTACCACTTTCCATCTGCTCTCTCACTCTTTCTCTTCCCCTTGACATGTTCTGCCTATTCACCTGACACTGACTCTCTCTTTCACTTTTCTTCATCTTTATCTTTCACCAAGCCTTTGTACTGATCTCGATCTCTGTCTCCTCAATTCGTCTTTTTCTAATTGGAAGGAGAAACTTGTTCAGTCTGTCCAGTCTTCTAAAAGTGAGAATAGGGAAGCAGATTGAAACAATGTAATTGATAGACAGAAATACAGCATAACATGGAGGCACTAAAATATGAGCTGTGTATAAAGGGATCAATAACAAGGTGGAAAACGAATGATCAGATAATTAATAGCGGAATTCTGAGGGGCTATTTTCTTTCAGAAAATAGCAGTAATCTGAACACTCATTTAATACTAATGGCTACTTTAAGATTGGGTTAGAAAACAACTCAGGAGAAGTGAAGTAATGTATATAGTCTTTGTAGGCACCTGACCATAAGATTGGTTTGTGCATTTTGGACATCAAATTCCACTTTTAATTCCCATTTGCTGTTATAAAAAAATGCCACTCTTCTGGGAAGATGTTGCACTAGATTTTTGAATGTTCTTGTGGAGATTTGTGCTCATTATGCATTATTAAAGCCAGGTACTAATTTATGGTGAGGAGGCCCCAGGGTGCAGTAAGTATTTACATTCATTTCAAAGGTTTTCAATACAGTTGAGGTCAAAACTCTATAGCAGGCCACTTCAGAGATCTTCCACTGGTTTTGTACACAGGGGCACCATTATGCTGGAAAGGTTTTGGGTTTTCTAGTCCAAATACATCCCAAGGCATCTCCAACTTGGTGGTAACTGTTTGGGGAAGAATCATACATGGCTGGAAAAGTCAGTTGTCCCAATACATTTGCCTGTATAGTGTTCCACCCATTTATTTAAAACAGAAAGAACACGACAGCAGTGAATCTGCCTTGAGGAGAGTAAATTCGCTGACCTAAGTCATTGACCCGGTAATGAACACATTTGTCATAGAGTGGTATATCCAAGAGGACACGTGTAACACTGAAGAAGCTGGAGAGCTCCAAAACCCATATGGGAGGAGGTGACAGCTAAAGCCCACGCAATCCACAAAGCTGTGCTTTTTTGGAAATTGCTGGCAAGAAACAAACAAACAAACAAAAAAAAAAGATTAAAATTGATGAATAAAATGCCATGTTGTGGAAAATATGAACAAAGAGTTTTTAGTTTGAAGAAAAAAAAATCTCAAAGCCCTACATGTGGTAGAATCCTAACACCTAGATCTTTACCCTCACAGTAAATCAGGGTGGTAGCATCATGTTATGGGTATACTCTTTATCAGCAGGTATTGGGAAACCAGCAAGATGTGTATAAGACATAGCTAGATTTATGTTAATATTTGTACATTGTTTTTTGTAATTTCATTTTTATTTTAATTAATGATTATTTATGTTTTAATGTTTTTTTGTTGGGTTTTTTTTCAGTGTGTGCGCCTTCTATTGCTAAGGGGAGGCAAAATAATAAAGCAGGTGCTTGCACATAACATCATTGACTGTAACACACAAAACCCCTTAATACTTCCAAGCTAAGGTTATATGCATTATTTTCCTTTTGTTTAATGTAAATATCACAAGTTTACTTCAAATCTTTTCTCATGTTTCTTTTACACGTCAACAACACAAAGTTTGTGATAGTCTATCTATCTATCTATCTGTCTGTCTGTCTGTCTGTCTGTCTGTCTGTCTGTCTGTCTGTCTGTCTGTCTGTCTGTCTGTCTGTCTGTCTGTCTATCTATCTATCTATCTATCTATCTATCTATCTATCTATCTATCTATCTATCTATCTATCTATCTATCTATCTATCTATCTATCCTCTAAACTTTGGTTTTCACTTCGTATCCAATGTGCAGCACAATACAGACCAAGAAAACCTGGGATATTGTTAAAATAAATTTTCACTGCATCACTTCTATAGAACAGTTTTTGTTCTTCATTTGAAAAAAATAAAAATAAATAGATTTTCTTATTAGAGATATATTGGTATCTGTAAAAAAAAGATACTATTGGCATGACCACACCTCATGCTCACTTTAATTCCTTCTCTATATCCTTCCTCTTTATATAAAGTGTTAATGAGGAGGTGGAAGGGGGAAAAAAATAAATTTCACTTTACTTTTAAAAATGTGTGACATTCTGATGTAAACTTGCATCACTACTTCAGTGACTGCATGGAGATTCCTGGATTCCTGCCATTCAAATAAAACTGGCATCTGACAAGTATTTTTTCAATGAGAGAAAACTTCTCAAAAACATCAGTCAGTCATATTTTACACATGTTTTTCTCATTTTCTAATAAAATACTTTTTACATGGAATTTGTGTGGCCAATTTTATCAGGGCAAAAATGAAGACCAGGATCATTAGAAACCTATAATTACAAGCTTTGTGCTTTTTAATCTATGTAAACTATAATTTTTTTGTGCTCTGATTGATTATGCAACCTTCTAGTTCATGACCTCTCACCGTATCGTTTCACTAATCAATTTTCCTTTCCATTGCTTCCTCCCTTTTTCGGTACTTGATGGATTTAGAAAAAGAGCTGGACTAAGCAACCTAATGCCGCCATAATTGATTGAGGAATTGATTTTCTGTTGTTCCACTGGGTGAGAATAATTTATTTACAAATGGCATGTAATTACACCTCACTGTGTTTATGTGGTTGTGTGTGTGTGTGTGTGTGTGTGTGTGTGTGTGTGTGTGTGTGTGTGTGTGTGTGTGTGTGTGTGGACAAAGTATAGTGGGTTTTGCCTTTTTCAATCTTGCCAAGGCGTTTTTGCTTGAGATTTATGTGACAGCAATCCATGTTGTTTATTGACTTGGCATTGACCTCTATTAAGACCTCTTATGGTTTAATTAGGTATTTACAGGAACGCGTGTACAGTGTGATTGCATGATGCTGCTAATAGCATTGACTAAGCCTTCGAGTTACATATGAGTGTATCATGAGCTCAGATTCTATCTCGCATATTTGGTTTATGGTCATAGTGGATACAGAGCCTACAAGACAAGTTCATTGTATGTTATTATTGTGAGTATATTGTTACAAGGTCTTATCAAAAAGCTTTGAGACTAATGTTTCTAACTGGTGCTATTTTGACCACGTGATTTGACCGGCAGTTTAATCATGGATTAAATATACTGCATAAAACTGGAAAAATCTGCGACAGAGACATTTACCACGGCATATGTTTGACATATTGCGATGCATTGAGTCATTCTAGGTGTTTTTAGTGGCATGCATGCTTCAAGAGTGCAAGAAAATCACTGGAAGATGATGAGAAATCAGGAAGATCTTCAATAAGCTTAACCCACGAAAATGTCAAAACCATTCGGCAACTTGTGCATGATGATCGTAGGGGAACAATCCACATGATCTCACTTTTGCACCCACCCTACACTCCAGATTTGGCACTAGCAGACTTCGCTTTCTTCCCCGAAGATGAAGATCCAGCTCCGCGGTTACCGTTTTGACACCATTGCAGAGATTCAGCACATATAGCAGACGGTGTTTGACACACTTTGAAAAGAAGACTTCCAGGACACATTCCAGAAGTGGCAGGAATGCTGGGAGAGTATTGCTATATAAGGGGACTATTTTGAAGGTGATATTCTGTAAACTTACATAAATAAAGTATTTTCTTGTAAACAGAGTTAATCTTTAAACATTTTGATACCACGTCATAAATGCTTTCTAATATGCAGGATACATTCAAACAAAAATATACAGTATAATAATTATTTTTATTGAATTGTCATATCCCAAATGTAGATTTTAGTCCCTCAAAAGTTTTACTTGATGAAATGTCAAATATTTTTTTTTCTTGTAATTCAAAGTGGCTCTCAACCCTGATAAAACCTTCTAATCCTTAAGGTCACTGTATGCATGTAAAGGCACTGAACATAAAGATTAGAAATTAGACCTTTATCATCAACTCTGCAACCCAATCACAGTGAAAATAGTATAATTTTTTTAACAGCACAGCTGCAATTCAGGAAATCAAGGCCAATGCACAAATAATCCATACAAAACCTGGTATAAGAACCAGAAAATCTGATTTATAGTGTAAAAAAGAATTTATATCTGGCTATGAGTCATCTTTCTTCCTGTTTGCTACATGTTTGTTTGTATAATACTTTCAAAATTAAGTCACTTGCAAACTGTTAGTGGATACAAAATGGATTGTGAAACCCTCTGGTGGAAATGACTGAACTGTTGCATAGTTTTAAGATCATACTGTAATATTAATCAAATTCTCAGGAGTGAAAGAAGTCCAGGTCAATTATGGTTCAGTTTGGACATAGAGGGAGTTATTAATGTCTCATAGCTAAGCAGATACCTTTTGAGTTTTAATTTTTGTATGCATTTTGATCAGAAATGCCCCAAATACAACCAATGATATTCAATGCATTAAAATTTTCTCTCACAAATGGCCTATTATCAGACTTAGAGTCATCACAGTAGTTTTGTTTTGGTAGCCAGATTTCAACTCTTCACAATTATAACAAATTAATATATTAAGTAAAATAGAAAAGGTAGCCATAACCGGTTCTATTCCTTAACTGTTTTAGTTATACTCGAAGAAGCTCTAAGAATATCTGCATTGGTGGTTGTGAAACTAATTTGTACTGTACGACCTTCATCAAATAGGTATAACCCCATGTCAGAAAATAATAGTATCAATATGCATAGAGATTATCTTCAGTAATGAATAGCATTATACACAGTTTGCTGTCTCAGTACTCAGAAATGTGAAGCTGTTTGTTTATTATACAGTATAGTAGATAGGTGTACACCATTTTCAAATAGAAAAAAAGCAGGGATCATCAAGGGCTATTTGGATGGTTAAAAGTTTAAGCGAAACCCTCAGTAAAAAGGGAAACTCTACTGAAGGCTTCCAATTTTAGGTGGACCTATAATGCATATGAAATAAAAAGAAAAGCAAAAACACAAGTAAGATTTGAGACATGCACGACTTTACAAAATCTGCTTGTGTGTAAATACGTTTTTGACCAAAAAGCAAGGCATTTTTACATTTTCATTTGCGGCATTTAGCAGACGCCCTTATCCAGAGCGACGCACAAAAGTGCTTTACATCTCTAGTAATGAATAAATCTACACTGGTACGCCAGATTACAAACTTAATATAAATATAACCCTAGAATTCTAGAAACTTGAAAAGTGCTAATTTAAGTGTTTCAGGAAGAGGTAGGTCTTCAGTTGTCGCTTGAAGATAATCAGGGACTCCTCTGTATGGACATCCAGGGAAAGTTCATTCCACCACCTCGGTGCCAGAACAGAGAAGAGCCTTAAAGTGTACTAACCTCTCATTCTGAGAGAAGGTGGTACCAGTCGAGCAGTGCTGGAGGATTTCAAACAGCGTGGTGCAGTGCGAGATGTGATGAGTCTTGAAATCACAAGAGACTGAACAAGCACTTGGGCAGCCTGTGTGGACAGAAATGGTCGAATCTTTCGGATGTTGTAAAGAAGAAATCTACTAGAACGAGACACATTAGCAACATGTGGGAAGAAGGACAGTTCATTGTCCATAGTTACCCCAAGGTTATGACCAGTGGCTGAAGGGGAGCGCAGAGAGTCATGAAGTGTTATTTGGAGATCTTGACCTGGAGATGAATCACCTGGGATGATCAGCAGTTCTGTTTTGCTGGGGTTGAGTTTTAGTTGGTGAGCACTCATTCATGAAGATATGTCTGTCAAGCATGCTGAGATCCGAGCGGAAGCTGTGGTATCTGATAGAGGGAAAGAAAAGATTAGTTGAGTGTCATCTGCATAGCAGTGATAAGAAAACCCATGTGAGGATATGACTTCACCAATGGAGTGGGTATAGAGAGAGTTTACAACTTATATTTACAACTTCAAGTTGTAATTATAAGAATCTGAGCTCATATTAATGATGCTACTCATTGAGAAGAAGTAAAAAAGTCTAGTTACCTATTTCAGTTAAGTTAATGATGACTACTTTGCTTCCATGCTGTCTATATAAATACATCCTGCTGCCAAAGAGCAGAGTTTGTACATCCAATATTGATTTAATTCAAGTTATTGCAATAGTATATCTCTAAACATCTCTGATACTTTTTTGGAATAATGGCCTGCAAAATGCACTTCATGACACTTTCCTCAATACATTAAAAATATTGGAATAGATAAATGCTGTAAATTAGATGAATACATGGTGAACACCGAAGCATCAGAATCACTGACTTAGGCTTTGTTTTTCCATCAATATGTTTAAAATGTAGCCTATAATTTTCATTACATAGCATTTCTCTCGGTTGTGCTGCTTCCTGTAGTGTTGTCAGGCTGCAGACGTGGAAGCCGATATAGTCCGATCATTGTCCTTTTATTTCAAAACACCGTACAACACAAAAACACTCATAAGCCGTAGAAAACAACGAACAAAGACATCCGCTCGATACGCGTTGTCCGCTATGAGTTCGAATGTCCCAAGCATAATCCACAAAGCCTTCGGCAATGAGTTATCCAAGTCGGAAGTGGAATTCGGATATATAGCCGGCGGTCGAGCAGCCACGCGATTGTCCAGCTTGACAATATAACGACCGACAGCCTGTGACTCAAGAACGTGAGTTTATGTAGTCTGATCTTTCATGAGCCACAGCTGTCGGTAATCTTGTGAAGCAGCGTGACTGCTATCGAGGGGGCGTGGCAGGGTGGATCTCTGACAGCTACAGACGGGGGCGTGGCAGGGTGAATCCCTGACAGCTACAGAGGGGGGCGTGGCAGGGTGAATCCCTGACAGTACCCCCCCCTTCAGGGGCGACACCTGACGCCCCAAAACCCACCTATGCCAGGCGGGGCAGGGCACTCCGAGGAAGGCCTCCTTAGACGCCTGGGAGCAACGGAGGCCTGGTGAGCATCCTCTGCGGAGAGCCGGCATGGAACAACACCTTGCAGGAGGATCCGGAACGGAGCCACGCCCTCGGTGCTGACGGGAGGCTGAGTAAAGCCCCTGGCGGGGATTGGAGCCGGAGCGACCTCCATGGCGGGGCACCGGAACTGGACGCCAACCATGACAATGACCGGGGAGTGGAGGACGTCCCGGGCGGAGACCAGGAACGTCGTACCACCCTCTGAGAGACCTGGAGGACCGACGTCGCCGTCAGAGGGACCTGGAGGACCGACGTCGCCATGCAGGGATCCTGGGGGTGATCAGTCGTCCTGAAGAGGACCTGGGGGTGAGACGTCGCCTTGCGTGGAGCCTGGATGCGATCCTTCGCCCTGCGTGGAGCCTGGATGCGATCCTTCGCCCTGCGTGGAGCCTGGATGCGATCCTTCGCCCTGCGTGGAGCCTGGATGCGATCCTTCACCCTGAAGAGGACTCGGGGGTGAGACGTCGCCTTCTGTGGAGCCCGGGGGCGAGACGTCGCCTTCTGTGGAGCCCGGGGGCGAGACGTCGCCTTCTGCGGGCGCTGGAGACGAGCCGTCGCCTTCTGCAAGCGCTGGAGACGAGCCGTCGCCTTCTGCGGGCGCTGGAGACGAGCCGTCGCCTTCTGCGGGCGCTGGAGACGAGCCGTCGCCTTCTGCGGGACTGTGGGGTGAGCCGTCGCCGTCGGTGGAACCCGGGGCAGCGGTTCAACTTCCCTTTCGCAGTCCTGGAGCCGGGGTGAGTGCACAGGGAAACCCCTGGGCGTAGGGGCGCTCCTTGGGACCCTTAGGAGCAGATCGGAGCCTACTGGGCAGCCTGGAAATGAGGTGAAGCCTGCCTGGAGATCCACGAGCGGAGAAGGGCTCGCCTGGAGGTCCACAACATCAGTGGAGCTCTCTTTGGGACACTGAAGCGGAGACGAGCTCGTGGGGTCGCTCGGAGGCGGAGACGAGCTTTCGGGAGGAGCCTGGAGCGGAGTCGTGCCCTCTTGAGGAGCCAGGAGCTGGGTGGAGCACTCTTGAGGAGCCAGGAGCTGGGCGGAGCTCTCTGGAGGGACCTGGAGCTGGGCGGAGCTCTCTGGAAGGACCTGGAGCTGGGCGGAGCTCTCTGGAAGGACCTGGAGCTGGGCGGAGCTCTCTTGAGGGACCTGGAGCTGGGCGGAGCTCTCTTGGAGGTCCTGAGGCGGAGCCGAGCTTTCCGTGGGCGAGATGTCGCCTTGGAAGGGGCTCGGGGTTTGTAGCGTCGTCTGGAGAGGGACTCGGAGGAGTCATTTCGCCTTCTGTGACCGGAGGTGGCGGCGCGGCGCTCTCGTGAAGACTCTGTGGTGGCGAGGCGCTCTCGTGAAGACTCTGTGGCGGCGAGGCGCTCTCGTGAAGACTCTGTGGCGGCGAGGCGCTCTCGTGAAGACTCTGTGGCGGCGAGGCGCTCTCGTGAAGACACTGTGGCGGCGTGGCACGCCCACGGGAACCTCGGAACAGAGCGGCACGCCTGTAGAAGCTCTGTGACGGCATGGTGTGCTCGCCGACGCTCGGAGATGGTGTGGTGCGTCCACGAGAACCCCGGAACACAGCAGCACGCTGGTAGAGACCCTGAGATGAAGCAGCCCTTTCATTAAAACATTGGGGCTGAGCTGCAGGCTCATGGGAGATCCGGCACGGAGCCGCGTGCTCTTGAGAACCTCGGAATGGAGCACCTTCCTCCTCAAGGGGACTGTAGTGGAGATCCACCACCTCTATCCCCAACTTCCCCAGAAGCAGCCCGCTGAATTCGGCGAGTGAGCCGAATTTGCCCCCTTTGGCGCTCCATAGTGAGCTGGCTTTGGCAAGAACTTCACCAGACAGGAGGGAAATACAGAGGGCAATCTTGGCTCGTTCGGAAGGAAACCGGGAAATGTTAACAGCCACATACTCGCTGATGCCTTGCAGAAATCCGCCCAATTCGTCTTTTTTCCCAGAGTAACGAGCCGGTAATCCCCTCGCGCACTCTGAGGGGCGTGGCGCAGCCGCACTCTCATGATCCGGCTTCTGTGGATCTGATCCGCGAGGAGCGGCACTGAGCTTCCGGAGGAAATCCGAAGCCGGGTTCAGCTGCCGATCCGTCGCGGTCGGAAACGCGGTGTGTCGAATCCGCGTTCGGTTTAGGTCGGTCGTTCTGTCAGGCTGCAGACGCGGAAGCCGATATAGTCCGATCATTGTCCTTTTATTTCAAAACACCGTACAACACAAAAACACTCATAAGCCGTAGAAAACAACAAACAAAGACATCCGCTCGATACGCGTTGTCCGCTATGAGTTCGAATGTCCCAAGCATAATCCACAAAGCCTTCGGCAATGAGTAATCCAAGTCGGAAGTGGAATTCGGATATATAGCCGGCGGTCGAGCAGCCACGCGATTGTCCAGCTTGACAATATAACGACTGACAGCCTGTGACTCAAGAACGTGAGTTTATGTAGTCTGATCTTTCATGAGCCACAGCTGTCGGTAATCTTGGGAAGCAGCGTGACTGCTATCGAGGGGGGCGTGGCAGGGTGGATCTCTGACAGCTACAGACGCGGGCGTGGCAGGGTGAATCCCTGACAGCTACAGAGGGGGGCGTGTCAGGGTGAATCCCTGACAAGTGTCTGTTTACGTTAGAGTTGCTATCCAATTATATTTCAGCCCTCATGTGTTGCCAGGGTCAAAAACTGTTAGGTCTTCAGAATTAACAATGTGGGCACCTGTAGCATAAAGTACATTGTGCAGTTGTTTTAACCAATCAGATTTCAGATTCTGGGGACATCTAGCAGGTGTACATTCGGGATTTTCATGCCCTGTGTGAACATCAATCTGAATGCCTAGGTGCAAAATGCACAGCTCGCCCCACTGAAACTTTCCTACATTATTAACATGATTTTCACTCTTTTCCAAAGTGAAGAAAAACATGGGTCCTTCCAGTAAGAAAGGAACCACATAATATATAATTTTATTAGGCAATTAAAAAAAATTAGCTAATTGAATTGGCTGCTCTGAGTTGTTTACATGTTTACTACCTTAGCATCACTCAGCAAATACAGGTTTTACACTGAGCTGCCAATTTCTTCTCTGCTACATGTATATCTAATAAACTCGGAAATCCGTTTACACAAGCACTTAATATTTTTGAGCTGCTATGAGCTCTTTTTGACTTTTTGCTTAAATCTTGCACATTAAACTGTCTTGGATTTAGAGCTAATTAGACATGCTAATTTCGTTTGCACAATTCCTCTGAGTGTGGCTTTTGGGCCCCTCTATAAACGGTTCTGCCTGAATCAAATGTTAAGACTTCCCTCCCTCCAACCACCCCCTTTCCTCTCAACTAATCGCAAAAGATTACCATTGTAAATGCTTTCAATTTCTTTTAATAAAATTGTTTAATTCGTTTTAATATGTATCAGATTAATACAGATCTGCTTTAGATGAAAAATAAGCTTTGGTTGTAATTGCTAATATGTGTGTGTGTGTGTGTGTGTGGAATGGTGTGTTCATGTGTACACTGATTGCTGAGCGGTTTATGCGCTCTCTCACTCTCTCTCTCTCACTCTCGCTCTCACACACAACACACACATACACAAAATCACACACAACACACAGAGTGCATTATTGAAAACTTGTGACTTATTACCCCTGACCTCTTTTGGAGTGTGTGTGAGTGTGTGGGGTATGGGTGTGTGTCTGTGGTGAAAGCTTTGCTGCTAAACCCAGTATTGATCTAAAGACAATTGGCTCAGCTAATTACTGTTTACACAGAGATATTTGATATTAGATACTCCTGCTTCTCATCCTTCTCTTTTTTGCTTTGTCTCTCACTCTCTTTCCTTTTATTTGAGCGCCGTTATTTTACGTAAATGAAATTTTCAGGCATTCCGAGAGAATAGAGAGGAACACGAAGAGAAAGAAGCAGAAAGAGAGAAATGAAAAGAGAAATAGCTGGAGAGCAAACAATCTTCGCTCTGTAATACACTCGTTGTGTGTATGTGTGTGTGGGGGGTTTTGCAGTGCTCTTTGACGTTCAGATCATGTGTGTAAACTCCACCATAATCCTGAATTTATTACTGATGAGAGCAGAGCAGCTGGGTACGACAGAGGGGAAAATGGATAAGAGGAAAAATGAAAAGGAGGAAATGAGAGAATGAGTGTGTGTTTGGGTGCATGTGTGTGTGTGTGTGTGTGTGTGTGTGTGTGTGTGGTGTGTGTATGTGTGTGTGTGTGTGTGTGCACATGCGTGCATGTTCCACAGTAGCAGAGATAAAAGCTCTCCCAATTGGAAGGCAGCCACCTTTGAGTTCTTTTATTAAGGCCAAATTTGCATGTGCCCTCCTCATTGTAGGAAATCCCATGATTCTGTTCACTAGACCAGAGTTCCTTGTGAGTTATCATAATTATCACAGACTACACTGAAAGCCGACATGCCGAGGAATAAGAATGGTAACAAGTAAAATGCGTGTTTAAGGGCCTTGGTCAAGGGCCCAACAGTGGCAGCTTGGTGATGGACTTTGGATACAAACCTACAACCTTTTGATCCAAAGTCCACCACTTCACTCACTGAGCTACCAAATTGAGCTACCAAAAAAACCTATTTTCTACAGTATTAAGATCCGTTTTGGATCTCACGTACAAACGCAGTCATTTATTACCTTCTAGAAAAAAGGGGAGGAAAAAAACGTCCATTTTTGTAGCACACACTACAGAGTGCTGTGAATTACGCTTTCAAATACACGCCGTCGTAGCCTGGGAATTACAAGTTTATTGTGCTGTGTTTTGAGCATTAAATGCTCGCCACCAAGAAATAAATATAGCACTATAGGCGCTACAGTGGTTGATTTCGGTAGAGTAAAAAAGCGTAAAAGTATAAAATACACTTTATATAGCACGCACCTTTTTATTACTTTTACTACTCTATTAAGAACCTTTTTTATGCTGCGCTCCGGTTGGAAAATTATCTTGTAAAAGTGTCAGGTAAAGTAAACTGGTCTGACTCATCTCTCAGGCTAGATTAGCAATTTTGGATTGTTATGATAATTTTACTATTCATTCCTTCTGGATTCGTGATACAACATTGCTCCTGACACATGCTGCTTGGCACATGCTGCTTCCCCAAACCTATTTGGACCATTGGGACTTTTGCATGACACAATCTCATAACGTTTTGACAAACATAATACAATTTGAGCTAGCATTCATAGTATTGATGTGCAATCTGATATCCAGTGCTTACTAGAACGTAAGCGTATACAGAATGAATGGCAACCTGCATTATATTGAGTCAAAAAAAATACTAATAAGATTGAGACATGTAAAAAAAGAAATTGTAAGTTGCCTCATCCAGAGCAACTTACATTTATTTCATTTATGCAACTGAGCCGCTTTGGAGTAAAGGGGTCTTGCTCAGGGGCCGAGGAGTAGCAGCTTTGTGGCTAGAGTTTGAAATAATACCCAGCTCAATGCCATAACCAACTAAGCAAACTCTGCAAGATAAATTATGAGTTGCATGTGCAGTTTGAACGCATCTCTAGTAATCGATTCATTGCCCAAAAAATTTCAACTGAGGTGTTGGACATGTCAGATAGACAGTTTGATAACTTGTAGTAGGAACATTTTACAGTTTGGTTTAAAGTGTGTTTAAAGTTGGGTTAACCCTAACCCTAACCCTAACCCTAACCCTAACCCTAGTAGTCATGATAGTCATGATCTGATTTTCCAAAAATTATCCAGTCTTTCAAATCAATGGCA